>NC_048313.1:26528296-26628014 GCF_013100865.1 Trachemys scripta elegans | reverse complement strand
CTGCTGTAAATGCAGAGGCTGTACTGGCTTCAGGGGACTCACCCCGAACTGACATAGATGTGAGTGAGATTAGAATCGGGGCCAATCACCCTCAAACGTCCTTTTCTTAATTTCATCCCATTGCTCCTCGCAAGACCCCCTCAGTCAGGTCTATCTTGGAGGCCAGGGGAGGCCAGGAGTGGGGAGTATTGACTTGGGAAGGTTGCAGGGGAGTTTTACTGGGGCTGTCTGCATTGGGGATGGGAGACTTTCCTTGAGGGAAGATACCTGAGCATGTAACATGAGAACCCAGGTGGGGGGTTGAAGATCACGTGTCCTCCTGGCCCGGGGAAAGAGACAAAGGGAGAGGAGGGGCTGGAGAGTTTCAGTTTGGAGCTGGCTGTGAAAATGGAGGGGAGGCCAGACAGACCTCCTGACCTCCCCTAGCCCCCAAGATGGACCTGACTGAGAGGGGTCCTGTTGTCTGTACCTGCAAGACCTGTCTGGGACTGTGTTCCTGTCATCTAAATAAACCTTCTTCTTTTACTGGCTGGCTGAGAGTCATGGTGAATTGCAGGAAGCCGGGGGTGCAGGGCCCTGAGTCCCGCAAACTCTGTGACAGCAGGATAAACATATTAATTAAACAACTGCTTGTTGGAGAGGTGATTTTCTAACTGGTGCCGGGACGCAGCCCAATCTGCTGTAAATCAGATTCGGCATCACTGCTTTATAGTCCATAGGGCCAAATCCCTAGCTGGTGTAATATAACTGGCATTAAGGGGCCACATCTCCAGCTGTTATAAATCAGCATTGCTCCTTGGAGTCACGCAGCCATATCCCCCGCTGGTGTGTATTTACATAGTTCCATTGTCTTCAAATAGCTCTATGCTGATTTCCACCAGCTGAAGATGTGGCCCAGAAAAGTGATCATCTCTCTCTCTCTCTCTGTCTTCGATATCTGGGGAGTTTCTGTTCCGGGTGTTTTCTTTTTTAAATACCAGAGAGTTTGTTACAAACATTTTGCAGGCGTATGCAAATTCACAGATCACCTCTACTGGAGCATGGCAGCCTGTGTGGGTTTCTCTTTTAGTGGACGGTACAGGAGTGGGTTGACCACATTTACCAGGGGCATGCGAGTGAAAGTGTGCGACACCATGTGAATCAGTGTGAGAATGTATGTGCACACGCATGTGTATGTGCATCTGTGAATGTTTGTACATTGACACCAGCTAAGGAGCTCGCCTATTTAATTTAATGGACTTATTCATGATTTACACCCATATATACAAGATCAGAATGAACCCCGCTCTGTGTGTTATTCCTGGATATCACGTTAAGGCTAGGAGCAGCAGAACTTTGGAGTTCGGGTAGTGCTAAGTAAAGATCTCCAGAGTAGATTCTGATCTTAGTTACACTGGTATAAATCCAGAGTCACACCTTGGCACTCAGTGGAGTGACACCAGATTTCCACCCGGGGAAGAGTGCAGAGCCTGGCCCTTTGGCTGAACACTTCAGTGTATGTATGTTGTGGAGTTTAGGCCATGAGCCCCTGGGAGGAAGGATGGTGAAGATGGGAAAACATCTTTGCTCCATCGAGCAGGAACATGTAATATGATTCAGCAAGTCAAGGGTTAAAGGATTACTTTAGGAGCTCTATCTATAGCAGGTGAAAAGTCATTGCAAGCAACCCTTGTTTGGATGCCCTGGGCTCATGATCCCTCAAGGCATCCCTAGGTGCTTCCAAGGTTTGGGTGACCTAGCTGCCTGTAAAGCCTGGGACACGGTCATTAGCTCAGGTTTGTCTGGACAGGTACTGGTTTCTTCTCACAAGAATTGCAGTTGCCCTGGCTTCCACCCCCACTAGCGACCTCCATCCCACAATTCAGTGCTTTGTGTTAAGAAATTCCCACAAGCCCCTTCACCCAGGAACTACTGGACAGGTGAGTCCCAGAATGCACTGGAACAACCATGTCTGCAAGGGGTGGATGGACCTGGTGAGAAACACAAACACATATACTGTAATGATCATAATAGGACCCTCACATCAGAGCTCACAGCTAGTATGGGAAGCGTCCTTCTTACCCTAACCCATGACGCCTTCCTGTGTGGGCAGGACAGGGCCAGTTATAGGTGATGAGGATCACTGGGACTTAACAAATGTGGTACATTATTAGCAGGTGCAGATATATCCTCTTCTAGTCCCTTCTTCACAGCACTGTGGTTTGCTGCATCAATGACCATCTTATTTATAAAATAAATAAATAGATGCTTAAAAATAAAAGTGTTGCCAGCCTATACCTACATCTGCTACTGGGCTACACGCTGCTCCGGCGATCTGATGGGCATTATGGGATCGGTATCCCACAATGCACTTGGGGTGAAACTGATCTCTCTGCAGAAGGCTAGCCCAAGGCTTAAGACATAAGGAGGATGTACGTGGTGCCTTGGCCGGGGGAGTGATGTGTATTGATGCCCACTTGCCAACAGCCCAGCTCAGAGCTGAGGTACACTTATCTGTGGCAGGGGCCTGCACTGGCACTGATCCCTGCTACAGGACTGAGGTATCGATTGAGTTGTAGGATAAAAGTCTAGCCACCTATGCAAAGCCAGGGAAGGACTGTGTGTTTCCTTCACCAACCACCCAGAGCCAGGGCGTGGGGACATTGGCGCAGCTAGGACAGAGGTCTTCCTATGGACTCTAGGAGAAGCTGCAGTGGGGCTGGCCGCTAGTAGAGACAGGATATTGGGTTAAATGAACCACGGGTCCAACCCAGTATGGTGACTCCTATGCTCTAGAGCGTGGCTCTCAACCTTTCCAGGCATAGAACGGTTGTTTTGCATACCCCCAAGTTTCACCTCACTTCAAAAGCACTTGCTTACAAAATCAGGCATAAAAATACAAGCGTCCCAGCACACTACTACTGAAAAATGGCTGACTTTCTCATTGTTACCATACAATTATAAAATAAATTAATTGGACTATAAATACTGTACTTACATTTCAGTGTACAGTATATAGAGCAGTATAAATAAGTCAGTGTCTGTATGAAATTTTAGTTTGTACCGACTTTGCTAGTGCTTTTAATGCATCCTGTTGTAAAACTAGGCAAATACCCAGATGAGTTGATGTACCCCTTGGAAGACCTGTGCGTACCCCCAGAGGTACGCATACCCCTGATTGAGAACCACTGCTCTTCAAAGTGTGGGCAGTAGACCCATGCAGTTCACAGACCAGGTGGCCACCTCACCACCACTCCTCCAGCCGCCCCACGGCCATGCACCCCGCGGCGGGGTTGTGGTGTAGCTACACTCCATGGCACACAACATGGTCTCCCCTTTTACCTGGCTCAGTGTGCACAACTGAGCTCTGCTGCATTTCATGCTATTTGCATAATCTTATTTATCCGAGCCCCGGCAGAGAGAGGAACTGAAACTGAGGGAGTAACACAACTTGCCCTGAGCGAGATACTGAGCGCAAGGGAGTGCTTCAAGCAGAACTGGCTCTGGGGTTGGGGTGGGGTGGGGTCGGTTGATTCAGCAGCAGCCCACCTAAGCCCCTGGTCCCCAGCAATAAGGAATGTCTCAGCAGGAGCTCTATGGGAATTGGCTGTGCCCTCCACCGTCACCAGGGAAGAGACTGGTGAGACAAACAGGTAAAGACAAAGTGGTTGGAAACAGTTGGCACCATCTGTAGCCAGGCTTAGAAGGGGCAGATGTATGTTGTGTTGCGGTTGTGTGACGTGTGCAGCCATGTGCATTGTGGGGTGTGGGCAAGGAGCATATACCTACAGACATGTGTGCTTTGTGTGTGTGTGTACATGTGTAAGCCCCATTTAATGTGGATTATGTGGAGGGTGCATATGCAGTTGAATGTACTGTGCTTTGTGTGCAGGACTGTGCGCCTACACATGTGCTGGTGTGTGAGCGAGTTTTGTGTCTGTGTGTGTACATGGGTGTGTAGTACATCCATCTTGCTGTGTGCAGGGCTGTGTGCGTTCTGTGTGCGTATGCAGAGGTGTGTGCCATTTGTATGGGAAGAGAATTGTGTGTGTGTAAGGATGTGCAGATGTATATGCTGTATAGTGTGTGGTCATTGTGTGTGTGTGTGTGTGTGTGTGTGTAGCATAAAAGAGTGCAGATATGTGTGCTCTTCGTGGTGCATATTTGTTCAGAAGGGAGAGGGGTAAGATGGGATAAGGTCAGTCAACCATAAACACAATACATCTCCCACTCAAATCTAGTGGTAGCTGGGGAACCCCACTGTGGTTCTCACTTGCATCAGTTTAGATCTTTGTGGAAGAAAATGACTTGGAAAATAACTGAGGAACCATAACCGACTGTGGGCTGAATTCTGCTTTCACTCAAATGCAGGCAATGGGCTGATGGTGTTAGCAGGCCTAGTTCCTCTGGAGCTAGTAGAATTGAACTGCTTGCATCCCGGTGGAATTTAGTGGGGCTGGATGTGGCCAGATCCCAAGCTGGTATAAATTGTCATCACTCCATTGACTTCAGCACAGGACGCGGATTTACCCCAACTGGGGATCTGGACCTTTGTCAGTAAGGGCATGTCTACATCAGGAGATATTTTAATTTGAGGTTTACATTTGGGAAGAGTGCAGAACATCAACCGTTACAAAGTTAACTTCTTCCAGTGAATTGGCAAGTAATTAACTCCAGGTCATAAACTCTATTGTAGACAAGACCTGAAGGTAGAAATAATATTAAAATGTCACCGGGATCAGATATGTCATGTCCAAGACTCTAGGACAGATCCGAGAGGCCTTCAAACCCATACAGATCCTGGCTGTGCTGTAAGATTGAACTGTGTTTTAACAGTTTCTGGGAAGAGCATAACTGTAACCCCTGACCTGGCTGGATTTGTAGCAGGGATGGGATGTAGGAGGCTCAAGGGAGAGCAAAATCTCCCCAACCACGTCCGGACATACGACCTCCATGCCCAAGGCAAAATGCTTCTGAAGAGCAAATTTGTTTCCCTTTTGGAATACGCTTCGCATCAGATATTTTCTAGGGCTATCAAGCAATTAAAAAATTTAATTGCAATTAAGTGCGCGATTGATCGCACTGTTGAACAATAATAGAATACCATTTATTTAAATATTTGTGAATGTTTTCTATTTTCTATTTTCAAATATATTGATTTCAATTACAACAAAGAATACAAAGTGTAGAGTGCTCACTTTATATTTATTTTTGATTACTGTAAAAAACAAAAAAAATCGTATTTTTCAATTCACCTCATACAAGTAGTGCATTCTCTTTATCATGAAAGTTGAACTTACAAATGAGGAATTATGTACAAAAAAATAACTGCATTCAAAAATAAAACCAGGTAAAACCAAGTCTGCTCAGTCCTATCTCAGTCAATCGCTCAGCAAATAAGTTTGGTTACCATTCGCAGGAGATAATGCTGCCCGCTTTGTTTACAATGTCACCTGAAAGTGAGAACAGGCATTCGCATGGCACTGTTGTAGCTGGTGTTGCAAGATATTTACATGCCAGATGTGCTAAAGATTCGTATGTCCCTTCATCTTCAACCACCATTCCATAGAACACATGTCCATGCTGATGATGGGTTCTGCTCGATAACGATCCAAAGCAGAGCGGACCGATGCAGGTTCATTTTCATCATCTGAGTCAGATGCCACCAGTAGAAGCTTGATTTTCTTTTTTGGTGATTCGGATTCTGCAGTTTCCACATCTGAGTGTTGCTCTTTTAAGACTTCTGAATGCATGCTCCACACCTCGTCTCTCTCAGATTTTGGACAGCACTTCAGATTCTTAAATCTTGGGTCAAGTGCTATACTTATTTTTAGAAATCTCACATGGGTACCTTCTTTGTGTTTTGTCAAATCTGCCGTGAAAGTGTGAAAATGAACATGTGCTGGGTTATCATCTGAGACTGCTATAATATGAATATATGGCAGAATGTGGGTAAAACAGAACAGGAGACATACAATTCTCCTCCAAGGAGTTCAGTCACAAATCTAATTAACGCATTATTTTTTTAATGAGCATCATCAGCATGGATGCATGTCCTCTGGAATGGTGGCCCGAAGCATCAAGGGACATACGAATGTTTAGCATGTCTGGCACGTAAATACCTTGCAATGCCGGCTACAAAAGTGCCATGTGAACACGTGTTCTCACTTTCAGGTGACATTGTAAATAAGAAGCAGGCAGAAGTACCGCCTATTAATGCAAACAAACTTGTTTGTCTTAACAATTGGTTGAACAAGAAATAGGACTGAGTGGACTTTTAGGCACTAAAGTTTTACATTGTTTTGTTTTTTTAGTGCCGTTATGTAACAAAAAAAATACATATGTAAGTTACACTTTCACAAGGAAGAGATTGCACTACAGTACTTGTATGAGGTGAACTGAAAGATAGTATTCTTTTGTTTATCATTTTACAGTGCAAATATTTGTAATAAAAATAATAATATAAAGTGAGAACTGTACACTTTGTATTCTGTGTTGTAACAGAAATCAATATATTTGAAAATGTAGAAAAACATCCAAAATGTTTAATAAATTTCAATTGGCAGTCTATTGTTTAACAGTGTGATTAATCGCGATTAATTTTTTTAATCGTGATTAATTTTTTTGAGTTAATCGCATGAGTTTGCGGCGATTAATTGACAGCCCTAGTAGTTTCAGAGGGCAGTTATCATGGAAACCTTCCTGCTACACAACCTTCAGTCCACCAGCCTCCACGGGAGATGGCATTAGCTGAGTTCCGTGCTTTGCCACCATTGGATAATTAGGGCCAGATCCCCAGTTAGTGTTATTCTAGACTTGTCTGCCCTAGAAATGTTTGTTGCTTTAACTATATACTGGTATTGCTAAAGTGGAAAACCCCAGGTAGCATGAATGCAGTTATACCAGCATAAAAGTCTTTATCCTAGCATAGCTTCTTCTGATACAAGAAGAAGAATAAGCTATATTGGTATAAGGCACCTTCCAACCAGTATAAATGCATCTACACTGAGGCTTATACCAGAATTTGGGTAAAAAAAAATCACGCCCTCAACCGACAGTTATACCGGTCACAGGTTTCAGAGTGGTAGCCGCGTTAGTCTGTATCAGCAAAAACAACGAGGAGTCCTTGTGGCACCGTAGAGACTAACAAAGTTATTTGGGCATAAGCTTTCATGGGCTAAAACCCACTTCATCAGATGCATGGAGTGGAAAATACAGTAGCAAGTATATATACCACAGTACATGAAAAGATGGGAGTTGCCTTCCCAAGTGTGGGGTCAGTGGTAATGAGACAATTCAATTAACAGTAGAATACCAAGGGAGGAAAAATCACTTCTGTAGACTCATAGACTCATAGACTTTAAGGTCAGAGGGGACCATTATGATCATCTGGTCTGACCTCCCGCATGATGCAGGCCACAAAGCCGTCCCTACCCTTTCCCTTGACTCTGCTGTTGAAGTCCCCAAATCCTGTGGTTTAGAGACTTCAATTAGCAGAGAATCCTCCAGCTAGCGACCCCTGCCCTATGCTGCGGAGGAAGGCGAAAAACCTCCAGGGCCTCTGCCAATCTACCCTGGAGGAAAATTCCTTCCCGACCCCAAATATGGTGATCAGTAGAACCCTGAGTATGTAGGCAAGATTCTCCAGCCTGACCTTCATTAGCCATTATACTGTTAACCAGAAATGGCACGCTGTTCCTTTGACTAAAATCATGTTATCCCATTAGACCATTCCCCCCATAAACTTATCTAGCTTAATCTTAAAACCAGACAGGTCCTTCGACCCCACCGTTTCCCTCGGTAGTATAATGAGGGTGGCCCATTTCAAACAGTTGACAAGAAGGTGTGAGTAATAGTAGGGAGAAATTAGTATGGGGAAATTAGTTTTTGTAATGACCCATCCACTCCCACTTTTTATTCAGGCCTAATTTGATGGTGTCCAGTCTGCAAATTAATTCCAGTTCTGCAGTTTCTCACTGGAGTCTATTTTTGAGTTTTTTTTGTTGAAGAATTGCCACTTTTAAGTCTGTTATTGTGTGACCAGGGAAACTGAAGTGTTCTCCTACTGGTTTTTGAACGTTATAATTCCTGATGTCAGATTTGTGTGCATTAATTCTTTTTCATAGAGACTGTCTGGTTTGCCCAATGTACATGGCAGAGGGGCATTGCTGGCATATGTTGGCATATATTACATTGGTAGATATGCAGGTGAACGAGCCCCTGATGGTGTGGCTGATGTGGTTAGGTCCTATGATGGTGTCCCTTGAATAGATATGCGGACAGAGTTGGCACCGGGGTTTGTTGCAGGGTTTGGTTCCTGGGTTAGTGTTTTTGTTGTGTGGTGTGTAGTTGCTGGTGAGTATTTGCTTCAGGTTGGGGGGCTGTCTGTAAGCGAGGACCGGCGTGTCTCCCAAGGTCTGTGAGAGTGAGGGATCATCCTTCAGGATAGGTTGTAGATCCTTGACGATGCGCTGGAGAGGTTTTAGTGTGGGGCGGTAGGTGACGGCTAGTGGCGTTCTGTGACTTTCTTTGTCGGGCCTGTCTTGTAGTAGGTGACTTATGGGTACCCTTCTGGCTCTGTCAATCTGTTTCTTCATTTCACCAGGTGGGTATTGTAGTTTTAAGCATGCTTAATAGAGATCCTGTACTGGTATAACTCTTCTAGTGTAGACCAGCCCTCGGTGTTGCTCTCTTGGAGTCAATGAGCCAGACTCCAGTTGAAGAAAATCAGCTGTCGCTCCACTGAAGTAAATGCCGATTTACACCTGCTGAGAATCTGGCCCATAAATTGTAACAGACTTTTTCTTTGATGAGTTTCACCTCTTTTTTTCCCCTGTTGGTGAACGGTCTCAATTTCTGTCCTAATGATGTGTTATCCAAAATGATTTGCTGGTCAACTCCTCCGCTTGTAAGACCATTCGCCATATTTTGAAATCCAAGGACACATGGCATCACTTCCGTTCCCTGACTGGATAACTGTATCTCCATGGATCAGGTTTCTAGTAGCAAAGGTTCACGCTTACAGGTTCAAAGCTCTCTTACCAATGTTGCTTTAGTGGGATGTTGCCAAAGAGCAGCTGCAGTGAAGATGATTTGGTTTCACCAGCTTGAGGGCTGCCTCTCAGATTGTGGTGTCAGGATCAGATCCTGCAGGGGTATCCCCTAGAGAATTCTCACTTTTTCCAAACACCTACCCTTTTCCTTCCTTGTTTGCAGGGATCTACTTATTAGCAGGGGGACCAGCACATGCAAGTCACTTCAGATCTGGTGAGTCCATATTACTTCCTCCTCATGTTCCTTGGATCAGGCTTTCTGCATCTGGGCCAGAGCAGAGTCCTGGGCCACAGCTTGGTGCAAAGCGAACCTCGATGAGATGCCAGTGTAGAGATAACTCTACTCCCAGCTTTGCTGGTGATTTATATGCGACCTTGGACCTCTTCTCTCTTTGTGCCTCCGTTTCCTCATCTGTGAAACGGGTGTAACAACTTCAATCCCACCTTCAAACAGGTGCTTTGAGATCTGTGCATAAAGGGACCGATTCTCCCGTCCCACACGCCAGTTTTATTATTTGTATTACGATAGCACCTCAAAGCCCCACCTGCAATCAGGGCCCCATTGTGCTGGGTGTTGCACAGCCACATCATCAGAGACCATCCCTGCCCTGAAGAGTTGTCAGTCTAAATTTACAAGACAGGCAAAAGTGACGGGACAGCGGCAGGAAGTGATTCGCTCAAGGTCACATGGTGGGTCAGAAGCAGAGCAACAAACAGTACCCAGGGCTCCTGAGTCTTAGACTAGTGTCCTAACCACTAGGCCACCGTGGCTTTCGGCTTTGCTCCGTAAACTAAACCTACTGGACCAGCCAACATCTCCTCACTTCAGCAGTTTCTACAGATTTTCTCCATTATAAGGGAGAAGAGAATGGGGCTCCAAAAGAAATGAATAATATAATCATCATCCTTCTAGCAGTGAAGAGGGCAGTTGGTGAAATCTCACTGCAGGTGTTCTGTAATTCCAAAGCGACTAAGAGCTCCATGCCCAGGATGTGGAATCCCCTATGAATGTTCTCAGATGCAAAGGATTTGCTCTCATCAAAGTGTATTAGCTCATTGGGCCAGATCCTCAGTTGATGTCATTTGAAGCGATGCCCATTTATACTGTCTGAGGATTTGGCCCAGATTACTGTACTGGGGTTAATTCTTCTCATCTATTTAGGCTCACCTGATAGTTTTTCCAATGAGGAGGATTATGACGATGTGTCCCTGTCCGAGACGGGAGATCACATGCAAAGGAGGCTACCAGCTTATCAAGACAATACAGATGTAGCAAGTCAGAGAAGCAAGGAAAGCAAAGGTAGAACCTACATCTCCTCCTGTTTGCTCCCTGGCCTGAACCGATCCCTGGTGAAGTCAGTGGGGATTCACCAGAGATGGGTTGGGGCCCACGACTGCATGTGGAGTTACACTCCCAGCAGCGGCGTGGCCTGGAGAAGCCTGAATATTTGATCGTGGGCGAATTGACGCTTCCTCCAATGCCTGCACTTTCCTTCCTGTTTGCAGGGGTTTACGTGCTAGCCGGGAAGCCAGCATCTTCAAGTCTCCCAAGGACAGGTTAGTTGGAGTTCCTGCAGTCTCCTGTCCCTTGGACTCTACTCCCTGTGTTGCTCTGGGTAATTGGATTCATATGGGCTACGGGGCAGCCATCAGATGGGAATGACTTTTGGTTGCTATAGACCTGGAATCAATCGATCTGTCTAAAGGTTTTATCCTGCCACCTGACCACCTTCCACATAAAGTTAATAGTATTAGCAGAGTCCCTAGTGGACTTCATGGAGTCTCTACCACTTCTCCCTTTTGGTTTGGATTGGGACTGATGCCCTAGAGGTTAAAGTCCTCATATCCATTTTCCCTGACACCCCACAGCCAACCCCATGCCTGGGGACAGATTGGAGCCAATGCCTGAGAGGTGAAAGGTCCTGTGTTCCCTTCCCCAACCTCTGTCTTCTGATCTAACCATGAGACTCCACTCACCTCTCAGAGCTGGGGAGAGAACCCAGGAGTCCAGATGCCCAGCCCTAACCATCAGGCACCACTCTCCTCTCAGAGATGGGGAAAGAATGCAGGAGTCCTGAATTCCGGGCCACACCCAGATGTGACCACTAGACCACACTGCTTCCCATTACTCATTTAAAAGAGCGAGCCATCATCATTGTTTTCAGTGCAAGCCAACATGATTCTGAAAAGTTTAAATAACCACAAAGTCTTCCTTTAACATCAAGAGCCTGGGTGAAACCCTGTCCTGGGGTAAATGATTCCGGGATCCGTCCTGCTAGGAAATGCTGAAAGCACAGGGAGGTACTAACCAGTGCTGCTCTCCACAGCTGACCCCATTCCTGACGCCAATCAAGGAATAGGCTACAGACCGAAGTCCATTGTGACACTGTATCTCCTGATGGGCATTTGTTTTGCAATGTGGGCAGTTCTCCTCTCACTGGCAGTGGTGAAATGTAAGTCTCAGCACAAGTTAGTATGGACGCCTACATTGGGGGGGGGGGGCGTGAGGGAGGGGCCTACTGATGTTATTCTCTTCTCTGAATTAATATATTTGTGCTAGGATAGGCATGCGACAGGGGCAGAAGTGGGGAGACAGCATCACAGATAAGCAATTAACAGAAAAAAATCCATTGCTATCACCTGCTCACACACACACACACACACCCACACACACACCCCAAAACACCATCGACACACACTGATCTCACAGTGGTGCCAAATTATCCCCAACACACACTGATCTATTATCCTAGTGCCAAAGCATGCACACACATGCGCGCGCACACACACACACACACACACACACACCCCAAAACACCATCGACACACACTGATCTCACAGTGGTGCCAAATTATCCCCAACACACACTGATCTATTATCCTAGTGCCAAAGCATGCACACACATGCGCGCGCGCACACACACACACACACACACACACACTGATTTCAGTGCCACTCATGCCAAAGAGCCCCCAGTACACACACTAATCTCAGTAGCACTGGTGCAACAGCACTATACTCTGTGTCTCGGATCTGTTACACGAGCGTAAATCCAGAGTAACTCCAGCAAAGTCAACAAGGAGTCTGGTGGCACCTGAAAGACTAACAGATTTATTTGGGCATAAGCTTTTGTGGGTAAAAAAACCTCACTTCTTCAGATGCATGGAGTGAAAGTTACAGATGCAGCGAAGTCACAATGCTGTAAGCCTCATGTGATGTTGTCCTGAGCCCTGACCTGACCTGGTATTACTTTACACCCGCCTTGCACGGATGTAGATAACTGCACAAGGTTCAGGGCAACAGGGGCTCAAGCCCTACCCATACTAGCAACACTACTTTACCACTGAATGTTAAATGGGCTCGTGCTATTATTGACCATGGAGAATGGGGATGGGGGAGTGCGACCAGCAACTCCAGACAAATCCCTGCTCCAGTGATTCACCCATCAGGTCCTCTCCAAGAGAAAAGTGAGTGCCATATCCTCCTTCCCCCTCTCCCCCCCCCCAAGTGTTCTTATAATTATTTATTATTATTACTTGTATTACAGTAGCTCCTAGAGAACCTGACCAAGATCAGGGCCCCATTGTGCTAGGCACTGTACAGGAATATAGAGAAAGGCAGTCCTTGCCCTTTCAATCTAAATGGATGAGGGTACATGTACACAGTAAAAAAAAACCCAGAACCTATGGCAGCGGTCTCAGACCAGGATCAGTTGACTTGGGCTTGTGGGGCTAAATATAGCAGTGCAGATGTTTGGGCTTGGGCAGGAGCTGGGCTCCAGGACCCTCCCTGGTTTCACAGGGCAGGGTCCGGACTGATCCTGAATGTCTACATTGCTAGTTTTAGCCCTGCAGTGTGAGACCCGTGAGCCTAGACAGTTCACCTGGGCTCTGAGACTGGCTACCACAGGTCTTTTTTTTTTTGCTCTGTAGACATACCCTAAGAAAGACAAAGGGTGGCAGGGACTCCTGTCAATGCAGTCAAGTCCCATCCCAGCAATCCCACACTTAGGGATCAGATACTGCTCTTGGTTACAGTGGTGTAAATCCGGAGTAACTCCACTGGGTCAGATACTCAGCTGTGTAAATCAACGTAGCCCCACTGACTTAAAGGCATAAGCCAACCTCTCATTATTGGGTGGTAGGAGGAAACTTCCCCTGGAGGCAGGTTATCACCCGTGCACCTTCCCCCAAAGCAGCGAGCGGAGGCTGCTGTTGGAGACAGGATACTAGACTAGATGAGATTCCTGATAGGATCCAGTGTGGTCATTTCAAGCTAGGTGAGGGTCTGGCCTATTTATTTTAGCATGAACGGAAAAAGCCATATTCTTTTGTTTCCTTTTTAGACATGGAGATGTCAGAGGAGTTAAAAGTTTTAAACTATAACCACTCGGAGAGGCTAATGAACGGTAGGTTCTGGGACTCTAGCTAACACGTCGTAGGTACTTCTGGTTCAAAGTGGAAAGTGCTGGGTTTGAATTCGGGGTGGGTGGGTCAATTTGGCCACGCTAATCCTTTCAGGAATCCCTGGCCCATCTCTAGCACCACCCACTGAAGCATCTCAAAGCTTTTTGGAAATAATGAAAAAAGCGAAACGATCTGATTCTCCTTTCATTTATATCAAGAAAAGAACCATTGACTTCGCTAGAGTTACTTCTGATTTATAGCAGAATTCCACCTTTGGACCTGATTCAGCTCTCACATCAGTTTAGATTAGTGTAGCACCACTGACGCCAATGGAATTAGTGCAGGTGCCCACTGGTTTAAGTGAGATCAGGATCAGACCCGCTCAGCTTAATGGAGTTACTCCTGATTTACACTGGATAGTATGAGAGGAGAATCAGATGGAGAAACTGAAGCTGCAAGAGGCGAAGGATTTGGTTATGGTCACACAAAGAGACAGGGCACTTAGAAGATCCTCAGCTGATGTAAATCAATAAATGCCAATTGACATCCACATTGAGGCTTATTGTTATCCCTTATCTGTATTGTGGTACCGCCCGGTGGCCCCATCCCTACTGTGCTAGGCGCTGTGCAAACATATAAAAAAAAATCACGATCCCTGCCCCAAACAGCTTACGCTCAAAGACAAGAAAAATCAGATGAAAACAACAAATAAATGGTAGGCGCACACGATCACAATGAAGGAATTAAGGATCTGGCCCATCACGAGGAAGTCTGCCTCTCATGGAGCTGAAACTGAATTTCAATGATTACTTGCATTACACCAAAGTCAGGGGTCCATTGTGCTAGGCGCTGTACAGGCACATGAAAAAAAACCCGCCCATGCCTGCACAATCTAAAGAGAGAGGGAAAAGAGACTTGCCCAGACTAACAGACAGAGGCGGGACTAGAACTGAGATCCCTAGCACAGCACCTCATCTGCTAGACCATGCTGCCCACTGATTCATCTGATGCTTTGCACTTTTCAGTGGTGCAGGACCTGGCTGATGCACGAATAGAGCGAAAGAAAATCCAGACCAACGTGAACAAGAGCTATAAGGAATTGCTGGATTTGACAGGTACATCAGGCATATTTTCATCACGGGTATTTTCTCATGGTCTGTTCATGGTACCGGTGAAAACTATGTTGATTGTTATCAATTTTACCCCAAGAAGCATCAAAAAGGGGCTGGTGAACGAAAGCCCGTTTCTGCTCTTGTATAAATCCAGAGTAACTCAACAGAAGACTACTGAGTCACTTTGAGTTTATGTAGGGTTACCATACGTCCGGATTTTCCCGGACATGTCCGGCTTTTGGGGGCTCAAATCCCCGTCTGGGGGGAAATCCCCAAAAGCCGGGCATGCCCGGGAAAATCAGGAGGGCTCTTTGGCCGGGGCTGGGGGCATGGTGCCGAGCCCGGCCGGGCGCGCGGTGCCGGGCCGGGGTCGCAGTGCCGGACGGGAGCCGGGGGTGCGGTGCCGGTCCGGGGTCCGGGAGCCGGGGGGGCCGCGGGGTCCGCTGGGCCGGGAGGTCCGCGGGGCCGCAAGCCGGGGGGTCCGCGGGGCCCGCGGGGCTGCGAGCCAGGGGGTCCGCTGGGCCGGGGGGTCCGCTGGGCCGCGGGGTCCGCTGGGCCGGGGGGTCCGTGAGGCTGCGAGCCGCGGGGTCCGCTGGGCCGGGGGGTCCGCTGGGCCGCGAGCCGGGGGGTCCGGGGGGCTGGCAGTGCTGGGCGGGCCAGGGGTGGTGGGCTGGGGCCGGCACCCCAGGGCCCGAGCCGACCCAGGCTGGAGCCGCCGGGGGGCCAGCCTGGGCCGCGCCTCCTCCCCCCACACCGCTCCTTACCTGCTACAGGCTTCCCGCGACTCAAATGTTCGCGGGAAGCAGGGGAGGGGGCGGAGACTTTGGGAGGGGGCGGAGTTGGGGCGGGGGGCGTGGGCGGGGCTGGGGGCGGGGCCGGGGCCCCTGGGGGTGTCTTCCATTTGGAGGCACAAAATATGGTAACCCTAGTTTATGGCCGGGTGAATAAGAGCAAGATTTGGAGAAAGGAAGAGTCGAAGGAAGGCAGAATCCAAATAAAAAAGGATTTACGGGTCAAAATGGTTCATGGGAACAAATTGGAAGACAGTGGAATGGCTGGAAAACATGTGACACGCTCCCAGTGAGCCACCTCACTAAATAAGCAAAAAGTTGCTTTCTGCATAAGCCTTTGTTTCCAATGGTAAAGCAGAGCTGTCCTGAATTCTCCCTTACAGCATCCATCTGCAATGCGTTCCCAGAGCCTATTCAATGTGCAGCCGGCTGGAAGAAGTTTGGGAAAACATGCTATTACTTTTCAAATATGACTACAGACTGGATGGGTGCGAAGCAGTTCTGCACTGATCAAAAGGCTTCCCTGGTTATCGTTAACAATGACAACGAACAGGTAAGCTATCCCCGCTGTTTGCTGTAGTATGCCATTCACAATGGAAAGAGTGAGGCCTAAAGATTCTGCATTCAGCTCCATCCATGTCAGTCCAGAGGAACTCCAGGCAATTCAGAGGTATTTCACAAGTTTGCACTGTCTCATCTTCCTCTCTGACTGATGTAACTTGACTGGCTGCAATTAAGTTACACTGACGGGAGAAGAGAATCAAGCTTGGGGTAGGAGTTTGTGACTTTCGTCACAAATGTGATTTGAGATTTGACCAGATCCTGAGATTTGGAAATCAGCATAGCTCTCCTGAAGGCGATGGAGCTCTGTCAATTTTTGAGAATCTGGCCCTTTTGACTTCAGTAGAACTACACCAGCTGAGGATGTGGTCCTGAAAGCCCATCTGTGCTTCTTTTAGAGCACTGGGGAAGAGGCTATGGTGGGAGGACGTTTGTCAGAGACATGCACCCTGCCCGACTGGGAACTCCCAAACTCATCTCCCCTAAGGCAGTGAAAAAACATTCAGAAGGCCGTGACTTTTGATCGCTAGACAGCTGGCTGACTTACAAGTGAAAGGCTGTTGAGATACCATGCCGATGGATGCCTTGGAATTGTACAGACTGACCGTTCCGTTTCACCTTGCCAGTCCCCAGAGCCATCATGCTGGCCTTCTTCATAGTAAATTCTTTTCCATTCTAGGCTTTCTTGAAAGACTGTAATAAACAGAAAAGGACATACTGGCTGGGACTGAGTGATGCAGAGGAGGAAGGGAAGTGGCAGTGGATAGACAATAGCCCGTATTCTGTCAGGTAAGCCCCTTCTCATGCAAATCCTTTAATCAGAAAGTTAGTCCCAATCCTCGGGAGTTTTGAAGCCATTGATATGTCTGTTTTGTCTCTTATCTCATGAAAGGGGACTGAGTAGGATAGGCTCAGAACAGGCACTGACCCTGGGAAGCAGGGATGCAGAACTGGGGCTGGAATCTTAGCATGGGAGGACTGTTTTACATGAATTTAGTGCCAATAAAAAGTATCCCGGAGACTGAAGTCCTTTGTTTATCTGCAGAGAAGGTACAGCCCATGCAGCAGCCAAGAAAGCCCCGCTTCTGCCCCGGCTGTTCCTTGCCAATACGTCTCTCCTCTGCCCTGGAGGGACTCCTCTGGTGAGAGGGGAGTTCAGTCTCCACGGCCTATTCCATCCTTGGCCTCTCTGCCCCAATGGCCAACATATTTTTGTGAGTGAGTGAGTTTCTCACAACATCCTGCCTGTCCTAATGTTGGTACACAGGGCGGAAACCAGTCTCTTCCATAGTTATGGTCTTGAGATAGCCTATTCTGCCCTCCTTGCAAAGGGTTCTTCTTCGGGTTTTTCTTGGGATTCCTCACACCAGTCAGTTTCTACTTGGCAGCTTCACGTGGGAATCTATGTGTTGGCATTCAGAGTACAAGCCCCACTTATGTCCAGCAATTCCTTCTGATTCTGATGGAAATGAGCTGCGAGTTGTTGATTTCTCAAATATCTTCATTGGTGATGAAGTTTTTTTTCAATCAACTCCCAGAATCTTTCGTAGGCACTAAATTTCCAAAGTTGTCCAGTTTTCCGTCTAAGATTTTAGTAAATCTCCAGGTCTCGCAGCAGTATGTTAGCACCGAGATTACATTTCAATGGGAAATTCTCAGGTTTTGTTCTAGTACTATATCTCTTTGATTTCTATATGTTGCTGAGTTTAGTAAGTGCTGTGGGTGGCTTTACTATCCTTGATGTCACTTCCTTCTTGAGGCCTCTGTTAGCTAACTTTCTTGACATTTTTGCATTCTACTGTGACGTTACTGCTTGACATCTGGGTTTCAAGGATGTTTGTTTTAGCATAATTAATTCTGAGCTCCACTTGACGTGCTATTTTTGCCAAATTCTCTGTCTTTGTTTTTAACTTTCCGGGGATATTGCTCAGTAACACAATATAATCAGCCAAGTCTAGGTCTTCTAGGCATTTTGCCATCTACCCATGCTATATCAGTGTTTGTGTTGCTAATACACGTCTTTCTTCATTATACAGTCTATTGCAATGCCAAACAATGGTGGAGATCAAATTCAACCCTATTTCATGCGGTCCACACTGAACCAGTCTGCGGTCTGGTTGTTCACCCTTACAGAGCACTTTGCATGGCTTTGATGTTGCTTATGACTTTAACTGGGATTTTGTAGGCCTGAAGAATATTCCACAATGTATGTCTGTGCAGGCAGGCAAATGCCTTTTGAAAAAAGAAGGAAAAAAAACATCAATAAAATGGATGAAAGATGGAGTTTGCTATAAAGGTTCTAAATGTGAATATCTGATCTACATAGGAACTTTTGGGCCTGAATCCAACTGCTTCTTCCCTAAGCTTTGCATCCACTACCTCTTTCATTCTGTGTAGTATCACACGGCAGAAGGCTTTCCCTACAACAGAGAAATGTAACTCCCCTCCAGCTGTTACAGTCAGGAAGATCGCTCTTTTTGGGTATTCTGACAATGATTCCATGATTCCACTGGTCAAAAGGAAACCCCCTTTTCCCCAAATGTCATTGAACATCTGTCAATTTTGGTAGTATCAAATACTTTCAGCATCTCTGCTATAATTTGGTCATCTCCCACCACTGTTACTTTTCAGATTTTTGACTTCAGCCTGTACTTCTGACGTCTTTATTGGATTGTTGTTAATGTGAAGTTGATCAGCTTCCCGTGTTTCATCAAACATGGCGCTGAAATGGGCCTGGGTCTATTGACGACTTCTTTGAAATGCTCTGCTCATCTGTTTTATCGGTTCTACTTCAGTTGTAAGCCTTTTTCTGTCTGCTTTTTATTGGCCCATGTCTGGTTTTGAAATTTTCACACTTGTTTTTAGTCACTTGGTAAAAAGCTCCGTGGTTTCCTAACATAGCAGCAACAACAGCAACTTCAACTTCAGCCGCTAGGTCTTCAACGTATCTTCCCTTGTGTTGCGTCACACTGTTTTTTCTGCTTTCTTATACTCCTCTTTTGGCTTTTGCCAATAGTTTATTGGTCTTAACATTCAGTTCTTCCCTTGATGAGATACCACATCTCTTGGCTTATCCAATTCTTGCTCTGTCTGTGTTGATAACCAACTGTGACTGTTGCAGCCTGAATCATATGGTTTCTGAGCACTTCCCATTTTTCTTCAGGTCTGTGTCTCACCTCTCTCTGCCTCTGTCAGTGCCTCAAGCCTGTTTCTTAGTTCAAGTTGGAATTTCTCACACTACGCTTTTGCTTTCAGTTTTATACTGTTGATTTTCCTTTCCCGCTTTCTGCTTAGCATTGATCGTTCTCAATTTTAATTTCAGTTTAGCAATGCAAAGATTGTGGTCACCATTAACATCTGCTGCTCGATATGTCCTTACCTCTTAGACGGATTACTTGGATCTTGAGCTAGTGTGGATGTGATCAATCTGACTTTTCATTTTGCCATCTGATGAAATCCAGGTTTCTGTGTGTATTCATTTGTTAGGGAACAGGGTACTTGCAAGAGCCAGGTCGGTGACCAAGCACAATTCAGTGAGTCTCTCACCATTTTGGTTAATGGTTCCCAACCCATGCTTCCCCATTGCGCTTTCCATTCCCGAGTTGTCACATCCTATTTTAGCGTTAAAGTTTCCCATCACAAGGAGGAAGTCATGTATAGGTATTCAGTCAATCACACTTTGGAGACAATTGTAGAATTCATCTTTATCCTCAGCACTATGTTCCTTTGTTGGCACTGTATGATGGTCATTCTTAGGAATCTGGTTTGGAATCTGGCACATATGATGTTTTGGTTAATCAGTTCCAAGCCAGTGAGTGATTTTTCAGCAGAATCTGTCAAAATGAGAGCTACTCCCCCGAGTGTTGTTGTCACTATGACCTGAGTAAATGAGATGTTTCTTCTCTGGCTTGAAACGCTTCTTATCCGCACCTATCAACCTGCTCTCACTGATGCTCAAGATTTCAAGTCTATTGTTGTCCCTCTATCTCATGACCTGCAAGATCTTTGATGTTTGAAACATTGTTCTCATATTCCAATGACCAATTCTGAACGCCAGCGTCAAACTTGTGGGGTCCTGGCTTCCCCCAGGAGCCTTCTTGCAGCATGAGGGGGCAGCAGTGTTCATTTCTACTGAAATGTTGAGATATTTTTACTAGACACAGTTGCCAACTTTCACGTGGTAAATAAGCACCCCGACTTTCACAAGTCAATCCCATTTCAAAACAAGGCCAAAACAAGCCAATCCCTAAGAACTAGGGCTGTCGAGCACTCAAAACAATTAATCACTCAATTAATCACACTGTTAAACAATAATAGAATACCATTGATTTAAATATTTTTGGATGTTTTCTACATTTTCAAATATATTGATTTCAATTAGAACACAGAATACAAAGTGTACAGTGATCATTTTATATTTACTTTTTATTACAACCTAATACAAGTACTGTAGAGCAGTCTCTTTATAATGAAAGTTGAACTTACAAATGTAGAATTATGTACAAAAAATAACTGCATTCAAAAATAAAACCATGTAAAACTTTAGAACCTACAAGTCTCACTTTCAGGTGACATTGTAAATAAGAAGCAGTCAGCAGTATCTCTTGTAAATGTAAACATACTTGTTTGTCTTAGCAATTGCCAGCAAGTTAACGAAGTATGGGCTGGATGAATGGACCATAAGGTGGATAGAAAGCTGGCTAGATCGTCGGGCTCAACGGGTAGTGATCAAGGGCTCCATGTCTAGTTGGCAGCCGGTTTCAAGCGGAGTGCCCCAAAGGTCGGTCCTGGGGCCGGTTTTGTTCAATATCTTCATTAACGATCTGGAGGATGGCGTGGACTGCACTCTCAGCAAGTTTGCGGATGACACTAAACTGGGAGGAGTGGTAGATACGCTGGAGGGTAGGGATAGGATACAGAGGGACCTAGACAAATTAGAGGATTGGGCCAAAAGATACCTGATGAGGTTCAACAAGGACAAGTGCAGAGTCCTGCACTTAGGACGGAAGAATCCCATTCACTGTTAAGACTACGGACAAAATGGCTAGGAAGCAGTTCTGCAGAAAAGGACCTAGGGGTTACAGTGGACGAGAAGTTGGATATGAGTCAACAGTGTGCCCTTGTTGCCAAGAAGGCTAATGGCATTTGGGGCTGTATAAGTAGGGGCATTGCCAGCAGATCGAGGGACGTGATCATTCCCCTCTATTTGACATTGATGAGGCCTCATCTGGAGTACTGTGTCCAGTTTTGGGCCCCACACTACAAGAAGGATGTGGAAAAATTGGAAAGAGTCCAGCGGAGGGCAAGAAAAATGATTAGGGGGCTGGAGCACATGACTTATGAGGAGAGGCTGAGGGAACTGGGATTGTTTAGTCTGCAGAAGAGAAGAATGAGGGGGGATTTGATAGCTGCTTTCAACTACCTGAAAGGGGGTTCCAAAGAGGATGAATCTAGACTGTTCTCAGTGGTACCTGATGACAAAACAAGGAGTAATGGTCTCAAGTTGCAGTGGGGGAGGTTTAGGTTTCATATTAGGAAAAACTGTTTCACTAGGAGGGTGGTGGAACACTGGAATGTGTTACCTAGGGAGGTGGTGGAGTCTCCTTCCTTAGAGGTTTTTAAGGTCAGGCTTGACAAAGCCCTGGCTGGGATGATTTAGTTGGGAATTGGTCCTGCTTTGAGCAGGGGGTTGGACTAGATGACCTCCTGAGGTCCCTTCCAACCCTGATATTCTACGATTCTATGAATTGGCTGAACTAGAAGTAAGACTGAGTGGACTTGTAGGCTCTAAAATTTTACATTGTTTTGCTTTTGAGTGCAGTTATGTAACAAAAAAAACCTGCATTTGTAAGTTACACGTTCACGATAAAGAGATTGCACAACTGTACTTGTATGGGGTGAATTGAAAAATAGTTTTTCTTTTGTTTATCATTTTTACAGTGCAAATATTTGTAATCAAACATAATAATATAAAGTGAGCACTGTACACTTTGTATTCTGTGTTGTAATAGAAATTAATATATTTGAAAATGTAGAAAAACATCCTAAATATTTAATAAATTTCAATTGGTATTCTATTGCTTAACAGTGCAATTAATCATGATTAATTTTTTAAATTGCAGTTAATTTTTTGAGTTAATCACGTGAGTTTACTGCGATTAATCGACTGCCCTACTAAGAACCCCAACACTCTATGCGACTAGATCCCCCCAGCGTGCAGTCTGGGACTGTGGTGGGCCCACTGTGCACCCCTGACTCTCTCCCCCCCCTTGTTCCTGCTTGCCCCTTGCCCCTGCTTGCCAGGAGCCGATCAAAAAAAAGAAGAAGCAACAAGCTAAAAGCCAAAAACTAGCCAACAAGCAACTCACAAGCCAATTAAGCCAAAAACAAGACCAATTTCTGTGTTTTTTTCATGGGTTTGGCATGTCTGACCAGCAGCCCCAGCACGCAGAAAGTGGGGTTCCATTATGGTGGTTAGTTGTTATTCTTCTCCATTGTTATATGGACTTGTCCCTCTGGTAAATGAATTGACACTAAGGGACAAATTGTGACTTAGCATAAGTGGGTGCATCTCTGTGGATTTGCACCTGCTTTCACCAGACCAGACTTTAGTCCTAGGGATTCATTTCACATAGACCACCAAAGAGCCATCAGATGGGGACATCTCCTGGTTGTTTAGTCAACTGGTCTGGACTGACCCAGTAATTTAGAACTGGAACTCTCCAGTGTTCAGAGCAATCCAATCTCCCCTGCCTTGGAAGAACTCTTGCTGGAGAGTTGCCACTCTTGCCAGGGTTTGAGTTGTTCTACAGAACCTTCCCCACCTACAGCTTCTTCCCAGTAAGTAGGGGTGGCACAGTGCCCTCCCAGTGCCCCTCCTTGTGGTACAGCAAGGCCCTTCAGGCACACTTCCCTCAGTTCCCTGTACAGGGATTCAGAAATAAATTACTCACCTCCAGAATCTTTAAACAATATTCCCCTTTTCCTGGGGTCTAATTTATTTAGTATATACGCATAGGTCTTCTGATTTTCAGTTGTAACGGATAAAGACTGATAAAACACCACGATACAAAAAGAAAAAAAATCGGAATAAACACTGGAAAATATTACTTGTATCTAAGGGCTTGTCTGCACAGAGCAGTCATTCGGATTATGGGAGTTGGGATGGGTGATTTCTAAAGCCTACTAATGTGTTGTGCATTAATTGGTCCGTGTAGACCCTACTGGTATGGACTAAAGGTTCCCAAGTGCGTTTTAACGTAGTGCTGTTTGAAACAATACTATGTTAAAGTGTGCCTAGGGAATATTACAGTACATACACATTACTAATTACAGTACATATGAAGAGAAAGTCCCCAAAATCCCCAATGTTTGTAACTCAAATATTGCTAAAAATAAATCCCCCAAATTGAAATGAATAAACCTCACAAACTAGAAGCCTTATTAATACAGCTTTGCCCAAAATAGCTCAATGTTTGGTCCAGCGTCTTTCCAGCCCTCCTTCTTGGGATGGGGGATTTCAGTCCTGGCCTCCCTGGCCCATAGAGTCTTACCTCAGAGTCAGGGGTTTTCCTAGGTCTCTTTCTTGGGGCCAAGCTGTCAAGCTTCTCCCACAGCTTCCCTTACTGGGCTGTGTTTATTACCTCAGGCCCACTGTGGCTTTAAACCTGCTTCTCCTCCAGCTGGTCCTTTTTCACATTAGTCCGTTTTCTCCCTGGACTGGGAGAGCTTAGCTGCCATCAACCTTCCACTTCCTGCAGTGTCTCCCTGTTTTGAGGGAGGAGGCCGACTATATCCGGACCTCTTTCCCAGAGCTGGTTCTGCTTGGTTAGGAGAGGGTGAAGCCTTGCCTCACCATCTCTACAAGACTTCTGGTCCTGGACTCTTAAAAGAATAGCACAGGTTTTCACCAATCACAGACTCTTCCCTGGGACCAATTCTCCTTTCCCCACAGCTGCCTTTGTCCTTTTCCAAGAACCTGGGGTACTAAACCTTAAAAGGACGACACCACAGGATACGGATGGGATGACCCCAAGGCCCTACTACCCCGACACTGCAGGGAAACCATTGACCCATTGATATGCCTGGCATTAATTCCCCTTTTGCTAACACCAGTGCAACTCCAGAAAGCCAGATTCCCAGCTCATGTAAACTGGCATTGCTCCATTTACATGTCCACTTACATCAGATGAGGACCAGAATGTACAGATGACGGGACTTACTGGTGTAAGAGGAAAATCAGGTCTGTAGTGTTATAAGTACCCTGTAGTGTTATCAGTACCCAGTTATCAGGGCCCACGTTCCAAAGGGCCCTGGCCCGGCCCACTCTTCTCCGCCCCCCCCCTCCACCTCTTCCCCTGAGTATGGTGCGTTCCCACCCCTCCCCGCGCTTCTCAAGCCTGCTCACTGCTCGGGGGAGGAGGCGGAGAAGCGGCGGGGGCAGGGCCTTGGGGAAGGGGGTGGAATCAGGGCACACCCCCTCAAGCCCCCTGCCGTGAGCCGCTCAGGACAGGGGGCTGGAAGCCCCCCCACGACTCCAGCCCACACCCCCAGCCCCCTTCCCTGACTCCTGCACCCCCACGACCCCAGACCTGTCTCCTGCATCCCTCACAAATACCACACACACCCAGTCCTCACTCCTGCACCCCCCCACACATACCCAGCCCCACCCTGAGCACCAAATGGAAGCTGCCCCAGGTAAGCGCGCCACACCCCAACCTCCTGCCCCAACTCTCAGCTCCCTCCCTCACCCTAGCTCCTGGCCAGACCCTGCACCCCAACCCCCAGCCTGCTCCTGCACCCTAAATCCCTACCAGACCCTGCACCTCCAGCCCTGTGCTCAGTGCAGAGAGAGACGAAGAGAATGGGCTAGAACCAGGGAGAAAGTTGGCACCCGCTCTATGTGTGCAGGGGCGGGGGGGGGATCCTGTTTAGCCCCTCCCCAGCCCTGCTGCACTTACAGTTTACCCCCAGCCCCTCCCTTGCTTCAGGGACCAACCCTAGCTCCTGCCCTGCTGTGCTTTTGCCCCCGGCCCCTGCCTTGCTCCAGTCAGCAGGGACTAATCCTCCCCCCATGCCCCACTGTGCACATCTTGCCCCTGGCCCCTGCCTCACTCCATCTGGGGACCAATCCTTCCCCCCCCACCCCGCCTCACTGTCAGGGTGGATAAAAATCAATGACTTTTTTAAAAAAAATCAAAAAATCGGATTTTTTTATTTAAATTGGCCTTTTGAGGGAAAAAAACTATTATATCTCATCATGGAATAGGGATTATAAATTCTAATTCTATAGTATGAGACAAGATATTCATGCAAAGTTTTGTAAATGAGTTCTAATAGTTCATGGATTAGGGGCCCAATCTTATGGGTTCCACAGGCTTCTTACAGAGTATTTAGGTTAATCTTTCTATCTACCCAATGGGACTCAGTGCTCAGTCTAGAAGATACCATCAGAGATGCTTAGTTTTGCAGTTCTCAAACTGTGGATTTGTGTCTCCAGAGGTAACACGCTTGTTCACAGCAAAAAATGTTGTAAAATAAATAAATAATATATAGTGGTGAGAAATAACAGACCTCAACTCTATTGCCCCTCTGCAAATTTGTGTACACAGAGTCAATCCCTTACCTCTCTTTAAATGTGAAAAGTTTCAAAAAGTTCAATGACTAGAAGATTGTTGGGGGCGGAATAGATCTGGACAAGGAGAAGAAGTCTGGAGATAAACGTGAGAAGCGAGGGACATATGCTTTTTTGTTAAAATATTATGTTTGCTGTTGAAAAAAAAAATCCAGAATACTTAACGTTGTTGTTTTAGTTAAATAAACAATTTAAATGTCTGTGCAGTGATGTTCTCCTCCTAATTCAGCCGGGCACGAAAATCCTCCAACTATTAATGATTAACCTGTTGAATTGGAGATAGTTCACCTCCCAATGCCTTCATAAATATCTGCTTCAATTATCTTTGGTAAATGAAATAACCAAACAATCATTCATTTTCTGATATAGCTGTAAAACTCATCTGAAAAGTTTTCAAAATAAATCACTGTTTAAAAATGTATAGTGTGTACCTTCTAAAAATGAAGCCTACATCTATCTCTGAGTTGTGACGAATATGTATTAAGGTTATAACAACAAACAAGAATGCACTTTTATGTAGAAAACCATGATTAAATTGAGTCTTCCTGACTAGTGATTTAAATCAAATCCACCCTGCCCGCTGTGCTCTTGCCCCTGGCCCCTTCATTCCCCGGGGGGGCCCACAAATATGTTTGGCGCCGGGCTCACAAAAAGTTAATCCAGCCCGGGTTACCTTCTCAGAGTAAACTTTTGGTCTCCATTACACTGGAGTAAATCTGTAATCTCTCCATTGACGTCAATTTGGTTTACTCTTACACTGTTACCAGAATATGACCCATTGATTTAAGCTTAAAAACTCGATGAATTTGTAGATATCTGTCTCTTCAGTGGAAGAGCTGTATTTAATAAAGGGGGCTGAGATCTACAAAATCCCTCCTTAGCGGCTACAGTTACTGGCACTGCCCTGAGAGGCGTGAACTTTTCCCATTTGTCTTAGTGGGTTTTAACTCTGGAGCCTGAAAGTGACCTTTTAAATGTCAACACAATTTAACTACATCAGCAGACTCTATGTGGCTTTGTTTTTCTTGGCAGCTTTTGGAACTTGGGGGAACCGGACATCCAGGGTGAGGAGGAAGACTGTGTCTACATGAGTTCTACTGGGACATGGGGCGATTCCAAGTGCTCCCAGCCCAATTACTGGATTTGTGAACAGACATGGATCTGCTGACCCACTTTTCAAACATGCTGTCATTATGGGATTGAGCACAAGTCCTACTGCTCCTCCTGCACCTGCTCAGTGGCTGACAAGAACTCACTCCAGCTCTCCAATAGCTGAACTGAAGATGACGTTTCTCCTGATTGTTAATACCGCTCTCCTGCATGCTAGTTAGGGCTGTAGGTTCAGGGGTCCAAGTGGTCCCAAAAAAGTGGCAGTATTATACCTCAGCCCTGCTCACTTCCTCAAGCTTTACCCATAAAACACAGAGCAGCTACACACTTCAGCTAAAATTATCAGTAGTTGAAATGTAACTGTGCTGACACGTAAATGGCCACCATTAGGCTTCAGAATCAACACCCACTTTAAACAAATGAGGAAAGTTCATGCCTCTCAGAGCTATGAGGCCCAATTCTTTACTTGCATCTGTTTTAAACCCACATAACAACTAATTTCAATGTAGTTACCTGTGCATCAGTAGTGTCTACTTAACTCTCAGAAAATATGGCTTCTATAGACTAATTCTTATACTTCAAATCCACTCCTCAAAAAATATGATAGTGTTGACAAGACCCCTTAAGGGGATGCAGCCACTTCACTCAAACCATATATTTAGGCGTGGCAGAATTAGGTTGTTTTTATATATACAATTTTGAAAGATAAATAGTATCAATGTTTATTTAAGTATTTAAAAAAAATTATCAATGTAAATTTTCACAGTTGTAGAAAATTATGGGCAGGTCAGACAATATTTATTTTATGACAGTAGATAAATTAAACTAGTGGAGACATCCTATCTCCTAGAACTGGAAGGGACCTTGAAAGGTCATTGAGTCCAGCCCCCTGCCTTCACTAGCAGGACCAAGTACTGATTTTGCCCCTGACCCCTAAGTGGCCCCCTCAAGGATTGAGCTCACAACCCTGGGTTTAGCAAGCCAATACTCAAACCACTGAGCTATCCCTCCCCCTATTTTGAATGCAGACATTCAAAAAGTTAAAACATTATCACCATTAAAAACACAAATTGTCAATGTCACATGTCAGAATATACAAAGTAGATATCCTTAAATCAAACTCTAATACATGCTCAAGCCGTATTTTCTTACTTTATCTATCTGTAAATTCTGATTATTAACAATGAAATTTTTTGGGCGGTTTATTTGTGTACTGTGAAATTGACATTTACCAACATTGAGTGATAAACATCGAATCCCTCCAAGCTTACATATATTCCTCCTTCACTTTCTATCACTCCATGCAAGTTGCATCTCTCCCTGCCTTAAGCCATGTCCTTTCATTCATTTGTGGAATAATAATTATGTGATTCTGTAGCTAGGGTCAAGTTGAGTTTTGCCCTTTAAAACAGGGATTCTGCTTTATTGTTATGTAGAAAGAACATAGCATATTTTCCTCAAACGTGCAGAAATTGTAACTGAGCACAGAATGGATTTTCTGAGGGTTTACAAGTAAATCTGTTGACTAGTTTGGATTACAATCAATTAAACTTGTGTCCTTTTAAGAAGTGCAGTGCACATTGCCAGACTTTTTTTTGTACTGAATGACAAAATCATCTGTTGCGACAAACTATCTGTTTAAAGATTGACCTAAGTGCTCTAAAATTGACATTTGTTGGATTTCTTTAAATTTGGGGTGCCTCAGGAAGATGCAGGGTAGGATTAGTGATGCAAATTTGGAGTCATTCGAGCCAGGGATTCCAGAGATATAAGCCTGGAAAAAATAGCTATTTTTAAAAAACGGTTTCTAGGTGGGTGGTTTTTTTTGCAGAGAGCTAGAGCTCAAACTATTGATGGGATGCAGGTAAAAATGGTCTCAAGCTGAGTCAGAGTTTAAAATGTGGTGCAAAATCAGAGATATGAAAGATGAAGTTGGGTCTGTGTGTTTGGAATGACACAAACCTGGAGTCGTTTCCATTTTGTAGGTAAGTACGTCGAGTGGTCAACTTTTGGTTGTGTTGCAACACGTCTTTCAGCTTATCAGAGCATTCTTCCTCTAAGCCTTGGAACTAAGAAAGAGCTAAGCCTGGAGGTGGAGGACCCGCGGGTTGGGGTGAGGGGTCAGGCCATTGTTTTGAGAGAGCGGGTGAGGAATGGGCTGAAGAGAAACAGGAGGGCCTATTGCCATCTGATTGCCCCTCTTGTCATGGTCAAGAGGGGCAATCAGAATAACAGTAATGTCCCAGAAACAAATTGGGTTTCCCATAATTAATAAAATTGTATTTGGTCATGACAGTTTGGTAATTCATGACTATAAACAGTAACATCGATGAATACATCATCTTGCCAAGCCTGATCGTGTGGAGTTGACTTGGCATTAGGTTGCTAGCTTCATGCCTTAACCACATCCACTGTGATGGAGTTGGGTTGTGGATGTTGAAAACAAAGTCTGCCTCTTTGGGTAGAGATGTAGGGTTTTTGTTGCCGTTTTTATTTTTTTTACACTCTGTTGCTGGTTGGTGCGATGGAGGCTGGTGTCTGCCAGATGACTTTGGTAAGATCTAGAATGGCCTCATTAATTGGGAGGGCAATTCTAGATGACAAGGTGGTGGGCAGAATTTCCACCAACTTGTGATGTGTATCTCCCACCTCCTATAGGGGAATCTACAGCTTGTCTGCCACCCCCTTGTTAAGATCCAGAAATTTCTTAAAATCTTCCCCTAGTGATGAGGGGTGGGCAGCACAGCCTCATCTGGGAGAGATGAGGAGAAGGGTGCTGGAGGGGTGGCTTCTTCTGTGGGTACTTTTTCCTGTTCTGAAAAAGCTTCCTCGTGCCCCAGCTCAGGTGCTCTGGACAGCCAGGCTGTAGCAAACCATCTAGTGGACTCTCCCTGAGAGACACTGGGGACAGTCACGAGATGTATGTGTACGTCGCCCAAGAATTACAATATGGCCTTGCGGGGGAGAGGGAGGAAGGTGGGCATGGGCGGTGGGCTTACCTCAGGGGGCCCGTACCGTGATTGTAGGTTGGCTTGATGGAATTGGAAAGGACCTTGTAGTGTGATGGTGGGCCACAATGAGGGGCCAGAGAAATGATCTCTCCTGGCCAATGTCAGACTCATCAGTGGGTAAGGGTGGTGCTGACTGGGGTATTGGCAGTATACAGCCCAGTGCCAAGAGCGATTCTGGGTGCCGGGATGTGCTTGATATTGGGGTCCTGGTACCAAGTAATGGGGATTGCGGTTCTTCCCCAACCATCAGGTCTCCAGGGTACCAGAGCTCATGCAGTACCATGGGTTCATTTGGTACCACCGAGAAGTGTCCGAGGTACGTTGTCAGTACCGATAGTTGGGTAGAGCACTCCCTAAATGAGAGTTTTCTTGTGTCCAGTACAGAAAGTTTGTTGATGCCTCTACTTTAGAGATGGTACGGTAATTGTCTTTCTCTGGGTGCTGAGGCCACAGGTCTCCAGAGTGTAAGCAGAGTCAGAATGAGCTCTCTCCTGACATCTGGTGGTGAGCTGTGGAAAGGGACTTCAGGGGCTGATCTCATTTGCATGGACACACCCACCCTGCCTAGCACGATGGGACAGCTGGTACCAAATGGTCACTTTGGCTGCTGTGGGATCCCCAGTCTCTTTGTTATCAGGGCAGGAGTAATAAAGGGTTGTTATCCTGGTTATGAGCAACAAAGAGTCCTGTGGCACCTTAAAGACTAACAGACATATTGGAGCATAAGCTTTCGTGGGTGAATACTCACTTCGTCAGATGCATGTAATGGAAATTTCCAGCGGCAGGTATAAATATGCAGGCAAGAATATTGGTTCTGATTTATTTATACTGTCCCTGGAAATTTCCATTACATGTGTCTGACGAAGTGGGCATTCACCCACGAAAGCTTATGCTCCAATACATCTGTTAGTCTTTAAGATGCCACAGGACTCTTTGTTGCTTTTTACAGATCCAGACTAACACGACCACCCCTCTGATACTATCCTGGTTATGTGACTCAAGGACAGTAGAACTATACTTGACATTTTATGACGGAGGGACTTGCCCTCAACTAAGTAGCACTCAGTAGGCAATAGCTAATTTCAACTCCACTAGGAATCTTGTTACATGCTGCAGAGCTGAAATCACTAATACCTAGGTCTAAGCATTAGATCTACTTCGGACTAATGGTGCACAGCACTGAGGCTCCCCTACTACCAGCTAAAATCAGTAAAGAAAGAGCTGAGATCACTGAGAGCTGTATTAAGTAGTGAGGGGGCTGAAGACAAGTTGGTGAGCAGCTGGCAGAGAGGCACCGCCGGCGGTGAAGACTGCAGCAGAACCCCACGGAGAGGCGTGGCAATCAGCTGTCAACCTGAGCAGCGGAGCATGTAAGATGCCCCCCGTACCTCCCCCCATTTCCACCCAGGCTGGGAGGTAAACTCTGCAGAGGAACTTCTGCACTCTGGGGGCTGCACTGACCAAGGACAGAAACTGTGGGTGGGGTGACTGTTGGGTTGCTGGACTTAAGACCCTGAGGGGAAAAGGACACTGTCAAACTTACTTGGGGGTGGGTCTTTTGCTCATGGTTTGTGTTATGATCCTGTTTGTGGTGATTCCCCAACATAATGACGCATTGTTTTCCTCCTTTATTAAAAGGCTTTTGCTACACTTAGACTCTGTGCTTGCGAGAGGGGAAGTATTGCCTCTTAGAGGCGCCCAGGGGGGTGGGGTGTAATTGCCCCAGGTCATTGGGTGGGGGCTCGAGCCGGTTTTGCGTTATGTTATTGAAACGGAACCCCTAGATACTGAACCCGGCCCTTGTTGCTACCAACTCTGACGGGCAGAAGGGTTACAAGAGTACCACAGCACGTGTTACCCTGGGCTCAAGTGGTACCACAGAGGAGTGTCTGTAGTATGTTGTCAGTATCGATGGCTGGGAAGGTGCAGAACACTTCCTAGATGGGAGTTTTGTTGCACCTGGTACCAAAGGGTTTCTCTTTGATGCTCTTTTAAAGATGGTACAGTAATTGTCCCCTCTTCTTAGGGGGCAGTACCATTGCCTCAGAGCCCTACTGCAGAAGCCCCTGGCTTCTCCATGGGGACGGTGCTGCAGAGCAGAGCTCAGAGCAGGGTCCACTTCTGGGTGATGAGCTTCGGAGTTTCTGGTGTCGTCCTACCGAGGTGGCTACTCTGGGGAGCCCAACTGGCTGGCCAGCTACTCGGAGCCCTTTTTACAAGCCTTTCCGGGGGAAGTCTGCTGCGCTTCTTCACGACTCAACCCCTTTTGAAGTGAAGGCTCCGGGGATGATCCAGGGTCAGCACTGGAGTCCCCTGCAGACTGAAGTGTTTTCTCCATGGGGAGGAGTTTTAACTTCAGCTCCCAGCTCCTGTGAGGCTGTCACAGGCCCAAGGACTCCCTTCCTCGGGGGTCCCATGGGAAGGCAGATCAGCATTGTATGTTGCTTATCATGGTTGTAAGCATTGCCAGGCATTTTGGGGAGAGGGAAGGGAAGGTCAAAGATGTGAATGGGGAATGGAAGATTCCTTTACAGGTAGCAAGAGGCCAAGAGGGGGAAAAAGGAAGAGAGCAGAGAACGGGTTAACTCAACACAGTAGTTAGCTAGCTCAGTCCGATGATAAGACGCTACGCTGGCCCCAGTCCCAGGTCACAGAAATCTGCAGCGGCGTTTATCTCTCACTCAGCCACTGACAGCCATGAGAAAAGAAAAAGTACACTGAACCAGGGCTGCAGAGATGGAAAACACAGGTGAGACTACGGGGTGGAGGGTGGGGCGAAGCAGAGCTGTGCATCCCTGAAGCAGGTGTGTGAGAAGGCCACAGAAAGCCAGTTTGGACTGGTACAAAGAGCACCAGGAACAGAGGGCCCTGAATGAAAACACCCCCAAAAGAACCCAGGACCCCTCCCAAGAGCCAAAACAAGTCGGAGATTACAGCGGACCCAGGACAGAACTCCCGTCCACACTACCCCCTCTTCTTCTTACGTTACACCCAAGCGTGGCCAGTCATGGGTAGAGCGTGTGAGAGTATGAAAGTGGATTAAGGCTTGGGGCATTAATGCTTTCTTCCTTCCTCTGAGTGACGTGGGGAACACCCATCACTCTCCACTATTATTTTATTAATAAAGCTTTAAAATTTAAACCCGTGGTGTGTTTATCATCCCCTCCCAAAACGATCCTGTGGCCTCAGCTTGGTCATCTCATGCCTCAGATACATTGGAAACTGAAATCTGTCACAAGGCCATTTTCGTTGTGGCAGGTAAAGCACTTCCGTGAGGCTCACCCAGGCACAGGGAGAGTGTCTGACCATTACAGGAACTGACTCCTGGCAGAGAGGCACCTCTTGGAGCAGAGAGAGCCAGGCCTGCCCCTGGGCAGGGGCTTGTCATCCTCTAGCAGTGAGCAATGCAGAAGAACGTCTTCTTTATTTTCTTTTTTTAACTGAAAAAAATAATTATGAGTCTACTAGATGCCTGGGGGGGGAAGGAGCAATGCCCCCAGACGGGGCAGGAAACTGAAGTTCTTTTCCTTTCTCTCTCTCTTTTTTTTTTTAACCCAAAGGAATAAAATAAAATAAAGAAACACTTACCTAACTATTTTTAAGGAGAACAAAGGTAGCAAAACAAACACTACTTATGCTAATGCCAGATAAGGAAGGGACGACTGCTCATTCCATCCGAGGCAAAAGACAGTAGAGAAGGAACTGAGGGGGGTTCGCCCATGCAGTGCTAAATATCCTCGAGGCAGATCACGAGGGAGGGAGGGCACGTGCACGGACTCAACGGATACTACTACCTACGGTGACCAGATAGCAAATGTGAAAAATCGGGACAGGAAGCGGGAGGTAATAGGTGCCTATATAAGCAAAAGCACCAAATATCAGGACCGTCCCTATAAAATCAGGACATCTCGTCACTCTACGTGCTACCAAAAATCTCCGATTAGAGGTGCAGGGGCGCACCTACACCTACCGTGGAGCACCCATAGGGACACTACTCGAAGAAGAACTAATCCTTCCAAACCTGTGGATAATTCAGAGGAAAGTGGAAACATACCATAATTCAACTGGCCAATTGTGCAGTGCTGTATGGGGGGCAGTTTTGTTATGGTGAGCCGTAATGCCCTGAAGCAAGAGGCTGTATGATCTTTATCGTATCAACTGGACCCTTAAGCTAATCTATCTTACACTGGCCTTTATACCAACGGTCATTTAAACAGAATGCTCATAATTCTGGAATCAGGTTGATTTTTTTCAACCCAAAGAAGCTCTTACCTGCTTTGATAACTTCCAAAATTTCCATCATGTAGTGTCCCTATGGGTGCTCCACGGTAGGTGTAGGTGCACCCCTGCACAGTCAAATATCATGAGGATTACTGAAAATCTTGTTCATCATATAAAAAGTCCTACCAATCCCAAAGAATTGGACACATGACCCCCCAGGTCAATGAATAGCTCAGATCTTACCCAAACACACGCTTACAGCCAATTCTTATTAACTAAACTAAGATTTATTGAAAAATAAAAGAGAGAGTAAAAGATCATTATACATACAAGTATAAATTGAGTTCTTAAGTCAGTTCACAGTAGAGATAGTGAGCTTCAGAGTTGCAAAAAGTTCTTTCAGAATTAGTTCCATGAATTATAGTCCAATGTCCAATACCCGCGTGACCCAGTCTGGAGCTGGGGACCTCACTTGCAACTCAAACCTCCCTTGATGAAGCTTAAGCAGATTTGAGATAATAGGATCAGGGCTCAAGAGTCCTTTTTATAGTTCTTTAGCAGCCTCTTGATAGCAGGTGAAAAATAGGGGAAGCATTGTGGCTTTAGAAGTTACCTCCTATTTCCTAAGCATCACTGGTAATTAGCTACATGGATTAGCATAAGGCAACTGTCCATCTCCCGCCACTTACAGGGAGTTTATTACATACTTCAAACAGGAATGAAGCCAATGATATTACCACATTCACAGTTCATCTAAATGTTAATACTCCCTTTTGGTCTTTGAATCAATAGAGCGTAGTGACAGACAGGAAACATCTAATCCCCCACAGCTTTCCTCTACTACAACCCACCCCTGCTCCCACTACAATTCCCACATAGCACCCCCTTAATACTCCCATGGAATTTCCCTCACACTCTACACCATTCCCCCTGAATTGTATTAATTTACATGGACTATATAGGCCAGAGCTGTAAACGTAACCCAGTCACTGTCCAACATGAAACAGTTTTAAACCAGGTTTGGTATCCAGAGACTTCAGCCTGCTTAGTACCAATGGCAAACACACCATTAAAAATCCTTCTTAACGTTTTATTAGAGATACAGGAAAAAGGAAAAACATTTAAAGCGTCTGAAATGAAAAGTATTCCATAAAGTTTGCATTTGAACAGTATCCCTTGTTCCCTTTCCTTGGAGAGCGTTCTTAAGTCCTTGTTTGACAGTCGCTTAGCTGGTATCAAAGATGGTTCTTCTGGGGGAAAAGAGAAGAAGACCCTGCCTGCATTAACGCTACAAGTCAATGTAAGTTACGCTACTTAAGCTATGTCAGTTACATCACTGAAGTCGACTTAATGTGGTGTCTTCACCGCGCTGTGTCGAAGGGAGAGCATCTCCCACTGACGTGGCTTCCACCTCTCGTTGAGGTGGATGAATTAAGTCAATGAGAGAGCTCTCTCACTTTGACATATTGCACCTTCACCAGACCCCCTAAATCAACGCCACTGCATCGATCGCAGCAGTGCCGAATTTGCGCGTAGTGTAGACAAGGCCTTCCTTGAGATGGGCTGGAGCTGTTGTTTAAGGCCCATCCTGTTTCCTAAGGAGACAAACACACACAAAAAGGGAGAGAAAAGAACAGCGAAGATGGAAAATGCCGCTTCTGTCTCTGGGGTTGACTCTCACTCGCAACGTCACTGCTGGAAAAACAGGCACAGCGCATGGTCTGATCAGCCACTCCAAGACCTGGCAAACTTGTAGTGCCATCAGGCTGTTTAGGGCATTGAATTTAGCTGCCTCTTTCTGGTCACAGGTTTAGAGCATGTTGCAAAATATACAAGCTTGGCCAGCTAAACCAGACACCTTTTAGCCAGAAAGCAAAAGAAGAGAGAGAGATACAAGAAAGAGAAGAAATAAGGCCAAGGAAAAGGAAACATGGAGGGGTGGAAGGGAGAGTCTCACATCTCAGCTGGTGTTAGGGATTCAGCTGGTGGAAGTGGTGACATCGTCCAGGTCCCTCTCTCTAACCCGATCTGGTCAGGAATCTCAGGATTAAGACGAAGAAGGCCTGGGGTCCCAGATGCCAGTGTGGGCAACAGCAACGATGGTGAAGCTCGCTTCAGGAGCCAAATTTTTCTCCCCAAACTCTTTCTTTAAGGGCCCCAAAAGGGGACAATGGGTGGAACAGCCCATCCCCTCGTTCCTTTGGCCACCAAGTAGGCTTAATTTCCAACACACCCGTTTTAGTTCATCAATTTCCTGTCTCACGCTGGGTTAAGATCATTCTTGGTAAACAAGGCACAGTCCTGGAGTTACAATAGCAGGTCGTTTTGTTTGGACTAATTCAGTCTGTCACCCTTTCTCAACTCTGTTGTCACAGGATATTGTGAGACTTTATGAACTTTCCCTCTCTTTTCACGCTGAACGCACAATAAGAGTACATTCGTAGGCCCAATTTTCACCACACCGCACACACCACCCCCTCCTACAACATCACATATTTCCCCCTCCCCATGGAACCCTACCCACACAAACAGTTCCTCCACCATATCCTGCATCTGCTACACCCCTTTATACCCCTGTGACGGGTTGGGTCACAGAGACTCCCTTGAGACTGCCACCTGATGTGCTCAGACTACCTCTGAGCCCGTTTTCCCTGGAAGCATGGGACTTCAGTACCCTGTCTTGTTGCACCAGACATGCTAGCCTGCTACAAACACAGACCCAGGTCTGAACCACGTCCCCCACAAGCTGCAGATTTAACTGAAAACAGCTTAAGAAGTGCTCCTGTGTCCAGCACCCAGACACCCAGTTCCCAATGGGGTCCAAACCCCAAATAAATCCATTTTACTCTGTATAAACCTTATACAGGGTAAACTCATAAATTGTTCGCCCTCTATAACACTGATAGAGAGATATGCACAGTTGTTTTCTCCCCAAGGAATTAATCACTAACTCTGGGTCAATTAATAGGCAAGCCTGGATTTTGACTCTCTAACGCAGGCTTGTTTCTGTATTTTGCACCCTCGCAGAGTTCGTCTGCACAAATGTCCATCCAGCTGGCAGTAATTTGAGAAAAGACACGGCCTCGTTACAACACTGGCTAACTCCTAGGCAGATGCTACCAGTTCCATATTGATCGAGGGTCTTGCCTGACTATTAATGTTGAACAAACAGGAACAGGTACGCCAACCTCACAGTTTTCGATTGCAAATCAAGCACAATAGAAAGAAAGAAGCACAAGAGACAAGATTCTGTTTGCAGCTATCGTGGTGTGAATCCGGAGTAACACCACTGACTAATTCTGGATTTGTATCAGTCGAAACTGAGATGAGAAGTTGGCCCAAGTTCTCCCAGGCTGGGAAATGCCAAGCCTTTGGGTTTGTGGGAAAGACAGCAAAATGAAATCTTTTTCCACTTTTTATTAACTGGATAGATTTGCCAATTCTTTGGCGCTCTGCTCCCAATCCCACTCCCACTGAAGTCAATGGGAAAACTCCAGTTGACTTCAACTGGAGCAGAATCAGGCCCTCATTCAAGACTTTAGTGTGGAGACTGCAACCACTTGGGTGAAGTCAAAGTGCTAAAATAGTTAAACACGTGAAACACAGCCTTCCCCTCCCCCATACAAGGATAAGCCATAGAGTAGCAGCTATCCGAGGATATTGGAGATAAGCAGCTTCCTCTTCTTTGTAAAAAAGGGGACTTCTGGTGCTGGGAATGGAGCTGGGCTTCATTTTCCCCCACATGCAGTAGTAGTCTCCACTTTTTCAGGAGGACTTTTCCCATTCCTGGAAAGAAAGCAAAGATGGGATGACACGGTCAAGGCCACCTGAGTGTTTAATGTTGAAAAGGGGGACTCTCTTGCAAAGGCAGTAGACAAAGTTCCTGGATTCTTTCCCTCTGGGGTGAAGGAACCAGGAGAAATTCCTTGCAGTGTTGTCTCCTCACTGGGGTCAGTCCATCTGCACTAATGAAGATTCAGTCCCAGTCTTGCTCAGAAAACAATCCTGATCTTATGTCCAAATAAATGTGTTAGTCTCTAAGGTGCCACAAGTACACCTCATAGTTTTTGCGGCTACAGACTAACACGGCTACCACTCTGAAACCAATCCTGATCCAGTAATTTTAGGTTATGATATTTCGAAAGCCAATGTCTTCCTACCCTATGCTGAGAGATCCACAGAGCTCAAAAGAGAACCCAAGGAAGGAAATATGAAGGGAAGTTGCTATTTAAAATGATTTCTCTGCTGGTCAGAACAGTAACCATGGGCATATGGGATTCCCCCAGGCCTGAATGTGAGAAATACCCAGTAACTAACACCCCCAATGCTGTTCTCAGCTGGACTACAACAAGGCACCAGTCACTTGGGGGACAAAGTAAGCTATATACTATAACGATAGGCCCACTAGAAAAGCATCATTGGAAAAAGTAGAAAGATATTTATTAGTAGATAGATCTAGATATTTAAGGGGAGACAGTGTTGCCTCGTGAATAGGGCACTGGCCTGGGACTCGAGACCTGGGCTTGTTCAATTCCCCTCTCTGCAACCGGTTTGGTGGGTGACCACCAACGAGTGCGCCGCCATATGCCTCAGTTTCCCTTATGTAAAATGGGAATAATTACACTGACCAACTTTGAGATCTACAGATAAAAAGCGCTGTAAGAGAGCTAGGAGTTACTGTTATAAATATTCTAATTTATACAAAATAAAAGAGCACCTATTCTATTCTCAAGGTGTCTTAATCACTAACCACAATCCAGTAGTATAAACCCAGCAGCCTAAAGATAACCAGACGGAAGGAAAATTAAAAATCACCCAGTTTTTCCACAGAACCAGCTTTGATCCCTCAGTCCCGCCAACCCCCTCTCATATACAGCCAATAGATACCGAAGACACAGCAGGCATCTGTTTATTATCACTAGAGTAGATGGAGATAGATATCGAGTAAGTAGATATTATTGGGTTGGCCTATAACAATTTTGGCCATTCGATACAGTAGATGGCTACAGAGCAGTGAGGCTGGTAAAACTAGACCCTGTTTGATGGATGTGTCCCCAAGGCCGGTATTGGAGAAGAGATCAGCACCACTTACAGTTCCGGTGGTCGTGGGGACAGCTGACATAGATACCCCAGAAGTCTGAGACTTGGTTCTGGTTTTTTCAATCCTTCTGATCCATCTCTTGTACTCCTCTCTCACCTAGAAAAATATGGAACACGCTCATTGGCTCACGTAACCAATGCCCCATGAGACGCTCGGACAGTTTTACACCACTCGGTCCTAAATCTGAAGAGAGCAAAAGAACTGAAATTTTTGTGACCATCTTCCTTGCTGCAAATTCCAACACGTAAACGGAAGGGGGATGAGCGGCCCTCCATCCTCTAGTTGCAATGAGCCACATTCTGACTTCAGTCACACCCAGGCAACATCACTGACTTCATCAGGTTGCAAAGTCTGGGTAGAAATTTAGCCTAGGAAATGCAAGTTGATGAGCTCCCACCAAACTACATGTTAATGGACTTGCTGCAGGATTAACCTGGGGAAATTCTATGACCTTCGTTACACAGGTTAGGCCAGGTCTACACCACCACTTATGGTCAACAACATTTATGTCACTCAGGGGTGTGGAAAAACACACGCCTGAGTGACATAATTTCATTGGTATAAATGGCAGTGTGCACAACACTGTCGGCGGGAGAGCTTCTCTCACCAACATAACTAAAAGAAGCTTACAAGAAGTGGAAGCTTGGACAAATGACCAGGGAGGAGTATATAAATATTGCTCAGGCATGCAGGAGGGAAATCAGGAAGACCAAATTACAACTGGAGTGGCAGCTAGCAAGGGATGTTAAGAGTAACAAGAAGGGTTTCTACAGGTATGTTAGCAACAAGAAGAAGGTCAGAGAAAGTGTGGGCCCCTTACTGAATGGGAGAGGCAACCTAGTGATAGAGGATGTGGAAAAAGCTAATGCACTCAATGCTTTCTTTGCCTCTGTCTTCACGAACAAGGTCAGTTCCCAGACTACTGCACAGAGGGACCTAGACAAATTAGAGGATTGGGGCAAAAGAAATCAGATGAGGTTCAACAAGAACAAGTGCAGAGTCCTGCACTTAGGACGGAAGAATCCCATGCACTGTTACAGACTAGGGACCGAATGGCTAGGAAGCAGTTCTACAGAAAAGGACCTAGGGGTTACAGTGGACGAGAAGCTGGATATGAGTCAAAAGTTTGCCTTTGTTCCCAAGTAGGCAGCTAACAGCATTTTGGGCTGAGTAAGTAGGCACATTGCCAGCAGATCGAGGGATATGATCATTCCACTCTATTTGGCATTGGTGAGGCCTCATCTGGAGTACTGTGTCCAGTTTTGGGCCCCACACTACAAGAAGGATGTGGAAAAATTGGAAAGAGTCCAGCGGAGGGCCACAAAAGTGATTAGGGGGCTGGAGCACATGACTTATGAGGAAAGGCTGAGGGAACTGGGATTGTTTAGTCTGCAGAAGAGAAGAATGAGGGGGGATTTGATAGCTGCTTTCAACTACGTGAAAGGGGGATTCCAAAGAGGATGGATCTAGACTGTCCTCAGTGGTACCAGATGACAGAACAAGGAGTAATGGTCTCAGGTTGTAGTGAGGAAGGTTTAGGTTGGATAAGAGGAAAAAACTTTTTCACTAGGAAGCTGGTGAAGCACTAGAATGGGTTACCTAGGGAGGTGATGGAATCTCCTTCCTTAGAGGTTTTTAAGGTCAGGCTTGAGAAAGCCCTGGCTGGGATGATTTAGTTGGGAATTGGTCCTGCTTTGAGCAGGGGGTTGGACTAGATGACCTCCTGAGGTCCCTTCCAACCCTGATATTCTATGATTCTATGATCCTATGAACTACTGCCGCTTGTTGGGGGTGGTTTAATAACGTCGACAGGAGAGCTCTCACCCATCGGCATATAGGGGCTACAGGAGAGATCTTATAGCAGCACAACTGCATAGGTACAGCCGTGCCACTCTAAGGTCTCTAGTGTAGATGTAACCCTTGCCTGCTAGGTGTGGTGCTCTGCCCCCTCTAGTGGCAGCTAGTTCAGCTAGAGATTAATGAGTCTGCTACAGCCTTAACTAAGAGCATGTGGCTTTTAGCCCATGCAGTAGAGACTCATGCATTTAGCTCCCGAGGTCCCAGGTTCGATCCCACCCACCAGGGGCTGTCTGTGTTATATAGACATGGTCCTTCCTGGCCTTAAAAAAATCTGTGACTCTATGAAAACAGCACAATATAAGCTGCAGGAGAAAAGAGATTGGGGGAGAAAGGTTGAAGGTCAAAAGAGAGGAAGGAGCAACAGGCACGGAAGACGTGAAAAGAGTGAAACCAAGACAAATGTGAACAAAGAAGCTCTGCTGGCTGGCCATTAATGGAGCTGAACAGGTAACAGGACATTGGCTTTACCTGCTGATTGAGGAGACAGTGCACCAGGAAGATGAAGGCTCCCTGCAGGCTGTTGATGATGGTGAATAAATATGCCATGACCGTGGCTGCCGATTTTGTTTGCAACAGACCAAGACTCCAAGTGCAGCCCAGGATGAAGAGCTGGGCAATTGCTTTAAATGTCAGTAACCTGGAGTAAAGCAGATGGAGAGAGCCCATTACAACCCTATGCAGAGAGACCAAGTCAGTGGGCTCTATGCAGGATGGCTTACGCCCTCCAAGTAGCAACTATGCAAAATTCCCCTAGGGCCCACTGGTGGGTAATGCTTCTAGATAGAGATTCTGCAAACAGGCCCTATGCCAAGCAGGTTAGAATGGCTTCTACCATCCCCTTCACTCTCTATGGGCTTGCTCCAAAGCACAGAGAGAGTCTGCGATGGACTTCACTGAGTTTGGATCAGGCCCTAGTTTGCCACCCCTTCTGTATCTTGTTCATTTCCTGATTTTGCTGCAAGCAGGCTCCGGCCATCAGTACCACACGTCTGGGGGCAGTTGTCATTTCAATGCGCTGGGCCAGTGAAGGATTTACCTGTTCTCTAATTCCAGGTAGGTATTTCTCTCCACTTTTTATTCCCGGTACTTCAGGTGAAGTATCAGAGCATCTTACAATCTTGAAGCTATTTACCTTCAGAACCACTCTGTGATGTAAGACGGTGCCCTTATCCCCATTTTCCAGATGGAGAACCAAGGCATAGCAAGATTAAGAATCTTGCCCAATGTCACATAGGAAGGCTGTGTCAGATCAGGGAGTTGAACCCAGGTCTCCTACATCCCAGGCTAGCACTCTAAGCACTGAATCATCCTTTCTCTCCCATTCTGATTGATTTGGAAACCGCTACAATATAGCCCTGCAAGGAGAACACTACATTCGCTAGAAACCATGGCTTGCCATTAAAGATCTGGTCCATTAGTCCTTACACCACACTCATAATATGGAATAGGTCGCTAAATGATTGAAGGGATTGTTGCGTGCCCATCAGCAAACGCCTAACCGTAGGTAACCACAGTAATCCAATTAACGTATGTTAATGAGCTTAACCAAGTTAATACAGTAACCTATAGAATAAGAACACCCCAACAATATAAAGGTAAATACATTAAAATATGGTTTAAAAAAAAAGTTCTGTGTACATATGCATAATAAATACCAAGGCCTATAAAATATCTAGTCTCTGGAACAGCCGTTAAAATTCTTCATCAGCATCTCAAAAACCAAAATCTGTCTCAATCCTTAAATCTCTCCCCCAAAAGAAAGTAGTATATACAAGTAATGGGGCTGGTCGCTCTCACACTGTTATACTATCTCACTGGTTTAAATTGCTTTACTTAAACTAGTCATTGTGATAATAAAACGTTGACAGTTACAGAAGGTCTTGGCTAAGTGCAAGTGTTTTCATTGCTGTGCCCACCCTCCTCAAATTAGGTCTCTTCTCACCATTGTCAGTTACAAATCCCAGCGACCATGGCCACATGTCCAGCTCTTCCAGAAAACACGGCTTTAGCAATTAGATACCAAGAAATCACTGTGCAGTTTTCCTCATGCTGTCTCAGCTGTGGATAGCAAACGGCATCAAACTAGACTGAACAAAACACTAGAAAAAGCGTCCTTCCTGGAGGAGAGAATCCTGCACTGAATGAGGAAAATGGGACTGGATGATCTAACACATCTTGTCCATTCCTGATATCTATAACTTTCTGCTTGACTGAAAGGGCTAAGAGTTCTTACACTAGCCAAAAGAGAAGATGCAGGAGGAGCGAACAGAAAACTCTGTACAAGGCAGCCTTGATTATCCATACTTCAGTTATGCAGAACAAGGATTCCCCCAATTTGTTAATTGCATTGAAACTTCCCTTGATTATAGAGGAAGGATGATGTAGTGGTTAGTGCCCTAATCTAGTACTTGGGAGACCCAGGTTCAATTCTATGCCCTGCCACAGATTTTCTGTATGACCTTGGGCAAGTCATTTAGCCTCTATGTGCCTCAATTCCCCATCTGTATAATGGGGATAAGAGCCCTGTCCCGCCTCACAGGGGTGTTGGAGGATCAATGCATTCCAGATCGTAAAGCGCTCTGAGATCTGTGGGTGAAAAGTGCTACATAAAAGCCAGCATACAAAATAGGGGCCCAATCCCATGAGATGCTCAGCACCTCCTAAAAGGTGCTGCGTACCCTCATCTCTGACCTAAGTCAATAGGCACTGAAGGTTGTCAGCTGCTTGCAGGACCAGGTATTCAGTGTTCTGTTCTCCATGACTTTCTGATACCAAGTCTGTATCACGCTGGTATTTCCTCAGTTTAATTGGGCCAAGAGCACCTGTAGCAACCGCCCCTGCAGAAGACTAACTGGACCTCTCAGGCAGGTTTAGTGCTTTCCTACCTTGTGTTTTTGAGGGTGGAGACATCTGTATTCAGGGAGGAGATTTTGTCTCTCAGGAGCCAGAGGGTTGTGATAAAAAATACTAAATTCATCTGTGGAAACAACACAACAACTCGAGTGGATCAGACCCCAGGTCCATCTAGTCCAGTATTCTGCCTCTGACCATGGCCAGTACCAAGTGCTTCAGAGGCATGGATAATCTACCCCCTATATTAGTTCTCCTCTTGGTCTTTGGTAGCTACAGCTTGATTTAAATCCTGAAGTCTGGGGTTTAATATCCCTTCCAGAACTTTTGTTAGCCCTGATTAGAACAACTATGGATATTATTCTTGCCACCCATATAAATGCCCAATTTCTTTTGGAATCTTGTTAAAATTCTTCATGTATTCACAGTGCCTAGCACAATGGTACTTTGACCCTGGATGGGAGCCCCCAGCTGCGACTGTCATCTGAATCCTTCCTGCACCACAAGACATCACTTAGGGCACAGATAAGGCTCCGCCATCCCTCTCTGTTCTGAGCTGCTCTGTCTGTCCTCTGTGTTATGTTCCACAAACTTTCTCCTCTATATATTGTTGGATCATGGAAGGATTCTTTCAGCTGCCCTCTTGTCCACGTTCCTCCAGGTGCCCAGTTTCACACTTCCCATAGCCGAAGCTCTGGTTTCATTCGTAACACCTAGCCCAGATATTTCCGTCTTCTCTTCTGGATAACTTTGGAGCTAAGGAGGTGCTGAACCCTGACAAATCCCAGCATTTGGTATAAATTTGTTCCACTCCATTGGAAACAAATTGCATGGGATTTATTATTTATGAATTTACTGTAATACAAATAAAGAAGGTGACATTGTTACCTTGTCACTTTCGAGAGAGTAAATCCACGGTAGCTAGGCCACAACTCACTCCTTAAGCAAACGTCCCAATGTCTGACTCATCTCACTATCAAAGTCCTTTCCCTGCGACATACACATAATTCATCCTAAATATACCCACCACAATAATAAGGCAGACTGGTCCAAGGAAACTCCAGACAAAGCCTCCCTCTATTGTGAGCCAGCAGCTAAAAGGCAAGAAGAAAAAGGGTAACAAAATATCCCTGGCATTAAAATGAAGTGAATTCTCTCCTTTTGGTTGTCAGAGTTGATATCTGGGTGGGGTGGGAGATGCAGGGTGAACGCTGCCTACTTCCCTTTATGACAGTCTCATGGATGTAGATTGCAGAAACTAGTCTTATAAGAACATAACAATGGCCATACTGGGTCAGACCAAAAGTCCATCTAGCCCAGTATCCTGTCTTCCGACAGTGGTTAATGCCAGATGCCCCAGAGGGAATGAACAGAACAGGGAATCATCAAGTGATCCATCCTCTGTGGCCCATTCCCAGCTTCTGGAAAACAGAGGCTAGGGTCACCATCCCTGCCCATCATGGCTAACAGCCATCGATGGACCTATCATCCATGAATGTATCTAGTTCTTTTTTGAACCCTGTTATAGTCGTGGCCTTCACAATATCCTCTGGAAAGGAGTTCCACAGGTTGACTGTGAGTTGTGTGAAACAAGTGAAGAAACGGGGATTGTAGACTATATTGTCTCTCTGTAATTCAGCCAATGAGTTGAGTGGGCAATGAGATATCTGTTCTCCCTCTGGGATGGGCTCTGCACGTACTGTTCGGCAGTTCCGTAGCCTTTGTGATTCACCGCTGCAGAAATAGCCACCACCAGGGCTGGGAATCCGTAGCCGAACGGGTACATGAATCTCTTCTTGAACTGGCCGGCGCTGGTGTAATTCACGACCTTCAGGTTCCTGACAGTGAGGAAGAGGTGCAGCCCCTCCAGGAACATCCAGGTGAAACAGGCCAGGAAGAGGTAGTGTAGGAAGCCAGCAATGACAGCACACGCCACCTGGAGGAGACAGAGAGCTCAGGGACTCTGAACATCTAGCACTCCGAGATAGGGGGAGCGTTAGTTATTTGATGTGTCCCCTCCAAACTGGGGAGAAAATGGCAACAAGGCCTGTGAAATATTTAACAAACCCCTAGGACATCTGGGACTACACACTGCATACTGTGGCCATTCAACTTCATCACAGCACGAGGGGTAGAACTCAGATCCTCCTGGTCCAAAAGCACTAGCTCCTACCTCATAAACTAAAAGAGAATCTCCATTAGTGGGTAACAATATAGGGCTTATGACACGTATTGAGACAGGCTGCTCGGAGTTCAGTTCCCAAGCCTGCCACCGACTTCACGTGTGACCTTGGGCAAGTCAATTAATCTCCCTGTGCCTCACATCCCCATCTGTAAAATGGGGATAATGGAATTCTGTCCCCCACCCATTGTCTCATCTGCTTAGACCATAAGCTCTTCAGGGTAGCAAATGTCTCTTCCTCTATGTGCAGTGCCCAGCACAATGGAGCTCTGATTTCAGTTGGGTCTCGTTGGCTACTATGATACAAATAAACAACTATAATAGTTGAGGCAGTTCTGACCCCATCCAATAGAGGGCAGCGCTGTTTCACTCACACCAGATACTAGGTCACAAATTCTGGCAAGAACTCAGGGCGAGGAGTAAACCAAGGAAACACACAGACTGAAACATATGCACTGTCCTCACTCTCTGAGCCAGCTCATATTCACAGCTATGTGTATTCCACCTGTGGGCGAAGGGCATTTTTTAATCATGGGAAAGCTGCATCGGCCCAAATGTGCATGTGAAGTTGATACCCTAAGTTGCTCAGTCCGGGGTCCCTCCTATGGCTGGGGAGCTGAGGCCCAGGGATAATTAAACTCTGGTGTCCGATTCCGATTTTACTGATGCTGGTATAAATCTGGGGAACCTCCGTTGAGGCCAGTGGTGTCAAAGCAGTGTGAGCAAGTTCAGAATCCAGACCACTGAATTTATTCTGGGCATCGTGATCCCAGGCACGTGAAGGGGCCCAAGGGCAAAACCAACCCACCTTGGTTATCAGTGCATCACACAGGTCGCAGCTTGCAGTCTGTATGCATTGCATGCATGTTCCTTGTATTCCTCCATCCATCCCTCCCCCCACAAGCTCTCTGTGCCGTCCTCCCATTCTCCTCTTCCTCAAGGACCCCCTGCAAGTCCCCACATGCCTGGACTTATGCCAGGAGAGATGATAGTGGTGGGGTAGGGGTTGGCGGGAACATACCATTGTCCTGCATTCATCATCCCTTGGTAGGGTCTCTGTGTGGTCCCCCTATGCTTCCTCTTCCCCCCATGCCAGGGGCTGTGTCCCTCCCCCCTCCCACAATCTTCTCTCCACATGCCATCATCCCTTATTCGCTGTCCCCCCATCCTCCCCTGGTAGGTCTCTGTGTGGGCTCCCCTTGCTTCCTCTTCCCCTCATGTCAAGGGCCCCCTATGTGCCCCATTCCCCCTCATTATTTCACTACAGGAGCACTTAGGGGCCCCAAACAAGTTCAAGGACCCGTCGTGCTCAGCGCTGTACAAACACCCAGTAAGAGTGTGTCTACACTGCAGCTGGGAGCATGCGCCCCCAGGCAGCAGCCCAGGCTGGCCACCCAAGTGCAATCACGTCCGACCCTCTGGATAGTTACTCAGGCAGTTGGCCGCACTGCTATTTTGAGTGCGTTAGCTCACGTGGAGCTAGCGTGTGTCTGTCTGTCCACTCTGGGAGCCACCCCCCGCCCCAGCTGCAGTGGAGACCCATCTTTGAAGAACTTACGATCTAAATAGACAGGATAGATAAGGGGGGGGGTGGATTTGGCTGATTTCTCTACCTTATTGGTGACGCTGTCCACCGCGGTGAGGAAGAGCAGGTCGGCCAGGAAGAGGCAGAGGCAGAGCTGCAGGTGGAGGGAGGTGCTGACGTTGCGGATGGAGCGGCACAGGAGGAAGGTGAGGATGGCGAGGAAGAGGCACAGCAGGGAGAGGGTCAGTCCCACGTAGGTGATGATGGTCAGTGGGTAACTCTCCTGCAAAAGGAAAAATTAAAGGCAAAATAAACTTTTCAAATCACGCTAGAGAAACAGGGGCTTTGAAATAACCGGATAATTTCCCAGGGCAATCAGATCTCTAGCTCCGTTGTTGGAGAACATGGAGAACCCATCTCCTCCCTGCCCCTTTCACTAGGTAACTCAGAGGAGCGACACATTTGTTGAGTTTGCAGCCCTGAGATGATCTCTGGATCTCATAATGACTGTAAACTAATTGGAACGAATACCCGGCTGACTCATGCCCCGTGCCACCTGTCTGACGTCTAACATGCTGACCAAGTGCACCTGATCATGACTTTCCTACTGGCTGGCTCCCGCCATTCTAACTATATTTACAGCCAAAGGCATTACTCCTTTTGTGTAAGTGGTGGACGCCTGCGTTTTGGGTGTCGAAGGGCTCGGGTTTGTTCTTGCAAACAGCCGCAGCGTCTGTGCGAATGCAACTTCAGTTTCTTACATGTGGACCATGAGCTTAAGCGGACGGCTGAAATACCTTGATAGCATGTGACGCCATCAGGATGGCAAAGCTGGACAGGTGAGTACAGGTGCAGGTGGTGTGAGTGCTGTTCGCACAGAGAAGTTTGCAGCCCTCAGTAGACCAGGTGCCAGTGAGCTTCCAGAAAACACAGATAATCTTGTCTTCCATTTCCTTTCTCTGGAAACAGACATTGCAGCACCAGGTTTACAAGTTCATCTGGGAATTTCAATGATTTTTGAAGGCTTTAAGGTGGGTATTGGGGGTCCCTTAGCATTCAGCCATTATCAATTTTAAGTTGAATTGCCTCCTCATTTAAACTTGATGTGGTGGAGAAGGAAGAGCCAGTGGAAAGATTCAAATTACAGGGCATCTGTGGTACTGATGGGCAAGGAAGATCATTTTAGCAGGACTGAAGGGAGGCATTATGGGTACTGGGGGGCCCAGAGCGGAGGCTGCAGTAGAAAGGTGGAAGGTGACCAGAACCATGGCGAGGGCAGAGAGGAAAAGCCAGATTTTTGGGGAAGATGCAGCATCAAGATTTGAACTCATCTTGGGAGTAGGGGAGGCGCCAGAAGGAGTTGAAGATGACCCTCGTTAGTGAGGCAAACTGGAAGAGGACGGCAATGTTGACAACAGAAGCACAGAGAGAGGACAGCTGGGAAAAGCTCCTGGCCAAGAGGGGTCCCTCTTCCATTTCAAGCAGGGACATGATTGCCAATCACCTGTTTATGCTCCAGGGTGAAGTAGAAAGGTTTGGGGAGGGGTCCAGGTTTCCCAATGGTCCCACTCACTACCTTGGAATTCAGCGTAATGCTAACCAAGTTGTCCTCCCCTGTCAGGTTTTGCTGGTCGATAAAGTTATTGTTCAGGATGGACTCGAGAGTGGCATACGAGATGAAGGCAACGACTCCGGAGCCTGCAGGAGCAAAGATGCAAGAGGTGACACCAGAACAGCCTGTGTCCTGTGTCACACCGCAAGGAGCTGGAAGAGCTCTTGGCTGGGGGGCGCAGCCGAACCAGCGATGAAAAGGACACAGGTACGGAGAAATGGAACAGCTTCCCCACGTTCGTGCAGAGTGTCAGTGGCAAAATTGGGACTAGACCCCAGGACTCCTTACTCCCTGCACTGGCCAACAAATAACACTTCCTCCTAGGGGCCCATCTGCCGCTAGTACTGGATAATCCACCCCCGTCCTGCTCTGTCTGAAGCCTCCAGCCCTGTTGTGCCCTCTGCACAAGGGAAGCCCCAATACCTCTAGGCTTGGCAGTTCATAGCCCCGGCACTTCCGGGTTTCCTGCGTCAGTTATGAAAGTAAAAATGTTGCTCGAGTCCTGGCACCTAATTACTTGAGTCCCGACCCCACTTTCATTACAGATTAAGCACTGCACAGAGGGTCGGTGTAAAGCAATCCAAGACCCCCTGGGGAGTCTGTCAGGGCTGCTCTAAGGTCCCTCTGCAGCCCTGGAAGATCTGGCCTCAGAGCTGGAGCTGTGGAATGGGTTGGAGTTGTTGGATTCCTTCCGTTGCCTGTCCAGACAACTCCCGGATGGTACCTGCTTTGCTGGCGCCAACCACTGTTGTGCAGTCAATGCTCATCAACTCGTTTTCAGCGTTCAGTTCGATCATCTTCCCTTCCCGACTGCAGTTATCCATAACCCGCAGGGCTGCGATGGCTGGGGGCGGAAGGACAAGTTCTTCACTGCGCGGCTTTGAAAACTACCCTCCATTTAGCACAGAGCCTGATTCTCCTCCCTCTCCCGTGGCGGCAGGGAGCAAGGCTGCGGTAAAACCAGCAGAGCCGAGAGAAGAATTAGGAGCCCGGATTGTCTTTATGTCCTTTGTGACTTGCACCTAACACAATGGGGCCCTGCTCCATCATGACTGCGGTTCATAGGCACTACCACAATCCTGCTACTAGCCGAGATCAGAGCCCCGTTGTGCTGGGCACCGTAGGCAAATGCTGCAAGAGACCGCTCCTGCCCCAAACAGCAGGAAGGATTCGTATCCCCATTTTACAGACAGGGAAACATAAGCAGGAAGCGATTTGCCACGGTCTCTCAAAGAACATGTGGCAGAGGCAGGAATGGTACCCGGCTCTCTTATGCTTTAGCCCAGCACCCTAGCCCCGAGGCCACCCTTCATAGCAGAGAGCACCGAGGGTGGCGCTCAGAGCTGTGTGAACGCTTTTCCTTTTTCTTACTCATCGTGTCTCCCGTGATAGTCTGCGTCTCGTTCCCGGGGCTTTTCAGAGCAGCTACCAAAGCGGCTGATTCTACGCTCTGCAGAAACATTTTGGCTACCAATGCAACGTCCTTCTTGCTCCCATTAATCTGCTGGGCAGTGGCATTGAAAAGCAAATCGATAGAGGTAGAGACTTCCTGGGGTTTAAACAGAAAACACCCTGGGTAAAACAGGGGCTGTCAAACAGTGGCCCACTGGTTAACGGAGAGATGGTCCCATGGATCCACCATTTATCCTCCCCATTCACCATCATGGAGCATCCCAGGGCAGCTACAACTGCTTACATGGATGGGTGATGTTAGGCAGGCTTTTAGGGTCCCCTCCCGCTCCACATGCTTCTTATAGTCTGGCCCTCTGCTCCACATGGCTCCCATGCCACCCAGGTATTAGCTCCCATCAAGATACTGCCTTGTGATCTTTCTCCAAGACATTCATCACCCACTCTTGGCTGGCAGCTGAAATTCCATTCGCTGTTGGCTCCAGTCTACTCTTCTAGAGTAGAGGCAACTAAACCTTGTTTTCAGCTGCTTTTAAAGACTCCCCCCCAGGTTCATCTTTGGAAGGAAGTATCTGGAGACCGGTGGCAGCAGCTGGGGATGAAGAGGAGGGACTTTGCCTTGGAGGGCAGGGACTGGCAAATACAGGTACACAGCCTCTGACCTTCAGCGGTACTGACTGGTTTCCATTGCCACATGCAGATTCCAGGCTATTTGAGGTCTGATTCAAGAAGGTGCACAATGTGTTGCTTTGCTGGTTTCCCTGTAAGGGAATCATGGAAAAAGGAGTTAATGCTGTAACATATCTATCTACCCACTCATGGGGGGAAGATGGGTGTCCATGTCCATCCACCTGTTCTGTCCCTCTTAGCCCACGTATCTTTCTATCCATCCTCTCTATCTACCTCTGGCTATTTCTCCATCCACCCATCTTCTCCACCTCTACCCTTCTCTAGGTACCAGCTCTAGTCCATTCAGCCTCCCTCTACATCTCTGTTCATCCATACTACCCAACCCAGAAGCAGCACGCACACTGTCTGAGTGAACTACACAAACTCTACATACACAACCCTCACATCCATTCTCTCCCTTTTCCCCTCTTGCCCTGCACACAAAGATGACCCAATTCAGAATCATTCGACACATACGTGCTGGGTGCTGTTGCCGCACAGGCTTTTGAAATCATCTCCGTGCATAATCCTGGGCTGGCAGCTGAGAAGATTTTCTAGGGAAGGAAGAAGGGAGCCAACATTGGGGCCTCTCTTATAAGGATCAAAACTCTTTATGATGGGATCAAAGCATCATTACGCTTCCGGGCACAGAAATGAAACCCAGTCGACAGAAGAGCTGATGCTAAAGCTAAAGGGATTGGTTTATGGGGCCCAAGAAGGTGGCACCACTCCAGATGCAACTTTCCCCATAACAACAATATGAAGAAATTCCAGGGGCGCAGTTGGCTCCCGTATGCTACTGCCTACAAACATACACAAACATGCAAGGCCTAGCTACACACACACTGGTTTGTGGGCAGCTTCTGAACCACAGACGGCAACGAGCGCCACTAGAAGACTCACAGACCGCTGTTAGCCTTTGGGGCCACCAGGACCTGATTATATTCCCTGGGTTTCCCAGGGCGGCTTGTAGTGACTGGTACCTGTGCAGTTCAAGGTGTGGGAGTCACCAGGTTTCCAAGAGGTCCCACTGGCGGAAGAATAACCTGGAGAACATTGGCAGGTGAAACTCCCTCGGGTGTTGTTGCATTTGTTGTGAGGGCCACAGACTGGTGGGTCCTGAGAACATTCATCAACATCTAAACAGAAGAAAATGGAAACAATTATTCATTAACGTCTATACCAGAAAACACAGAACCTATCATTGTGCAGTCACCGTGGGGAAGCATGGATATGCCAGGTTATGTTTGCTGTGCTACGGTAATTACAATTACACTCTTTGATAGTCCCTTGACTCTGCCCTGGAGAGATCTTAGAGCAGAGGTGGGCAAACTACGGCCCGCAGGCCATATCCAGCAGGCGGGACCCTCCTGCCCGGCCCTTGAGCTCCTGGCCTGGGAGACTAGCCCCCGGCCCCCTCCTGCTGTTCCCCCTCCCGCAGGCACAATGCTCTGGGAGGCGGGGCTGCGAGGTCCTGGGGCAGTGCAGAGCCTCGGCCTTACCCGGTGCTCCAGGCAGCGCGGTAAGGGGGCAGGGAGCAGGCGGGGTTGGCTAGAGGGATGAGGAGTAGAGGGCAGAGGAGTTCGGGGTGGTGGTTGGGGGGCGGGGGTGTGGATAGGGATCGGGGCAGTCAGGAAGGAAGGGGGATTGAATGGGGCAGCAGGGGGCAGTCAGGGGCAGGGGTTCTGGGGATGGTCAGGGGACAGGGAGAAGGGCTGGTTGGATGGGGCAGGGGTCCTGGGGTGCGAGTGTCAGGAATGAGAGGAGAGGTTTGATGGCACGATGGGGGGCGGTCAGGGGCGGGGGTTCTGGGGGCAGTCAGGGGACAGGGAGCAGGGGGGGTGGATGGGGCAGGGGTCCCGGAGGTCTGTCAGGGGACAGGGAGTGGTGGATGGGACAGGAATCCTGGGGGGGGGGCAATCAGGGGTGAGAAGCAGGGGGTCGGATAGGGGGCGGGGGCCAGGCCATGCCTGGCTGTTTGGGGAGGTACAGCCTCCACTAACCAGCCCTCCACACAATTTTGGACACCTGTTGTGGCCCTCAAGCCAAAAAGTTTGCCTGCCCCTGCCTTAGAGTAAAGGACAATAAAGGCCTTGTAATCTTTATAAACTATATGCTCTAATTCAACTAGGTTTTTGAGGTTAAGGTAGGAATGGCTGGGTGGAATTCTCTAGCCTGTGATATACAGGAGGTCAGATTATATATGATCACAATAGCCTCATATATCTGAATATGCAGAACAACTGTGTTAACAACCCCAGGAGTTCTTGTGAGTCCTTCGGATGGAATCCACTGCCCATACAACAGCAATAGAAATATTGCTCATCACACCAGAAAGTCCATTTCCGTTTTCACGCTGGTCTTTTGAAGGTGCTGTGCAAAGGAGCAAACATCTTCAAAAGATGAGCATGGCAACTTAAATTCATAACTCTGCTAGTCACTAAATATCATGGTCTCAGGCCAGCTCTACCATACAGACCTATATTGGTAAAATACATTCCTCAGGGATGTTCTGCCAAGGCTTCCATGATTGGAAGACTACTCTATACCTTATGTGACGGGGCAAGGCCAGATGGCTACAGGAAAGTAGTGAGAAACAAGTACGTTAGCCCCAGGCTAACAAATCCGTTACCGTAGTAACCAAATGGCAGTTGCTCCAGATCAATTAAGAAACCTGGGGCTAATTAAGATCTTTCCAGAAGGCTGTGGAGATTGCTAGGTTGATTGGGACACCTGAAGCCAATCAGGGGCTGCCTGAAACTAGTTAAAAACCTCCCAGTTAGTCAAGTGGGCATGCATGTCAGGAGCTGTGGGAGGAAGTTGCGCTGTTGGAGAGACTGAGTTGTACATACCATATCAGGCACAAGGAAGGAGGCCCTGAGGTAAGGGGTGAAGTGGAACTTGAGGAATTGGGGGGCTGCTGTGGGGAAGTAGCCCAGGGAATTGTATGCGTCCTGTTTCTAAAAAGGTCAGCTACCACAGATGATACTATTAGGGTCCCTGGGCTGGAGCCCGCAGTAGAGGGCGGGCCCGAGCTCTCCCCTTTGCCCGCCCCCGATTAATCACTGAAACTGGAGGACAACAGAGACTGTGCAAGGGAGGATAGTTTCTCCTCACCTCCCTCGCTGGCTCCTGACTAAAATGGCTCAGTAGACTGTGAGCCTTGCCTCTAGAGAGAGAAGGGCTACGTGGAGGGTCACAGTGAGCCTCTGAGGCTAGCAAAATCCACCAGGGAAATGCGGGACCCACTGAGACAAGGACAGAGCTTTGTCACAACTGGTATCAGGGGTGGGATCATTGTTCACAGCGTGGTGGAAGAAGGAGGTTAAAAAAAAAGTGCCCTGGGGTTTTGGATTTTTGTTTTGATTTGTTTGGTTGTGTTTGGTTGCTTTGTACCACAATGGAGGAGGTGGTAAGAGCTCTGGTATAAGCCACGGCAGCCCAGCAGGAGGCCACCCGGGTTCAGGCAATGGCGCAACAGGAGTCTATGCGGCTACAGCAGGAAACCAATTAATTATTGATGGGCCAGGCGACCCAAGATCGTGCCCTCTTGCGAGAGGTTGTGGACCCGCTGAAGTTCTTCACCACCCAGGCCCGGGGGTCCAATGGGACGCGAACCCTGAAGGCCACTGGTTGTCTGCCAAAGATGATGTCAGAAGATGACGTAGAAGCACATCTCCTCTCAGTCAAGAGGACTGCTCCATGTGAGGCGTGGCCCCAGGAGCAGTGGGCCACCATTCTTGCTCCTTTTTTGTGTGGAGAGGCCCAGAAGGCCTACTTTGACCTGCCTGCCACGGATGCCACTGACTATACCCAGCTGAAGACAGAGATCCTAGCACGATCAGGGGTGACAGCAGCAGTACGGGCCCAGAGGTTCAATGAGTGGAAATACCAGGGGAACAAACCCACAAGGTCCTAGCTATTTGACCTCAGACACCTCACACAGAAGTGGTTACAGCCCGAGGTGTGCAGCCCAGCGGAGATTTTGGAGACCATTACATTCAAGGACTGCCACCAGATCTTCGCAAATGGGTAGGCCAGAATGATCTGTCCACCTATGAAGAGATAATCACGCTGGTAGAAAGAGACATAACAGCCTGGGAATTGACCCCACTACCCAAGGAAGGCCCCTTTCAAAGCAAGCACTCGACCCCAATCCTGGAAGGTTGGGCAGCCCAACACATGGGGAGTCCTAGGTGGAAGAAGGGGGGGGGACTGAAAACCAGTGGGGACCCCAGAAGGAAGGGATTGGCCTGAGTGGGGGGAACTCTGGGACTAAACCCGCTAACCTCCATGATAGGGAATGAGTAGAGGCAATTATAGATGTTATGCATGTGGGAAGTGGGGACACATAACAGCACAGAGTCCTAACACCGAGGATCCTATGCAATGTAACTTGGGGGATTGGGAGGTCCCGTGCTCCCTTATCCACTTTGCAGGTGTCGCATTAGCCCTTCATAACTACACAGGGCCAGTGAAGATAAATGGAGCAGAGACTACAGCGCTTGTGGACTCGGGGAGTGCTATCACCCTTATATTGGGTAAGCTGGTAAAATGTAGCCAAACGCATAGCAGTGACATGCATGCATGGGGCCACGAGCCATTACCCCACCATCCCGGTGGAGATAGAGGTTCAGGGGAACCCCGTTGAGGTGACAGTGGGTGTAGTTCCTAAACTCCCATATCCTGTAGTTATTGGGAGGGACTATCCGGGGTTTGATAATTTACTCCCCCCAGTAAGGCTGGAGGGAGGTGGGGACCCTGAGGGCAGCGACTCGTCACCGGAAGAATGTCAACCCCTGATTTTCACTGAGATTTCTCAGGATCTGTTCTCAGCCCCCCAAAAGACCAAAAAGAGAGGAAGGCTGCAAAAGCTTTGGGAACCTGGATCCTGACCCAGGGTCAGAAGACTGCCCTAGTAGGCAGATGGACACGAGCAGCCATCATAGAAACTACCGGAGGCCGGCCCCAGCTGTGACAGTGGTGAGCCGTTGGAAGAAGCAGAAGCCGGCCCCTGGGAGCTCAGGCAAGTTAATCCCAGGAGAGAGACTTTTGGGTGGGACCAGGCAGAGGACCCTAGATATGATAATGCCAGGAAAGAGGTGGCCGAGATAGATGGGATACCCATGGATGGGAAGGTCCGGGGTCCAGGACCTTACTTTATAATGAAGAAAGATCTCCCATACCGCATGGGTGCAAATGCAGGAGCAAGAGATACATCAGCTTCTGGTTCCACAAAAACATCAAAAAGCCATATTGCACCTCGCCCACAGTCACCTATTTGGAGGACACTTAGGAGTAGAGAAAACCCAGGCACGGATCCTGCGGAGGTTCTTCTGGCCAGGAGTACACTAAGATGTCCAGCGATACTGCACCTCTTGTCGGGAGTGTCAGCCCTTGCCCACACTTGCGGGCCCCTTTGATACCTCTTCCAATAATAGAGGTACCATTTGAACGCATAGCCATGGATCTGGTTGGGCCCCTAGAGAAGACAGCTCAGGGCCACCAACATGTATCGACCTTTGCCCGGGTTGGGCTACCCAAGGAGATACTGACTGATCAAGGGACATCTCTTGTGTCCAAGTTGATGAAAGATCTCTGTTCATTGCTCCACAGACAAGCCCTACGGACCTCTGTATACCACCGGCATGTCAGGAGCTGTGGGAGGAAGTTGCGCTGTTGGAGAGACTGAGCAGTACACACCATATCAGGCACAAGGAAGGAGGCCCTGAGGTAAGGGGTGAAGTGGAGCTTGAGGAAGTGGGGGAGCTGCTGTGGGGAAGTAGCTCAGGGAATTGTACGCGTCCTGTTTCTAAAAAGGTCAGCTACCATAGCTGATACTATTAGGGTCCCCGAGCTGGAGCCCGCAGTAGGGTGCGGACCCGGGCCCGGGCTCCCCGCTATGCCCCACCCCGCCCCGATTAATCACTGAAACTGAGAGACAACAGAGACTGTGCAAGGGAGGATAGTTTCTCCTCACCTCCCTCGCTGGCTTATGACTAAAATGGATCAGTAGACTGTGACCCCTGCCTCTAGAGAGAGAAGGGCTACGTGGAGGGTCACAGTGAGCCTCTGAGGTTAGCAAAATCCACCAGGAAAACGTGGGATGCACGGAGACAAGGACAGAGCTTGGTCGCAGTTATCAATCCTGCAATGAGTTGAGCTTCATACATTGTCAGTTAGCAATCCCAGCTTCCCCCTGCATCCTGTTGCCTGGACAGATCTGTCTCCTTGCCCTACTTCCACACACTGGTGTCCAGTCCCAATTCAATCGTACCTCTCACACCTGCTTGGCTACTCTCTCTTGTTAGCATGCTAGCTCGATGAAAGCGTAGCCATTCCCTTAATCACTGCAGCATGCTCACCAGTCAGTGGAGTGCACTGATACATAACTTTTCTGGCAAGTGCAATAGCTGGTCCCAATGGCATTAGAGCAACCACCATTACTCTCACCCCATTACAGAGCTTCCGCTCGTTTAGCAGTGCTCTGGAGCTGATACTCACCGACACATTTCACTGTTGGATCAGTGAAGTTTTGCTCCCCAGAACTGGATGCAAACCCATGTTTGCAGGTGCAGTGGTAGCCCGAAAGAACGTTTTCACAGGTTGCAAAAACAGGACAAGTAGACGAATTCTGACACCTGTCAACTGTGAAAGGAAGAAGGAACCATGTCATTTAAAGAGAGCAATGGATAACCCTTTGCAACTTGTGTTTGGCTTCATTCATTCATTAACCTTGTTAATCATGCAGCAAGGGAGAAAGAGTGGACCTAACAGAACAGGTGGTTGAGATGGGAGGACAAAGGCAGCTGGCCTCTCTTCTCAAGACATCAGGCAAAAGATCAAGAAAAGGCCTCCATCCCTCTCCCCTGAAGCTACTCCATGTTCACCACTTTTATATGGCTATGATCTATTTTGTACAAAGTATGCCTTGTGTGGTATCATTTGGAAATTCATAATCTGCTGAATATTATTATCCTGTTGAAATGTATGTATTAATAGTACATGTGAAATTATGAGATTTTCCTGTCTGATTGTTACTGAAATGTGTTGTAATTCTCAGTAGTACCCATAAACCACTTCCTCAGAGACAAAGACACAATGGCATGCCAGCAACATGCTAAAGAGAAATCCCTTGGATAATCAGAGATTCACCAACTGTGGAGTCGTAAGCAGGAAATGTACACATCAGCTGAAAGACAGTCTGGCGCTCACATACTGCCTACCCACATGACCCAACAAGGGTTTTTCCAATACACAAGGATTGGGGGGTAAGAAGCGGGACAAAAATGTCTGTATCCCCGCTCCTGTCTACCTTATATCTCTCTGCTTATAACATCAATGAATCCTTGAAAAACACTGAACTAAGGGGAGTGGTTCCAGAATGGAAGTAAATCCAGCCTGTGAACTGAGAACTGCCTGCAGCATCTGGTGTGGTGAGAAGGATGTTGGCTTCAAATCTTATTTACCTTGGTAACGTCTAGGAATTAGCTTGAGGTTTTATATTTGTATTTCATTTGTAACCATCTCTGACTTTTGTGCCTTACCACTTAAAATCTCTCTCTCTCTCTCTTTAATAAATATGATTTATTGTTTTATCTACACCAGTCTGTTTGGGAAACCTCTATTTGAGACAACAAAGGCTGGTGCATAAATATTACCCTTTATTGGAATGTTGGACTATCAATGAGTAGTCCAGGGGTCTACTGAGCAGTTTAAGACACACATTTCTTGGGAGCCAAGGCTGGGAATGGGGATATATGGCTGTTTCCCTGTATCTGTCCATGGATGGCTGAGACAGCATTCATGGAAACATCTGAGAGTGATTTTAAAGGTTACTGGCTGTACATGAGCAGGCCAGGAGTGGCTGGTCTGACAGTAAAGCAGCGTAAAAAGAACCTCAGTTTAGGAGGTTAAGGGGACACAGCAGTTCAGGTTGCACCCTGGGGAATTTCACAGTAGGAATATGAAGGATGGGATTTGGGGGTAGGGAGGTTCTGATCCTGTGGACAGGTTACAGAGACTTTTAGTCCAGAAAGAGACTAATCCCCCGAGAGGGTCACCATTTTGTCTTAAAATCCATGTCCACCACCAGCAGCAGCAAGAAATAATTTTGAAGGGTTCTGGTTACGTTGCTGTCAGTAAAGATCTTGACTCCAGAGCTCAATGCATGGCCATCGTTGCAAGCATAAAAGTAACTCCAAAGGTCATGGTGTGAGTGGCCTGGCAAGGGCAAGATTTCCTGCTGGGACATTCGTCCACGCCTAGGGAGTCATGCAGAACTGACAGAACCAAGCCTGGCCAGGCGCTGGGTGGGGAGTTAGAAGAGCTGGAATCTTGGCTCCTATTCCAGGCTCTGGAGGGGAGTGTCCACTAGTGGGCACAGACTCATCTGTGTGCTCAGACCCAAGCTTGGCTCCTTCATCTTCATCCTCGTCCCCAATTTGTCCCTGTCTCAGTGCTGTCTCTTCCCATCTCTGGCTCTTGTCCTTGTCCTAATCAGAATGCCTCAGGTGTCTCATCCCAGTCCTGGTGTCCTTTCGCAGCCAGTTCCCCTGCACCCAATCCTCCCCTCGCAGTCCCGGTCTCCTTTCCCAGCCACTCCCAGTCCCCCTGCATCTCGGCTCCTCATTCCATTTGTCTCTCTCCTCCCCTCTTAGTTTTCAGCTGTGCCCACTGCCAGCCCCCCAACATTCCCCAGTCCCACAGAGTCCCAGTCCTAGTGTCCCACCCCAGATACTTAGTCCAATCTCATTGTTGTTCTCCCAGACCAGCTCCTTCACCCAATCTCTTTATCTGGTCAGTCCCAGTTTCCCGCTGCATCCTGTTGCCTGGACAGATCGGTCTCCCCGCCCTACTTCCACACACTGGTTGCCAGTCCCAGTTCCATCCCACCACTCGCACCTGCTTGGCTACCCTCTATTGTTAGCATGCGAGCTCGATGGAAGTGTAGACGTACCCTTAATCACTGCAGCATGCTCACCAGTCAGTAGAGTGCACTGCTCCATAACTCTTCTGGCAAATGCAAGAGCTGGTCCCAATGGCATTAGAGCAACCTTTACACACATTACAGAGTTCCCTCTCACTTAGTTGGGCTCCGGAGCCGATACTCACCAACGCACTTCACTGTTGGATCAGTGAAGTGTTCCTCCAAAGAACTAGATATAAACCCAGGTTTGCAGGTGCAGTGGTAGCCCGTGGTGATGTTTTCACAGGTTGCAAAAGAGGGACAAGTAGTCGAATACTGACACATGTCAGCTGTGAAAGGAAGAAGGAACCATTCATTTAAAGAGAGCAACAGATAACCTTTTGCACCTTTTGTTTGACTTCCTCAGTGTGGTTCATGTTCATTCATTAATCTAGTTAATCATGCAGCAAGGGAGAAAGAGTGGACCTAGCAGAGTAGGTGGCTGAGTTGGGAAGAGCAAGGCAGTTGGCTACTCTTCTCAACACATCAGGCAAAGGATCAAGGCATCCATCCCTCTCCCCTGAAGCTAGGAAAAACAGGAGGACATGGGAAGGGTAGCTGTGACACCCTCTACCCCACGTTCACCACTTTTATATGGTTATGATCTATTTTGTACAAAGTATGCCTTGTGTGGTATCATTTGGAAACTCATAATCTGCTGAATATTATTATCCTGTTGAAATATGTATAACAAACACTGCATGTGAAATTATGAGATTTTGCTGTTTGATTATTACTAAAATACGTTGTAATTCCTGGGTAGTACTCATAAGCAAGTTCCTCAGAGACAAGGAGAGACTCGCATGCCAGAAACATGCTAAAGAGAAATCTCCTGGTTAATCGGAGATTCACCGGGAGAACTGGGGCGTTCTCAACAGGAAATTTACAAATCATCTGAAAGACAGTTTGGTGCTCAAATACTGCCTCCCCACAGGACCCAGCAAGTGTATTTCCAGCACACAAGGATTGGGGTGTAAAGAGGGGGACAAAAATGCGTGTAACCACCTCTCCTGTCTACCTTATCTCTCTCTGCTTATAACATCAATGAATCCTTGAAAAACACTGAACTAAGGGGAGTGGTCCTAGAATGAAAGGAAATCCAGCCTGTGAACTGAGAACTGCCTGGTGTGGTGAGAAGGATGTTGGCTTCAAATCTTATTTAGCTTGGTAATGTTTTGGAATTAGCTTGAGGTTTTATCTTTTTATTTCTTTTGTAACCAGTTCTGACTTTGGTGCCTTACCACTTAAAATCATTCTCTCTCTCTCTCTCATTAATACTATTTTATGGTTTTATTTAAACCATTTTGTTTCATTGAAGTGTTTGGGAAACCTCTACTGGAGATAACAAAGGCTGGGGCATAAACATTACCCGTTGTTGGAAGGTCGGACTATCTATGAGCTTATACTGTCCAAGAGGCTACTGAGGAGTATAAGACGCACATTTCTGGGAAGGCAAGGCTGGACGGATACACCCCGGTTCGGATCTGGAGGATTTTGTCCCTGTTTCTTGGCATCAACTTACCATCGCTGGTGAAACATTGAGTCCCCTTGAAGCAGACGAGCCAGCAAAAGCCTGAAAGAGGAGAAACAACCAAGGATGCTCTTACTGCACTGGGTTTTAGTGCTGTTACCCTGTAGGAGGCTGTGTGGCCTAGTGAATAGAGCAGTAGGCTAGGAGATCAGGGTGTTAGTCCTGGCTCAGTCACTGACCTGCCAGTTGACCTTGGACAAGTCCTTACCCCTCTCAGTTTCCCCTTGGTCCATCTTTTCTATTTATACTGTAAGTTCAAGTCGAGCATTGTGTCCCCACAGTGCCTAGCACAGAAATGGCTTGGTACCGGTGGAAACCCCCAAGCACGTCTGGAATATAGTCTATAGATAATAAAAGCAATTTTGGGGGATTTTCAGTGGGCCAAACCGTCCTCATGGGGAGGATGGGGACCTGTAAAACAGTAGGGTTGGAAGGATTCAATTTTTATTGGTAGATGTTGGTAAACGTCAATTTCGCCATACACACAGAAACCCATGAAAAAATATTTCCATCAATAACTATTGAAATTGACCGATAGGAAAAATACAAAAAATGCTGCTTGAGAACTTATTACGGTTTGATTTCAGGATCTTTACTTTATATATTGTGACTCGATATTGACAATTTCTGTTTTAACAATTACGGAGCTTTAACTTTTTGAATCTCAAGGTCTACTGTCATTAAACAAATATTGGCTGACTTCCCCCATGGCCTGACCCCTCCACAGTTTCCCACAACCAAGAAAATTTTAATTGAAATAAAAAAATAAAATCAAGTTGTGCTTAGCCTGCAAACCAGTGTGGCTCTATTGACATTAGCAGAGCTACAACGACTGATGAGCTGGCCTCAGTCATTAAACCCAAAGGGAGTTTTGTCTGCGTAAACACTGTGTGAGGACACTCAAGGTTTGTCTCATTCTGTAAGAGAGTGACTCACTTCTCCTATCACCCAATGTCCCCACTGCACATTTATCAGATCAGCTCAGAACACAGTTTGAAAGCCACTTCCTTGTAACCTGCTGCCGCAGTCCTGCTGTGAATCAACTGAACCTCTGCTACCTTCATTGACCGCTGAGCCTCAGAAACGTGCTTTGGATGCCACCATCAGAAACCGAACTCCTCAGCAAAAACCCCTCTGGAGCTGGGAACGCAGGAGGAAATCTCAGAAGTTTATTTCTGTTCCCTGCACTGCAGCAGCCCCGGAGAATGGCTACTTGATACTTCCTCTCCACACTCAGCTGGAACTAAGAACTGCCGAGGCACATGGTGATGATTTAAAAACAAAGGGACCAAACCTTTTGGGATCAAAAATATTTTCAGCTTATTTTACCCCCACCGGATTCAGCAGTTTACAATAGAACAACAGGAATGCCAGGCACAGGAGAAGCAGAGGTGCTCACAACCCTTGCCAGTGGGCTTTTCCCAACTCTCACCGCTTTGGGTTTGCCATCCAGCACTTTGCAGCCCATTCCATGAGGTACTTTCCCTTGTGGAGCCGAGATGGCTGGGCGTTAGAGGAAGGAGGATCTGGAACAGTTTCCCAATAGGACTAGTGGTGGGAAATAACCCGACTAGTCTGAAGATGGAATTCGCCCCATTCATATAATTCTGTTAATCAGGCCTGCACAACTCATAAAAAGGCGAGGGCCATATTACTCCAAAGAAAATAGCTGAGGGCCGAAAAACCCCCAGCCCCGCTGAAACACACACCCCCAGCGCTGCCCACCCCCTCCGAAACACCCCACCCATCCCCCAGCACCCGTGTAAGCAAGCAGAACGCACCCCGGCAGTGCCTCCTGCTGGTCTTCTTGGGAATTAGTTCATACAGCCGTTGGAGCGCCTTCTGCAGGCCGGTGTCCCATTGCCACTGGCCCCGTGTCCCTCCCAGACCCCGGTGCCCTTTGATCTGGAGTGCTGGCCCACCTGTCCCCCCGTTCGCCTCTTCAGCTGCCCATGTTACAGCAGAAAAACCTCCCTATCCCAATTGCCCCCCACCACTGCCCCCCCCCCCCCCCCCCCCCCCCCCCCCCCCCCCCCCCCCCCCCCCCCCCCCCCCCCCCGCTCGCCTCCTCCTCCCCCTCCCCCCACCGCCAGCACACTTGCCTGGCCTTTTGTCTTCTGCCGCTGCCCCCGCCTCCTGCCACTGGCTCACCCTCACTCACCAGAGTCCAGCCTGACACTGGCCCCTTCACCACCCCGCCCACCCGCCGGCCGGCCAGCCAGCCGTTGGCTTGCCTACTCCCCCCCCCCCCCCCCCCCCACGGGCCGCACAGTGAGCCCACCTCCTCACCCCCCCGCGGGCCATATGTTGTGCAGGCCTGTGTTCTATGATGGGACTGTGTACAACAGCAGGTGCCTGGATTCAGTGACCCAGATGGTCCCATGTCCTAAGGAAGTTTTACTAACTAAATCCTCCAATTGTTATATGGCTTCTTTGAGTTGCATCGTGAGTTACACAGCGGTTCTCAAACTTGCCAGACCACTGCAGCTCTTTCAGGCGTCTGATTTGTCTTGCATACCCCCAAGTTCACCTCGCTTAAAAACGACTTGCTTACAAAATCAGACATAAAAATACATAAGTGTCGTAGCAGTGCACGCTGTTACTGACAAATTGCTGACTTTCTCATTGTTACCATATCATTATGAAATAAATCAATTGGAATATATATACTGTACTTACATTAGGGAATAGTACCTAGAGCAGTATCAACAAGTCATTGTCTGGATGAAATTTTAGTTTGTACTGACTTCGCTAATGTTTTTTATCTCGCCTGTTGTAAAACTAGGCAAATATCTAAATGAGTTGAAATACCCCCTGGAAAACCTGTGCGTACCCCCAGGGACAAGACTCTCCAAGCACGCAGACAACTCAGCCTGCTTGTGGCCCTCTTATTCTGTCCTCTCGCCCCTCCGCTTCTCTTTACCCTCCTTCTCTCTAGCTAAGGCCCTGATCCTGCGATGATCACCATATGAGGAGATCCCTACACCCGTTAAAGTCAAACGGACTCCATAGGGGGCTCCTTGCAGAATCGGGGCCAAAAAGAGCATAATCCCTTCGGGGCGGGAATTGTCTTTTGCTATTTGGCTTTACAGCACCTAGTACAATGGGGCTCTGATCTGCCAGGTGCAGCTGTAAGAACATCAGTAACGTATTGATTCACAAGCCATAACGAAGAATTCATAATCGACACGGAACAATAAATAGCAAAGGATTCAGTATGATAGGCAGCACATGGACTTGCTTATTAGACAATAATGACAAATAATAAATCTACACCAGGCCATAGATTTAGAGGCCAGAAGAGATCACTGATCATCTAGTCCAGGGGTCAGCAACCTTTCAAAGTGGTGTGCCGAGTCTTCATTTATTCACTCTAATTTAAGGTTTTGCGTGCCGGTTATACATTTTAACGTTTTTAGAAGGTCTCTTTCTCTAAGTCTATAATATTGAACTAAACTATTGTTGTCTGTAAAGTAAATAAGGTTTTTAAAATGTTTAAGAAGCTTCATTTAAAATTAAATTAAAATGCAGAGCTCCCTGGACCAGTGGCCAGGACCCCGGCAGTGTGAATGCCGCTGAAAATCAGCTCGCGTGCCACATTCGACACGCGTGCCATAGATTGCCTACCTATCTAGTCTTACGTCCTGCATAACACGGGCCAGAGAGCTTCCCTGAATTAATTCCTGCTTCAACTCCAACAGCTGTGGCCGAGCTAGAACCCCGTTTAGAAAAACATCCGGCAAGGAAGAATCCACCACAACCCTTGGAAAGTTGTTACAATGGTTAAAGACCCTGACTGTTAAAAAAAAATGGACATTGTCCAGTCTGAAGTTGTTTAGCTTCAACTTCCAGCCATTGGGTCTTCTTAAGCCTTTGTCAGTTAGATTGAAGAGCCCTCTATTATCAACTTGCTGTTCCCCAGGAAGATGTTTCTAGACTGTGATCAGGTCACCCCTTAACCTGCTCTTTGATAAGCTACTGGGGTCTCTCACTGTACGGGACATTTTCCAGTCCTCTAACCATTCTCATAGCTCTTCTCTGAACCGTTTCCTTTTATCGACATCCTCCTTGAACTGTGGGCACCAGGACTGGACACAGGATTCCAGCTGCTGTTGCACCAGGACCAAATACAGAGGTAAAATAACCTCTCTGCTCCTACTCCATATCCCCCTGTTTATACATCAAAGGATCACGTCAGCCCCAGTTGACTATAGGACTGCCCTGGGAGCTTGTGTTCAGCTCATTATCCACCATGACTTCAAGTCTTCTTCAGAGTCACTGCTTCCCAGGAGAGAGTCCCCCACTTGTAAATACATCCTAGACCTAACATTTGGCCATACTGAGGCACAGAGTGTTTGATTGCATCTAGCTCACCTAAGGATCCAGCTCGCTCTGTATCAGTAATCTGTCCTCTTCATTATTTACTGCTCCCCCACGCTGTGCGTCTTCTACAAACTGCTGAACATGAGCTCCCAGTGTGACACTGTGGCCGAAAGAGCTAATGCAATCCAGGGATGCATGAACAGGGGAATCTCGAGTAGGAGCAGAGAGGTTATTTTACCTGGGTACCTGGCATTGGTGAACCGCTGCTGGAATTCTTTCTCCAGTCCGAAGCCCACAGTTCGAGAAGGGTGGTAATAAATGGGAGAGGGGTCAAAAAGAGCCAGGAGAATTAGAGGATTGGGGCACATGTGTAGGTGAAATATTCAAAGAGCTCGATCTATTTAGCTTAAGGAAGAGAAGGTTAAGGGGTGACCTGATTACCGTTTATAAACATCTGCACAAATATTTAATATTGGGCTTTTTAATCTAGCAGAGAAAGGTGTAACACAATCCAATGGCATGAAGATGAAACTAGACAAATTCAGACTGGAAAGAAGGCGTACATTTTTGACAGTGAGGGTAATTAACCATTAGAACAGTGGTTCCCAAACTTGTTCTGCCGCTTGTGCAAGATAAGCCCTTGGCCCACGCCGCTTCCAGCATCCCCCATTGGCCTGGAGCAGTGAACCGCAGCCACTGAGAGCCGCGATCGGTTGAACCTGCGGATGCGGCAGGTAAACAAACCAACCCGGCCCACCAAGGGCTTTCCCTGCACAAGCGGCGGAACAAGTTTGGGAGCCACTACATTAGAACAATTTACCAAGGTTCATGGTCGATTTCCCATCCCTGACAATTTTAAAATCAAGATTGGATGTGTTTCTAAAAGATCGGCCCTAGGAATTATTTTGGGGGTAGTTCTCTGGTCTATGTAGACAGGAGGTCAGACTAGATGCTCACACTAGTCCTGTCTGGCCTTAGAATCTGTGGTTTTTTAACTTTATCAGTGATGATTTTATGTTTTCTTCCAGGTCATTGATCAAATGAGTGTTCATTTCAAGAGTCACAGATCTGGGCTGAATGCTCATCAGTGACGGGCCCTACAGAGAACCCAACACAATTATTATGGCAGCAGCCGGTCATGAACCCTTGTGCTAGGAGCTGTACAAACAGAGAACAAAGAGAGGTTTCCTTCCCCAGAGAGCTTAAGCTAAGGTTCTTTTTTGCCAAGCCCCCGTTGGAAGAAAATAACCCAATTCCTTTCAAACTTACCCAGAAGGTGGGAGATGAGCAGCTTCATGGTGGCCACTGCCTTCTGCAACAAGACAAGAATACCGCATCTACTTGGTCCTCTGGTGATTTTTCTCAGGGGAAGTTTGCTGAGTGACACAGTTTTTACTGGGGCTTTTTATCACAGTTCCTTATCTCAACTGTGTCTCTCTTGGGACAGATACACCCCCCGCCCACGATGGCCTCTAAGCATCTAGCTAACATTTGTTATGAGGGTAAACCTACCTCCAGTGGTGCTGGATCTAGGGGTGCTGCCATGCCCCTCAGTTTGAAGTAGTAATAACAAACACCAGATACATGTTTCAGAATGACTCATCCACTCCATTGGCCAAACCGGACAGCTTCTATGCAAAAGAATCAATGGACACAAATCAGACGTCAAGAATTATAACATTCAAAAACCAGTTGGAGAACACTTCGATCTCCTTGGTCACTCAATTACAGACCTAAAAGTCACAATTATTCAACAAAAAAACTTCAAAAACAGACTCCAACAAGAAACTGCAGAACTAGGATTAATTTGCAAACTGGACACCATTAGATTGGGCTTGAATAAAGACTGGGAGTGGATGAGTCATTACACAAACTAAAAACTATTTCCCCGTGTTAATTTTCCCCCTACTGTTACTCACACCTTCTTGTCAACTATTTGAAATGGGCCACCCTGATTATCACTACAAAAGGTTACATTCTCTTGCTGATAATAGCCCACCTTAATCAATTAGTCTCATTAGAGTTGGTATGGCAACACCCATTTTTTCATGTTCTCTCTCTTTCTATATATATATATCTTCCTACTGTATTTTCCACTACATGCATCTGATGAAGTGGGCTGTAGCCCATGAAAACTTATGCTCAGATAAATTTGTTAGTCTCTAAGGTACCACAAGTACTCCTCGTTCTTTTTACCAAATACATGGTTTCCATCAGCAGCACCCCACCTCCCACTATAAAAATTGTTCCAGCCCCCCCGCCTACCTCCCAGCAATCTACAGGAAGGAAAGTAAAAGGGGAAACTGTGCTCCTTGCCTTTCGGGAACTGAAACTGGCTAATAATAATAGTGGGATTTGAAGGCTTTAAATAACCTCATGAATGGCTCCTGGGAACCACCTGTGACATTCTATAGCTTGGGGGAACATCCTGTAACCCCCATAGTCCTCATTTTGATATAATCATGATCTTACATATAAAGGAGGCCTGCACAACTCGTAAAGCGGCGAGGGCCATATTACTCCAAAGAAAATAGCTGAGGGCAGAAACCCCCTGGCCCAGCTGAAACACACACACCCCCAGTGCCGCCCACCCCCGCTGAAACACCACCACCCCCAGTACCCATGTAAGCAAGCAGAACTCACCCCGGCGGCACCTCCTGCTGGTTTTCTCGGGAATTAGCTCATCCAGCCATTGGAGCGCCTTCTGCAGGCTGGTGTCCCACTGCCGCTGGCCCCATGTACCTCCCAGACCCCGGTGCCCTTTGACTGGAGTGCTGCCCCCTGGCAATACGTCCACACTCTGGTTCTAGGTCTCCCCTCTCGCCCACTTGTCTCCTCAGACGCCGGCTCACCTGCCCCCCGCTCACATCCTCAGCCCCCCCTCCGGCTCACCTGCCCCCCTGCTTGCCTCCTCAGCCACCCCTCCCTTGCCGCCGGCTCACCTGCCCCCCCTGCTCACCTCCTCAGCCCCCCCTCCAGCTCAACTGCCCCCGCTCGCCTCCTCAGCCCCACGCGGGGGCCGTATGTTGCCCAGGCCAGAAAGCATGCCTTGTAAGGTATTAGGGGAAAGGTTACAATCTACTGAAAGTATCAGAGGGGTAGCCATGTTAGTCTGGATCTGTAAAAAGCAACAGAGAGTCCTGTGGCACCTTTAAGACTAACAGATGTATTGGAGCATAAGCTTTCGTGGGTGAATGCCCACTTCGTCAGACGCATGTAATGGAAATTTCCAGAGGCAGGTATAAATATGCAGGCAAGAATCATCTGGAGATAATGAGGTTAGTTCAATCAGGGAGGGTGAGGTGCTCTGCTAGCAGTTGAGGTGTGAACACCAAGGGAGGAGAAACTGTTTCTGTAGTTGGCTAGCCATTCACAGTCTTTGTTTAATCCTGAGCTGATGGTGTCAAATTTGCAAATGAACTGGAGCTCAGCAGTTTCTCTTTGGAGTCTGGTCCTGAAGTTTTTTTGCTGTAAGATGGCTACCTTTACATCTGCTATTGTGTGGCCAGGGAGGTTGAAGTGTTCTCTACAGGTTTTTGTATATTGCCATTCCTGATATCAGACTTGTGTCCATTTATCCTCTTGCGTAGTGACTGTCCAGTCTGGCCAATGTACATAGCAGAGGGCATTGCTGGCACATGATGGCATATATAACATTGGTGGACGTGCAGGTGAATGAACCGGTGATGTAGCTGAAAATCATTTCTCTATCCATATATGTATATTATTAATGCATATGAAGTTATGAGAATTGTGTGTATGGCTGTCATGAAAACATGCTGTAAGTTGGGGAATCAGCCAGATATTCGCTCCCCAGAGTCAACAGCAAGGAAAGTAACCAACACCCGGGCGGGTGTCAAACAACCATCAACAGCCATTGTCCAGCAAGGGAGCCACAATGCAATGACTCACCTGCATGAGGCCACACCAGGGGAACTGCTCAACCCTGCCTGGAGACTCAGCAATGCCCCCCAGACATGCCTGGACTTGTGCTCCCCAAGCACATGGGACGGATGGTATATAACGGAACTGTTGGGGTCACTAGGCCTGCCTGAGCCAAAGTTCTTCCATGTTTAAATTCTGTCCTTCCATGTTTAACTCTAATTGGCCTCAAAAGCCAAGGGCAGAAATTGGAATGTGTAGACAGGCAGTTATCAATTACGACCTTGCTCATACCAGGTACCAAGTGATAATGATGAGGTTTGCATGTTTCTAGCTGGAGAAGGGGTAATAAACTAAGGGTAAACAGGACCAAATAACTGTTTAGAGGAGTGTTACTAACAAGCTAGATTTATAGCCCTAGAATGATTTAATTGCTTAAATGTATAAACATGCCTTCGGTAGAGAGGGGAGGGAGAGTGGGGTGGGTGGTAGAGAGGGGGAGGGGGGGGCTTAGTTGTAAAATGTATAAGAAGAGAGAAACTGTTTTTGCTAGTGTGCTTGATTTGAGACTTGCCTGTCTCCTTGCACCACTTTGAGATCTCAAATAAACTTTGATTGTTTCTCCACCCTGGTATGTTTATTGGCGCGAAGCACACCGGGCAACGAACCCCACTGTTGCTGTCCTCGGGCCTCTGTGCCGGCAACAGAACCCAGTGGCCACGTGCTGGGCCTTTCTCCCTCACCCACCTATGCTGCAAGCAACAAGGACACTCTGAAGACTCCAACTGAGGGGACTGGCCCAGATTTCAAGGGTGAAATCTGTGTCCTATGAACTGCAATATCCAGCGGGGTGAGAAAAACTGCTGAATCTAGATGTTGCCCAGTCTAACAGGGTCAAGAGTTCAGACTGCAGGCTTATATTTTCTTTTGTTTTCGTAACTAACTCTGACCTTTTTGCCTAGCACTTTCGCCTTTCCTGCTGGAGTAGGAAGTTGTTCTGGGGCTCGGGGCTGACTGTACAGCTTATAGAAAGGGAAACACAGACTCTATGCCCCATCCTGATTTCATGCCAGCCCTTTTAGGGTGTAAAGTGGGCAGAAATGGCCACCGTTTGTAAACATCCCATGGGCAGGGCGCCTTGCTAGCTGGAGTACGGGTCCTGCATCCCCCTGCTCCCGGAGTGGAGGGCAAATCAGGGCATGACCAGAGTACACTGCACTACATCTCTTCCCTGCTCCCCGGGAGGCTATAGGTTGCAGCATAAGTTAGAACAGCCTCGAGGCTGCTCTAACTTACACGGAGGGCTGGGCAGAGCCCTGAATGGCCCCAGAATAGAGGGAACACAACATTTCTTCTAACTTAGCTGCTGCAGGGTCTCTCCCTACAAGGCCTCCTCTGCTATGGAATGAGTCTCACTGCTGGATATGTCTGAAGTAGAGGTCATGGGGCGCAACTGGGCCAGCCGGACAGGGCTCTAGCACCTGACTGACAGCGTTCCTGGCATTGACCTAGGCACTGTGGTCGCAGCACTACGCCTCAGAGGACCTGAGATAACGCATCACAGCGGATCTCGTGCTCTGCTGCTAGGGGACAGCCGTGGAGACCAAGAACCCTGGCGGGGAGAACAATGGGGAGTTGTGGGGGGGAAGAGAAGAGGCCACATACTATGAATCCCCATCCACCCAGCACTGCGAGGGTTAACACAGCATGCAGCACCAATCTCTCTGCTTTATCCCTGCAGCTGTCTGCTGCCTTATCTCCCTGCCAGAGCTCAGTTCCCCTCCTTGGTTTCTTGCAGCAGCCTCTTCTTATCGCCCTGGTGCAGGATGGTGACACTTCTTGTGAAAGAAACTTCCCCTTTGAAGCCACAAGCCGGGGTGCACTACCCGGCAGGCCCATGCATGAGAACCAAGAAATACCCGGAGGCTAAGGGTATATCTACATTGCAAGCAGAAGGTGTGACCGCTGCGCTTCTAAACATGTCTGAGCTGACAGTCGAGTCGCGCCCGAACCCTCCGGCACGTTATTCCGGCACTTCCGTGGCCTCTTGTGATACGTTCAGTTCTTGCATTCCAGGGCATCACTCCCTGATCTAAGCTAGTTTTATCTAGCTAGATCACGGCTAGCTCAAGTATTAATAGCAGTGAAGTGCCAGCAGCATGGACAGTGGCTGCTCAAACATGTACCCTCAGTCCTGGGCACCTGGGCGGCCACCTGCTCCTCGAGCTAGCTAGACAAAGCTCGCTGTTGTACGTCTGCCCATGCTGCAGTCCCACATCCCCATTGGACTGTAATGTACCAGGATCACTGCTGGGTCCCTAAGCTAGAGGGAAAGGACCCAGGCAGAACTAATAATCCTTCACCCTTATCCAGTTCTTTTCAGCAGTAGATCTCAAAGCGCTTAGAGAGTCCCCTCTTGCCCAGCTGAACATGGCTAGTAGCCGGTGCCATAATCCACCGCAGGCCGGGGAAGGTATAACTGGGTTCCTGGAGGACAGGGCCATCGCGGGCTGTTAGCCAAGACAGCTCAGCTTCCAACGACCAGAAGCTGGGGCTAATTGCCCTGTTCTGTTCATTCCCCAGGAAGCGTCCGGCACTGGCCACTGTCCGAGACAGGTCACATGGCCCATTGCTCTGACTCACTCTGACCGTTCTTGAGGCGATCCCGTGCTTGGGAGGGAGGGGGCTGGTGGCCACATGGGAGCCTGAGAGCTGGCCGTGGAGCTACGGCTACGCCCCGGGCAGCCTGACAGCTGGAGCCGAGAGGCTGGGATCCAGGCACAGTCACACCCTGTCTGGGGCGTTGCACATGTGGGGCTGCGCACTGGCCCAACAAGACCACGGACAAAAGAACCGAGCTCCAGCTCATTGCCTCCAAGAGTGGGGGGCCCCCGTGGCAGAGACAGGACTCTGCGCGGATGCCTATAAGCGGGGGTCCTGTATTGAGGCTGCGGGATACAGGCCCACTGGTTCCCTCAGGCACTCTAGCTCCCCGACTGTACTTCCTGATGTCACCACTAGGTGTCTCTCCAAATCCTGGTTTGCATTAAGCAGTCATGGAGCAGAGTGCAGGCTATACTGAATTCATAGGACAGCACTACTGGGCATGCTCGACAGCGCCCCCTGGCTGTCAGGGAGCACTAGGAACTGCATTTAGACCGAGCATTGTAGGGATTCAGGATGTGGTTGCTTGTACCCCATTTCCAGCCACTGGAGGGAGAAACAATTTAGCCTGTATATTTTAGGGGGTAGAAACAAAACCACTTCAGCAGAAGGCGTTTTAAAAAGACACCACAAAGTCATGCATTCGAAATCAAACTCATTTTACAGTATTGAAATGCCACAGACATACAAAACCTACTCAGATTTCAGGGGACTGAACAATTGGGGGGGGGGAAATGATAAATAAGGAGAAAGGGAATCTCAGAAAAGCAGCAGCGGATTAAGCTATAGGTGCTACTGGCCAATGTCTAGGGAGTGTAACTTGTTCTAACCACTAGACCCCACAGCCAGGGATAGGACAACCCAGGAGTCCTGACTGCCAGCACCCCCGGCTCTAATCCAGACACTCCTCTCCCCTTCCCAGCCCGCTGATTTAACCCCGGGATCACACTCCAGCTGGCAGGTTGGTTTCGAAGTTGGGATCCTACAAGTACTTTAAAGAAGGCAGATTCAAGTTCTGCGATAAGCTCTTCCTTCTCCTGCAGCGCGATGGCGTCTCCTGCCTCCTGACCAGAACGTCAGCCCTGCAAGGAATGAGAGACACCGGCATGGTTCCGGAGGGGCGGAAGGGAAAACACAAGTTCCCAAGACAGTTTTGATATCAGATGAGTGGGATCAGGCCTTCTGTGCACTCGGATTTGACCCTGACTTCAAGCTCCTAGCGTGGCAGATTTCCATGTCTATTGGTGTCACTGGCGCTTCCCCCAGTGCTCCTAAGTCCCTGAGGGCTGGTTTGCACCCAACTTTTGAACCAATGTAACTACATCAGTCCAGACACCATGTCTGCCCTTCACTGGGGAGTCGTGACTCCCAGCCCCCTTTGCTCTAACCACTAGACCCACACCACTTCCAGAGCCCAGGAGTCCTGACTCCCAGTCCAGTGCTGTAACCCTGCCCGGATCTAGCCTAGATTCTGGACGCTTCTGGTGAGGGTTCAGCGGTCATTGGCTCGCTTACCACTTTGCTGCTGGTGGCTAAAGTAGACATGGAGACATCAGAAACGTAGGACTTGGGTTTGCAGGTGAACCATCTCTTGTACTCCTCCCGCACCTGGAGATACAGAGACAGTCAGTGGTGCCGAGAGATCTCTTCTCTCTATGCCTTATCTCTGTTTCTAACGTGCCCAGCACCTCAGCATCTGGGCGATATGCAAATGAACAAGAGCCGCATCTAATCCTGCCTGATAAAAGGGACCTGAGTCCCTCATGCAGTCACTGGGGCTCATTCTCTGTTACCCATGCGGAGACTTATTTATTGCTCCCCCTCCTCTATGCCTTGGTACAAGTTAGAGCAACCTCAGGGCTGCTCTAACACTCTGCTTCCTGTGGCAGCAGAGAATTCCCATAATGCAATGCACTCTAGCTTTGCACCCAATCCACCCCCTGCATTGGAGGCAGAGCCTTTATAGGATAGAAGCACGGAAGGGGATTCTCAGGAGACCTTTTCCTTCTGACTTCCTGAAGGATGCCAGACTGATTATTTTAGGGAAGTTCTCCAGGGAACTGAGAGGCAAAGTGACTTGCCCAAGGAGCCGACAGCACAGCATGGAATTGTGCCCAGGTGCTTCAGCCTCTGGGCCATCGTTCCTCTCCAACCAAGGGGCTGCTCCATGGCTCTGTTACTGGGGGAACCCTGGGGGGAAAGCGGGGGGGGGGGGATCTTGCCCAGCATGCTCAGTAAAGTGTCATTAGCCCGCCCTGCTCTCCGCTGGCAGGGGGTCTGCCAAGTCCATCAGGGGACGAAGGGCCCTGGGCGGTACCTGGCGATTGAGGAGACAGTGCACCAGGAAGATGAAGGCTCCCTGCAGGCTGTTGACGATGGTGAATAAATACGCCATGACCGTGGCGGCTGGGCCGACTTGAAGGAGACCGAAAATCCACGTGCAGCCCAGAATGAAGACCTGGGCGATGGCTTTAAAGGTCAGTAGCCTGGAGAAAGCAGAGGGAGAGATCCCGTGATGACAGCCCTCTGCAGGGCGGCTGAGTCAGGGGGGTCCGGGCCGAAATGGCGAATGCCTCCAGAGAGCCACGCTCCAGCGACAAGCGTGAGAGCGGCTGACCCAGAGACTTCGAAAGGCAGCCGCACAAGCTGCTACGGCCTGCGCTAAAGACCCAAACCTCGCTAAGAGCGGCTGGGACGGATTCCGATCCTGTGCGGATCGGGCAAAAGGAGCCCTGGCTGCAGGCACATATAAACTCTGCCTCTATGTGTCCTGGCTTTCGGGGTGACTATCCCATCCGGGCCCCATTGCAGAGGGCAGAGGGCAACCATCTCTTGTACTCCTCCCGCACCTGGAGATACAGTATCTCTGTACACAGCAAGGAGCAGAGCGGGCTTGTAAATCCAACTGTCAGAGACGGGGGAAAGCCCCACTGGGAGCAGATCTCCAGCTGGTGCAAATCGGCAGATCCCGTAGACAGACACCAGCTTCCACCACCTGAGGATCTGTCCATCCAGACTTCGCAGCAGCATCGCCCTCTCTCCTGCATTCCAGCACCCTGGCCACTCCACGGCTGAGGGACAAACGATGGGGCGTCCAGCACTGCCCTTGGGGGGCTGTCGGCCAGACTGAGGATCTCCACGGGCTCTCCCAGCACTCAGGGGGGCTCACAACTCCCACTTCAGCCCAGTTTTTAAAAAGAGGGAAACTGAGGCACGGTGACTTGCCCAAAGTTACGCTGCCAGTAGCAGAGCTGGGAATGGAACCCAGGAGTCCCGACTCCCAATTCTAACTGCTAGGCCCCGCTCCCCTCCCCGAGCTGGGGACAGAAACCAGGAGTCCTGACTCCCCCTCCCGCTTACCACCACTAACTATACTTTTCAGCTCTGCTTTTAAACCAACGTTACCTGGTGTCCTTGAGGGTGGACACTTCAGTGTTCAGGCTGGAAAGTTTTCTCTGCAGCATCCAGAGGGTTAAGGCAAAAAGGACGGAATTCATCTAGAATCAAAGTAGAGAGGTGGCAATATTTGCAGATACAAAATTGCTCAAGATAATTAAGTCCCAGGCAGACTGCGAAGAGCTACAAAAGGATCTCGCAAACCCAGGTGACTGGGCAACAAAATGCCAGATGAAATTCCATGTTGACAAATGCAAAGTAATACACACTGGAAAACAGACTCCTAATGATACATATACAATGATGGGGTCCAAATTGGCTGTTACCACTCAAGAAAGATCTTGGAGTCATTGTGGAGAGTTCTCTGAAAACATCCACTCAATGTGCAGGGGCCGTCAAAAAGCAAACCGAACGTTGGGAATCATTAAGGAAGGGATAGATAATAAAAGAGAAAATATCATGTTGCCTCTATATAAATCCATGGTGCGCCCACATCTTGAATACTGCGTGCAGATGTGGTCGCCCCATCTCAAAAAAGATATATTGGAATTGGAAAAGGTTCAAAAAAGGGTAACAAAAATGATTAGGGGTCTGGAACGGCTGCCATATAAGGAGAGATGAATAAGACTGGGAATTTTCGGCTTGGAAAAGAGACGACTAAGAGGGAATATGGTAGAGGTCTATAAAATCATGACTGATGTGGAGAAAGTCAATAAGGAAGTGTTATTTACTCCTTCTCATAACACAAGAACTAGGGGTCACCAAGTGAAATTAATAGGCAGCAGGTTTAAAACAAACAAAAGGAAGTATTTTTTCCACACAACACACAGTCAACCTGTGGAACTCCTTGCCAGAGGACGTTGTGAAGGCCAAGACTATAACAGGGTTCAAAAAAGAACTAGATAAGTTCATGGAGGATAGGTTCGTCAATGGCTATGGGCAGAGATGGTGTCCCTAACATCTGTTTGCCAGAAGTTGGGAATGGGCAACAGGAATGGATCACTTGATGATTACCCTTTCTGTTCATTCCCTCTGGGGCACCTGGCACTGGCCACTGTCAGAAGAGAGGATATTGGACTATGGACCTTTGGTCTGATCCAGTGTGGCCGTTCTTATGTTTGTATTTTTCTTATCTCACTAACCCTAATTTGCCTCAGGTTCCGGGGAAGGGATGTGACGGGCAGCTGGGTGGGTCTTGACATGAGCAGAAGCAGAAATTGTCACCATCCAGAGCAAGTGTATTGCTGTCTGATATGATTATTCGGCCAGATCCCCAGCTAGTGCAAATCAGCATTGCTCCACTGAAATCAACCGAGCAATACTGATTTACGCCAGGTGAGGATCTGGCCTCATGATCTGAAGTCCCAACGAGATGCCACAAACTGGCTTTGGCAGGATTGATCTGGTGCGTCTTATCACCCCATTCCCCGACTGGGCCAAAATCCTCCTTGGCATGTACTCCTTCGAGGTCAGTAGCATTACACCAGGGGATGAATTGGGCCCACAGTGCTTAGCAATAGACAAGGGAAGCCAGGCAGCGCTCCAGACATCACCGTGCTGAGGTAGGCAGCAGGGTCGAGCCGCAATGGATACGTACCCCGATGATGACACACACCGGCCCCAGGAAACTCCAGATGAACCCCTTCTCCATGCTGAGCCAGCAGCTACAGGAACAAAAGGTTGATGTGACATTCACCGAACATCAGCAGCTTGGTGCAGCGATTATCATTGATATTAGTGCTACCCGAAGAGGCTTCCACCGAGACTGGGGTCCCATTGGGCACAGCTACAGAGTGAGGGACAGACCCTGCCCCTACCAGCACAATCTAAATGATAAGACAGATGTGGGGGGAAGGGAAACTGAGGCAGAGAAGGGGGAGTGTGACTCATTTCGGGGAGTTCTCTGCCCTGTGATATACAGGAGGCCAGACCACATGATCGCAGTGGTCTGGCCATAGAATCTATTAATTTTATTCAAGGTCATGGACAGAGGCAGAGAGAGAACCCAGGTGTCCTGCGCCCCAGTCAACTAGATGCTAGAAACTGACTAATTCATTCATGAAGGACAGCAGCACAGCTGTCGAGACAGATGCCCACTGGTCCAGAGAGTCTTTCCCTGGGGAGCTCTGGGACACACACACACACACACACACGACACACACAGAGCGCTACACACACACAGTGCTGGCTTAAGACAGGACCTACTCTCTTCACTCCCCTTTTTGCACTCACACAGCGAATATGGCCTGCAGGTCTAACCACAGTACATCAAATTTCCTTAAAGCCAAGAATGCCTTAGATTTGGACTGCCCACTTCTAGGGACTTATAAGGCCCCATCACTGTAGCCTCTAACAATCTTTAATAGATTTTGTCTCCCAATACCCCGCTGCAGCAGGGCAGTGCCATCATCCCCATTGCACACATGGGGAAACCGAGGCACAGAGCAGCTAATTGGCTTGCCCAGCACCAAGCCTGTAGAAGAGCTGGGACTTGAACCTGCATCTCCCCTAACACATGTTAATGCCCTAACCACTGCAGCCTCCTTCAGGGCCAGTTCCCCAGCTCGGGCGCTCACTTTTCCTGTCGGCCGTAGCCCTCCGGCATAACCGCCGCCGAGACGGCCACCACCAGGGCGGGGAAGCCGTAGCCGAAGAGGCTCAGGTGCCCCATCTTGGGGCTGTGGGTGCTGAAATAGTTGACGACCCCGAGGTTGCGGACGGTGAGGAAGAGCACCACGGCCTCCAGGAACATCCAGGCGAAGCAGGCCAGGAAGAGGTAGTGCAGGATGCCAGCGATGATGGCGCAGGCCAGCTGGGGAGGGAAGAACGCCCGCGTGAGCGCAGAGATCCCGGGCTCTGCTTCTGCGTGGTTCCCCAGGCCAGGCCAGCACTTAGGGTGACCCCTTGTGGCAACACTATGCAGAACAGGGCGGGAGCTGGCGAGCCAGAGAGAACCACAGGGTCTGTGTCCAGCAGCCCAGCTAAACAACGTTTGAGCATCGCCTCCATCTGACCATCAGGGACACTGTGGCCACCACTGTCTTCTGCCACACAAATCCCAGCTCAGGGGGGCATTTCAAAGAGCCCACTGGAGGTCTGGGTCCTTCAGCCTGCACTAACGAGCACTTCTCGAGGTCCTTTCTAGTCCTGTGATTCTTTCATTTAACAGCCTCTAATGAGCATCCCTGGGCTTGGTTCCCCTGCATCAAACCCACCCCTGGGAATTACCACTGTAAGAAGGGGTTTGCCCCAGGATCTCATCTCTGCACTGATGGCTACTGCTAGCTGCATACCCAATAATCACTCACTCTTCATTACCCCCATTTTACAGATAGGGAAACTGAGGCACAGGAAAGTGCTTTGCCCAGCATCACCAACAGGTTAAGGGCAGAGTCAAGACTACAACCCAGGACTAGCACCCAGGTCACCAGAGTCCCCAGGCAGTGTTCTATCTACCAGGCTCTTCTCGCTGACCCCTTCGGCCCCATGCGAGGGGCAGGGAGTGCTTTACCTGATGGCCGGGTCTGTCCACCGTGGTGAGGAAGAGCAGGTCGGCCAGGAAGAGGCAGAGGCAGAGCTGCAGGTGGATGGAGGTGTTCACGTTGCGGATGGAGCGGCACAGGAGGAAGGTGAGGATGGCGAGGAAGAGGCACAGCACGGACAGGGCCAGCCCGACGTGGGAGACGAGGAACAGTGGGAAGTCTGCCTATCGGGGAGGCAGGGCAGACAGCTCATTAGGAGGCCACACGTCATCCCACGTGGGGCAGTTAATGCGGGTGGGGCTTTGCTGAGAACTCCCCCCGATTCCTGCCCTGTTCCAGGGGAGCACGGGCATATAACTGTACAGGGGCCTTTATTTCAACCATAGGGCTCTGGGAGCCAGCAGGGGACCATGGAATGGGGAACCCCCTGTGATCGGCCCGTGATGCCCACCTCCAGTGCTCACCCCAGCCCCTTTGTGCTTTCTCCGGCGCTGCCCCCCATGCCGGGGAGGGGCTCCCCGTAAACATCCCCAGAGCTACCTCCTTGTCCTCCTTCAACCTCTCCTTTGCCGAGAGGATGCCCGACTGCCCCCAGCAAAGCCCGCAGCCTCGGTCTGCGAACGCGGGCCCGTTACCGTTATCTCCCCCGATGCCATGAGGACGGCCAGGTTGGAGACGCGATTGCAGCTGCACGTGGTGTGAGTGGCGCTGCTGCGCAGGACCCCGCACCCTGCCCGAGACCAGCTGCCACGCCGGGCCGTGGCCTCCCACGAGACGCAGATGAGCTCGTCGCGGCTGCTGCTTGGCTGCAAAAAAATTAAATAAAAATAAGGAAAAAGCGAAGAATAACGCAGATTGGAAAAAACGTGATACCGGGGCGTGGGCCGGGGACTCCAGGAAAGCACTTGAGGGGCAGACTAACAGAGGCCGTGCAGACCAGTGGACAGGGTATTAGATTGGAACGCAGGAAACCTTGGCTCTGCCACTGTGTGACCTTGACAGAGTCATTCTCCTGCTCTGTGCCTCAGTTTCCCCTCCCACCCTTTGTCTAGACCAGGCAACCTATGGCACGCGTTTCAAAGGTGGCACGTGAGCTGATTTTCAGTGGCACTCACGCTGCCCGGGTCCTGGCCACCGGTCCAGGGGGCTCTGCATTTTAATTTAATTTTAAATGAAGCTTCTTAAACATTTTAAAAACCTTATTTACTTTACATACAACAATAGTTTAATTATATATTATTGCCTTATAGAAAGAGATCTTCTAAAAATGTGAAAATGTATGACTGGCATGCGAAACCTTAAATCGGAGTGAATAAATGAAGACTCGGCACACCACTTCTGAAAGGTTGCCGATCCCTGGGCTAGACAGACTAAGCGCTTGGCGGGAAGGGCTGTCTCACACGATGAGCTGTTCCTGCCAGAAGGGGGCGCTGATTTCAGCCTGTGCATTAGCACAAATACTGAACAGTAGGGCAGAGAGTTAACAGCCTCTCTATGGCCCCCGCAGAGAGTGGGCCAAAGAACACATATTGGCTGGTTCTGAAGGGCTCCCAGACTCTGCGTCTGCCTTAATGAAGCAGAAGAAAATCTATCCCTGCTGCTAGTATTAACACCTAGCTCTTAAGTGCTTTCCATCCATCAGTCAAGGCACTTCCCAAAAAAAGTCATTACCCCCATTTGACATATGGGGAAACTGAGGCACAGAGTGGGGGGGCGCAAATATCAAGGTCACCCAACAGGCCAGTAGCAGAACCAGGAGTAGAACCCAGGTCGCACACTAGTGTGCTATCCACTAGGCCACACTGTCTCCCCGTGTTTCTCTTTGCTCTCTTCCCCTGCCACTCAACCCCAGTACCGGGAAATGTATGTGTCTACTACCGACGCTCGGTTAATTGAGCTGTCCCTTTAGCGGCTGGAGCAGAAATTCAGACTTTTTCATCAAGAGGTCATGACTTCAATCCCCCCCTTCCCGCCCAAGGCAGCACCACACCTGGGGGAGAACACAAGAATTCCTCCCCACCTGAGAGTTAATTCAATGCAGCATCCCCACCACAGAAGCCAGACTGCTCCTGAAAAAGTCGGAATCAACCCCAGTGTAAGGGGACTGTGCCCCCTTACTAACAGTCAGTGGGGGGGTTTTGGTGACTAGGTCCCAGCACTAAAAGGGGAGGGGTCGATGGCAAATCAGGAGCCTGAGACTGACAGTCCCCAGGAACAATGGGGAGAGGTCAGTGCTCCAGATGAGCCTGATTGACAGGGCGGGCAGCTAATCAGAGAGTCAGGAGGCCGGGGGGTCCCGTCCATGTGAACTGGAATGGCCTGGGTCAGACAGAGTGGGGCCGAGCTAAGGGGAGAGCAGGGGCCCGAGCTAAGCTGCTGGGAGCAGAGCTGCAGACCCAAAGCCAGAGCACAGCCCAGAGAGAGCAGAGCTGTCCTGGGGGCAGAGCTGTAGCAACCAGAGCCAGAGAGGCCAGAGAAGCAGCCCAGGGAGCTGGAGGCAGAGCAACAGCAGCAGCTGTGCTGAGGCCAAGTGGAGCTGGAGCCGGGGCTGGAGCCGTCCGGAGCTGGGGCTGGGGCAGTCTGGAGCCGTGTGCAGTCCGAGTGCGGTGAGCCGCTGGGGAGAGTGAGGGGCACCCTGGGCAGTGGGCCCAGCACAGGGAGATGCCTCAGCCAAGAGGCCTTGCAGGCCAGACTTGCAGGGGGATCATCACCCCGACCGGGCGGGGGCGACGCTGGGAAGAAGGGTCCTGCCACCTAGAGCCTGAGAGCGTGTGGCCACCGCCAGAGCAAGTGTCCGACCCGCAGCGTCTCTGCAGCACAGCCAGGGCCTGAGAAGGAGGCCTGGGACCTACAAGGAACAGACTGTGACCTGCCCGGACGTTCCAGAGACACTGGTTGTGATGTTCCCTGCACAGAGCAGGGTGATGTGTTTTCCTTTAACCTTTCCCATTTTTCCTTATTCTTTTTTAAAATTAATTGTTAATTAAACAACTTGTATTTGCTTTAAATTGTATGAAATGATCAGTGGGTCAGGGAGGTGCCCAGTGCAGAGAGAGTACCCCGGAGTGGGGACACCCTAGCCCCTGTCCTAGGTGACCACAGCAGGGTTGGGGGTCGAGCCCCACAGGAATCCTGGGCCCAGCCTTGTCGCGGTTTACGAGGACACTGCCAGACAGGAGAGTGGAAGGAGAGTCCTCAAGGGCAGGGAGGCCTCTGGGTAAAGGAAATGGGAGCGAGGACTCGGATCCTTTCGCTAGCCCACTTCACCGGGGTAGTGCAGAAGCCAGGAAAGTTCCCCACAATAGCGGGACCATTCCCCCGCTTACACCAGCAGCAGTTCATGGAGGGACATGCAGCCGGCCTTACCATGATGTTCTGGAAGGTGTAGTGGACTGGATCCGGGAAATCGGTCTTGGTCTCGCTGGTCAGGAAGGCACTCACCACCCTGGAATTTATCCGGACTGGCAAGACAGAGATGTCCCTTTGGCCATGGAAGAAGCTGCCATTCAGGATGGACTCCAGGCCCACGTAGGAGGCAAACGCCACTCCAGCCCGGGCTGCAAGTATTCCCAAGGAAAAACAAGGTGTTAGCGGCTTCTTTACCCACATTGCGCAGAGGGACTCGCAAAGCACTGTACAACTCCCCCGCTTCAGGAGCTGGGTAATGTATCACTTCAGACCCTCACACGGATAAAAACGAGGCACAGAAAAGTAACACAATGGCACAGCAAGCCAGCAGCAGAGCGGGAAGAGAACCCAGGTGGCCGGACAGCCAGACTTCTACTTAGAACTGCAGTTCAGCGGGCACTGACGACAAGACTGAGGGGCTGTCCATAAATTATAGAACGCAACAGAAGGCAGGGGGCTCCTTAATGTTGTGTATTTATTTCAGCGTTACAGTGTTATAAGGAGTGGGCGGATCTTGAAAATCCCCCCAAATGTGTGACAGTTTTTGGAGAGCCCCTGAAGCTGGTTTTCTGAAAACATCTGACATTAACAGAGATAGTTGGAAAAGGGTTTTTTTCCCCTGGTGAAAATCTTGAGTTTGGGGGGGAAAAAAATGGAAACCAAATTTTTGATTTAAAAATGCTACTGCAATGCCTCCTGGGAGTTGTGGTTCCGGTGCCTTGTGCTCCTGTTTCTCCTCTATGAGCCAGGCTCCCTGGTTGGTCTGCATCTCCCATGATGCACCATGGCAATTATCTAGCCACAGTGCATCATGGGAGATGAAGCCTGGCCGGAGAGCCTGGCCTGTGGAGGGGAATGGGAGCATGAGGCATCAGGAACATGATTTCAGAATCAAGATATTTTAGGTCTTCAGCCAAAAGCAGAAAATATTTCAGGTTGGAGGGCGATTGGGGCAGCCAGTTTTTCAAGACGCAATCTAAGTTTCCTGCAGAAATCAGCCACTTCATGAAGAATTGCATTTTCTGAGGACCCAGTTTTCCGCTGAAGTACAGTGTAGATGGAACAGTTTTGACCAGCCCTCATTCTTAATTCTTCTAGTTCCGTTGATTCGAGCCAGCTTGGCTAGGACAGAAGGAATTTACATTTGTAGGCGTAAGAACCCAGGAATTGCCATTCCATCACAGAGCCCTGTTCTGTGAGCCCTGTATCCCAAATCACACCAATGGTCCATCTAGTTCACTTTCCCATCTCTCTGAGTCAGCCTGGGAAATCCGTCTCATGCCCTCTGGTGGTGGTGATGTACCTTGTGCCTCTGATCCCTGGATCGTTCTGCAGCTAATCTTCATGGTCTCCCCTTTGACTTTCAGGCTGATGACTGAGTCCTTTCCGGGGCAGCTGTCCTCAATGACTTTGGTCTGGACAGCTAAGGAGAGGGGGAAAGAGCACGGTCTGATACAGCACAGCGGCTCCTCGGGCAGGGGCCGTCACTCGCTCTGCAGAGCCAATCCGTGGTTGACGGCCCAGAGAGAGAGGGAAACGGAGAAACACGTCCAGCCGAGAGGGGAAGAGGCTTTTGTGCCCACAGGACAGAGATAGGGAGGAAGTTTCATGGGGCCCTTGGACCAAGCCTCTCCCGAGGGGTTTAAGAACAAGGGGGGACTGGGGAGCTGTAGATGGGGGCGGGGAATGTGGCCTTGCTTAAGAATGGGAACTGCAGCCATCGGTACATGCAGGCTGGGATCCCGAGAGCTGGGATCGAGGGATACGGCCTTGTGGTTCAGGCAGGAGATCCAAGCTGAACTCGCAGCTCTGCCATCAAATCCCTGTGTAACCTTGGGCAAGTCACTGCAGCTCCCTGCCTCAGTTTCCCTCCTCTGTAAAATAGGGATAATGAGCTCCCTTTGTTTGTTTAAATTGGAAGTTCTTCGCAGCAGGGACTCTCTCCCCCCCCCCCCGTGTCTGTGCAGCGCCTGGCACAACAGTGTCCCGGTCTCAGCTGGGGTTTCTAGGTGCTACCGTAATGGTCATAATACGGAGGCCATAGAACAATAGATGATACCGTAATGTTCATAATAGGGAGGCCATAGAGAAATGAGCCAACTAGATATTGCACCTGCTGATTGGTCACCAGGCAGGCTCCATCCCTATTGGGCCGAGTCACGCTGCTTGTGACGTGCAGCTCCCACCTGTTCCGACCACCCCACCCCCCCAAGAACCAGCTTCCTACCCAGTTGTTCCATCTGGATGGTCTGGCTCCCATTCCCGGTCGGGTTGTCGAAGACGGCCAGCACGACATTCTCCACGTTCTCCAGGAAGACGGTGGCCATGGTGGAGAGCTGCTTCGTGCTCAGGTTGGACCAGGAGGGCGTCTGCTCCAGGATGGAGGCAAATCCCTCCGCGGCTTTCTACGGCGGGGCGAGACAGAGAGCTCTTATTGGCTGTGCTGCGTTACCCCAGCAACGGTCGGCCAATCTCCTAAGAGCTGCTGATGGGCATGCTCACAGCTGCCCTTCGTCCCATCGGCGCTGAGGAGCCACGTCTACAACATGCCCCGTCTAGTGGCTGGCCCATAGAGGTCTGAGCCAGCTACAGGTCCGGGGTCTGCTCCACGGCCAACGGGAGGCTTTGAATGACTTCAGTGGGCTTCGGCTCAGGCCTGCAGTCCGTTGGCTCAAGCACTAGCGGCTCGTGCCTCTAAAGCTGAGTTTCCTCGGTCCAGCCCTGCTACGGGCCTACGTGGCGCCGATTAGATCTCTCTACAGCAAGATGCTGGTGAACCACAAGCATCAGCCCTGTTCTCTTCCAGGGAATTCTAGGATCTGCCCACCCCCTAGTTATAGGGCTGGATGCAGGGCTCAGTGGGGTGGGGTTCTGTGGCCTGGGTGATGCAGGAGGGTCTAGAGAGACTGAAAGCTGCGATAAGCATCCAGGCTTCTCTTACCTTCAGAGAGACGTTGGAGTTCTTCCTTTCGGTGGGGTCTCCCAAGACGCTGAAGGTGGAGGTCAATAACGTGCAGAAGGCAGCCTGTGCAGGGCGGAAGGAGGGGGCCGAAGCAGAAGGAAAAGCCCGTAATACAACACCAATTCAATCGTACAGCAGGAAGGTTGCTCTTGTGGCCAAGGCATGGGGCTGGGACCCAGGGGTTCAAATTGCAGCATAGTCATGAAGCCATCTTACTTCTCACAGTTTCAGTTCCCCATCTGTACAGCAGGCCAACTAACATTGCCACTTACATTGTAAGTCATGGGGGCACGGACTGCCTCTTATTATGTGTCCATGCAGCACCTGGCACAATAGGGGCCCCGATCTTGGTCCGAGGAAGGGGGGTCTGTGGAGCGCCCTGCTTGAAGCCACAGTGCTAATGCAAAGGATTGTGGGTGGCAAGAAGGGACAAGGGAGGTTTGGGGTGCCAGAGGTTCTGCTGCTGGTATCCTGGGGATCGGGACGGGTGCTGCTGGGGGGACAGGGGGGAGTTATGGCTTCCTACAATGGGATTTTCCACCCACTAAAGATTTGATGATTCTTGTCACTCTCCTGCAGCCTGCACTTTGCTGCTATCTCACTGGCAGGGAGGACGACGTTTCACCCCCTGGATTAAAATCCCCAGTGCCAGAAACACCAGGTGTGAGTGGCTTTGCTGTGGCAGTCCAGGGCCGCACTGCAGACAAAATCGACCAGGGCTCAGATTCTCCAAAGCAACTCGATTTTGGCAGCACTCGTGCGAGGTTCCTTAAAGGTGCCCAGGAAGTGGCGAGCGCCCGCTCCCTGCACACTCAGGCCCATTTGAAGGCATCTCAAGTCAGGCACCAAAAACCATCACTGAGTCACTTTAAAGAATTTCAGCCGGGGCTCCCCCCGCTGCCTTTGCCGTGAGTGTCCCTAGATCAACGGGGCGTGTGAACTATGCTGGGATACGTACATCGTCTGGGGATGAGCCGTGAGCCGCGTCCAGCCCTCGGTTCTTGCAATTCCTCACCAGATCGTTTGAAGCGACCTCTAGGAGGAAATGAACAAAAAATAATCAAATGTGCAGGAAATCGCTGGGCGTCCCCATCCAGAATACAAAGGGTTTTAAAATCCTGCTTGTAAAACCAGTGACTTCCAGGTCTAGGGTTACTACCCAAGTAAGCCCCACTTTTCGTTGACCCCAGATCTCGGTCAGAGGGAGGTGCCTATTTCCACTCAGGATTCACATCCACGAGCCTGGTCACCCTTTTCCAAGGAGAAGTGGAAAAAGGGGGTGGTTCTGCCTCCCTCAAAACCCCTTGGAAGCGAGAGCCCAGTGGGTAGTGCGTGCACCTGAGATACGGGACACGAAGGGTCAATTTCCTCCCTCTGCCTGATGTAGGACCCTGGGTCTCCCCATCGCCCCGGCGAGAGCCCTAACCACTAGGCTGCAAGGCTGGTATCCCTCAAGCTCTCCGGTTGGGTAACACGGTCATTGCAACCAGGGGACGGGAACCTGGGTCTCCCACTTGAGTATCTGGTCACAGCCGGTTGCCGGGCTGATGCACACGGGTCAGTTCCTGCACCCACTGTGGACTGGCTCCATCCCAGAGAGAGAGACCAGAGCTGTGTTCCCTTTGGTGCTTTAATACACAGCCGGCTACAGCTGGTACAGCCTCAGGTCAAGTATGTTACGCATGGTGCCACCTGGTGGCTGAACATTATAATACAGTTTAGCAGTCACCTGTGAACTGTAGTCACTGTACTCTCACAGATCTTGGGAGACAGACCTGTCCTCGCTTACAGACAACCCCTCAACCTGAAGCAAATACTCACCAGCAACCACACATCACTGAACAAAACCACTGACCCAGGAACCTATCTTTGTAACAAAGCCTGATGCCAACTCTGTCCACATATCTATTCAAATGACACCATCATAGGACCTAATCACATCAGCCATACCATCAGGGGCTCGTTCACCTGCACATCTACCAATGTGATATATGCCATCATGTGCCAGCAATGCCCCTCTGCCATGTACATTGTACCAGACAGTCCCTATGCAAAAGAATTAATGGACATAAATCTGACATCAGGAATCATAATACTCAAAAACCATTAGGAGAACACTTTAACCTGTCTGGTCATTCAATGACAGACCTGCGGGTGGCTATTTTACAACAGAAAAGCTTCAAAAACAGACTCCAACGAGAAACTGCTGAACTCGAATTGATATGCAAATTAGACACAATCAATGTAGGTTTGAATAAGGACTGGCACTGGCTGAGCCATTACAAACATTGAATCTATCTCCCCTTGTAAGTATTCTCACACTTCTTATCAAACTGTCTGTACTGGGCTAGCTTGATTATCACTTCAAAGGTTTGTTTGCTTTTCTCTTACTTAATTGGCCTCTCAGAGTTGGTAAGACAACTCCCACCTGTACATGCTCTCTGTACATGTGTATATATATATCCTCAATATAGGTTCCATTCTATGCATCCGATGAAGTGGGCTGTAGCCCACGAAAGCTTATGCTCAAATAAATTTGTGAGTCTCTAAGATGCCACAAGTACTCCTGTTCTTTTCTCTGGCCCAGGACTATCTGTGTTCCCCTAGTGATCCTCACCCTTACTGGGCAGAGAAACTGTTTAAAACCAGGGTGGGGGATCAGATTTTGTCCTTCTCATGGGCAAGGGCTACGGTGAGAGGCCGGGGAAGTTGTCTTGGATGGTCACCTGTGCAGTGGGTTGTTCCGGGTACCCAAGGCCCTGGCGTGGAGGGACGGTGCCCTGGTGAGCACTGGCAGGTGTAGCTCCCAGGTGTGTTGAGGCAGGAGGCATTGGGCCCACAGATTGCAGGGTTTGGGGCACATTCATCCACATCTGCCAGGAGATGATTTGGAATTAGTCTGTGTGTTTATTACATGCATTGCGGTAGCACCTAGATGCTCCACTGTGCTCGGTGCTGCACAGACACAGTGAGAACTTACAGTCCAACAAGACAAAGTGCGAAGGGGGCAGAGGCCAGGAGAGAGGCAGAGACTCAGTAAGTCAGGAGCAGCACTGGGACTGGAACTCCCGTCTCCTCATTCCCAGGCAGTCGCCCGACCCCCTGAGCAACACTGTGGAGACAGCAGTGAAGACACAGCCAGCTCGCCCCACTCCCCGGGGCTCTGGAGACAGTCGCACACCAGCCTGGGCAGGCAGAGCCGCTCAGACCCTCGCTCTCGTCTGCGGGACGACCGGAGAGCCGGCCTCAGCCTCCCACCCCAGAGCTCCACCCACAGCCCCCGCCCGGGACGCTCACCTGTGCAGCTGAACGGAATGCCAGGCTGGCTGCGGGGGAGGTAGCCTGGACGACACTTGCAGGTGTAATTGCCCTGTGTGTTGGTGCAGATGGAGATGGGGCTGCAGAGCGATGGGTCCCGGGAGCATTCATCAATATCTAGGGGAGGGAATCCAGGTTGGGCCTGCGTGATGCTAGAACCCCAGGGATTTACTGCCACGGGCCGCCCACACCCTCATCCAAAGTCCATTGGAGTCAGTGAGAGTCTTTCCACCAGCCTCAGCAACTCACCGTTGCACTGCGCTGCTGGGTCAGTGAAGCGCTGCTCCCCAGAACTCGATGCAAAGCCGGGATTGCAGGTGCAGTAGTGGCTTCCTGGCGTGTTGGTGCAGGTGGCGTACGCAGGGCATGACGCCACATCCAGACACTCGTCGATATCTGTGACGGGGGAAGGAGCAATGGAGCCTTCCCTTGATGGGAGGAGGGCTGGGGAGAAGGCAGGTCCCAGCACCTGCCATTGGAGGGGGCACCATGCCAGGAATATGGTTCCCAACAGGTTTGCAAAATGTTGCCCAGCCCCAAGAGGCAGAGGGTGCTAGTGGCCTGAGAAGCGGGAGCCAGGATGCCTGGGTTCTCTTCTCAGCTTTGGGAGGAGAGTGAAGTTTGGTAGTTGGAGCAGGGAGGTGTTGAGGGAGGAGGAGTCAGGATTCACATCCAGGAGCCTGGTCACCCTTTTCCAAGGAGAAGTGGAGCGGGGGTGTTGCCGCCTCCCCCAAAACCCCTTGGAAGCGAGAGCCCAGTGGGTAACGCGCTCACCTGAGATACGGGACACGAAGGGTCAATTTCCCCCCTCTGCCTTATGTAGGACCCTGGGTCTCCCCATCGCCCCGGAGAGAGCCCGAACCACTAGGCTGCAAGGCTGGTATCTCTCAAGCTCTCCGGTTGGGTAACACGGTCATTGCAACCAGGGGACGGGAACCTGGGTCTCCCACTTGAGTATCTGCTCACAGCCGGTTGCCGGGCTGATGCACACGGGTCAGTTCCTGCACCCACTGTGGACTGGCTCCATCCCAGAGCGAGAGACCAGAGCTGTGTTCCCTTTGGTGCTTTAATACACAGCCGGCTACACCTGGTACCGCCTCAGGGCAAGTATGTTACGCATGGTGCCACCTGGTGGCTGAACATTATAATACATCCGAAGATGCATCCGAAGAAGTGAGGTTTTTACTCACGAAAGCTTATGCCCAAATAAATCTGTTAGTCTTTAAGGTGCCACCAGACTCTTTGTTGTTATTATAATACAGTTTAGCAGTCACCTGTGAACTATACAGTCACTCTCTGGCCCAGGAATATCTATGTCCCCTTAGTGAGCATCACCCTTACTGGGCAGAGAAACTGTTTAAAACCAGGCTGGAGGATCAGATTTTGTCCTTCTCATGGGCAAGGGATACGGTGAGAGGCCGGGGAAGGTGTCTTGGATGGTCACCTGTGCAGCGGGTTGTTCCGAGTACCCAAGGCCCCAGCATGGACAGACGGTGCCCTGGTGAGCACTGGCAGGTGTAGCTCCCAGGTGTGTTGAGGCAGGAGGCATTGGGCCCACAGATTGCAGGGTTTTGGGCACATTCATCCACATCTGCCAGGAGATGATTTGGAATTAGTCGGTGTGTTTATTACATGCATTACGGTAGCACCTAGATGCCCCACTGCGCTGGGTGCTGCACAGACACAGTGAGAACTTACAGTCCAACAAGACAAAGTGCGGGAGGGGGCAGAGGCCAGGAGAGGGGCAGAGACTCAGTAAGTCAGGAGCAGGGCTGGGACTGGAACTCCCGTCTCCTCATTCCTAGGCAGTCGCCCGACCCCCTGAGCAACACTGTGGAGCCAGCCGTGAAGACACAGCCAGCTCGCCCCACTCCCCGGGGCTCTGGAGACAGTCGCACTCCAGGCTGGAAAGGCAGAGCCGCTCAGACCCTCGCTCTCGTCTGCGGGACGACCGGAGAGCCGGCCTCAGCCTCCCATCCCAGAGCTCCACCCACAGCCCCCGCCCGGGACGCTCACCTGTGCAGCTGAACGGGATGCCAGGCTGGCTGCGGGGGAGGTAGCCTAGGGGACACGTGCAGGTGTAACTGCCCCGTGTGTTGGTGCAGATGGAGCTGGGGCTGCAGAGCGATGGGTCCCGGGAGCATTCGTCAATATCTAGGGGAGGGAATCCAGGTTGGGCCTGCGTGATGCTAGAACCCCAGGGATTTACTGCCACGGGCCGCCCACACCCTCATCCAAAGCCCATTGGAGTCAGGGAGAGTCTTTCCACCAGCCTCAGGGGCCTTTTGGATCAATCACTCTGCTCTGGGACAGAACCAGCACTCACCGTTGCACTGCGCTGCTGGGTCAGTGAAGCGCTGCTCCCCAGAACTCGATGCAAAGCCGGGATTGCAGGTGCAGTAGTGGCTTCCTGGCGTGTTGGTGCAGGTGGCGTACGCAGGGCATGACGCCACATCCAGACACTCGTCGATATCTGTGACGGGGGAAGGAGCAATGGAGCCTTCCCTTGATGGGAGGAGGGGTGGGGAGACGGCAGGTCCCAGCACCTGGCATTGGAGGGGGCACCATGCCAGGAATATGGTTCCCAACAGGTTTGCAAAATGCTGCCCAGTCCCAAAAGGTAGCGGGTGCTAGTGGCCTCAGTGATGAGCTCCCACAATCCTAATAACCGGTTCCCTACCGGGTCCTCAGCGGCACTTTCACAGCGGGGGGGGGTCTTCACTCGCTCCGGGTTTTCGGCGGCATTTCGGCAGCGGGTCCTTCACCTGGAGCGAGTGAAGACCCCCCCCCATCGCCGAATGCCACTGAAGATCCGGTAGGGAACCGTGCGGTCAGTACAAGCCCCACGTTCCAGTCTTCCCCCCCTCACCCATCCAACCCCAACTCACGTCCTGCTCCCAACTGCCCCGCTCAGAACCCACAACCCATCAACCCCCCCGCCCGCTCCTTGTCCCCTGACCACCCCCTCCTGAAACCCCCCCACCCTAACTGCCCCACAGGACCCCACCCCCTACCCAACTCGTCCCGCTCCCTGGTCTCTGACTGCCTCGACCCCATCCACCACCCCCCCGACAAACCCCCGGAACTCCCACACCTACCCAACCCGCCCCCATTCCCTGTCCCCTGACCGCCTCCCCAGAACCTCCGCCCCCACCAACCGCTCCCTGCCCCTTATCCAAACCCTCCTCCCAGCCCCGGCCCCCTTACCATGCTGCTCAATGCACTGGGGCTCTGCGAGAGCGGGGGGAGCAGTGGAGGGGCCGAGGGAGCTCCCCAGCTGGGAGCTCAGGTGGGCCGGACAGGACGGTCCCGTGGGCCGGATGTGGCCTGCGGACCGTAGTTTGCCCACCTGCCGGCCCCTTTAACCACCGGTTCTACACCGGCTTCTAAATTTAACAACCGGTTCTTGCGAACCGGCTCCAGCTCACCACTGAGTGGCCTGAGAAGCGGGAGCCAGGATGCCTGGGTTCTCTTCTCGGCTTTGGGAGGAGAGGGGGGTTTGGTAGTTGGAGCAGGGAGGAGGAGTCAGGTTTGGTAACACGGTCATTGCAACCAGGGGACTGAAACCTGCATCTCCCACTTGAGTATCTGGTCACAGCAGGTTGCCGGGCTGATGCACACAGGTCAAATTCCTGCACCCACTGTGGACTGGCTCCATCTGCGGGACGACCGGAGAGCCGGCCTCAGCCTCCCACCCCAGAGCTCCACCCACAGCCCCCGCACGGGACGCTCACCTGTGCAGCTGAACGGGATGCCAGGCTGGCTGCGGGGGAGGTAGCCCGGGGGACACTTGCAGGTGTACCTGCCCCGTGTGTTGGTGCAGATGGAGCTGGGGCCGCAGGGCGATGGGTCCCGGGAGCATTCGTCAATATCTAGGGGAGGGAATCCAGGTTGGGCCTGCGTGATGCTAGAACCTCAGAGATTTACTGCCACGGGCCGCCCACACCCTCATCCAAAGCCCATTGGAGTCAGGGAGAGTCTTTCCACCAGCCTCAAGGGCCTTTTGGATCCATCGCTCTGCTCTGTGCCAGAGCTGGCTCAGAGCAGTGACCCATCTAGCCCAGAATCCTGCTTTCAACAGTGGCTGGTACTAGATGCTTCTGACGATCATTTCAGATGTTCTCATTATTTATATCAAAGTCTAATCTGTCTTCGAAACCTGATCAATTTGCAGCCTCCATGGGATACTGTGGCAGGGAGTTCTACAGGTTAATACTGCAGCATGTAAAAAAACCCATTTTCTTTTATCCATTTTAGGGGCTGTATTGTGAGTGTCCCCGAAATGGGTGCACAGGAGGAGGGAGCCCACAAGGAACCTCCCACCAGGCCTCCACGAGGATCACGCTTTCCGCCATATTCCTCCTGGTGGATCATGCTGTCCCAAAAGTGGGTGGGAAGGAGGCGGGGCCATAATATGCTCCTCCCCTCCATACAAGGAATGGAATCAGGGCTGGAGGGGACTTTTTCTACACCCTGGGCTGCTCTGGGAGGAATTCAGCCACTCATCCCCATGCCACCCTGCCCTGCTCCAAGGCTGTGTGCAAACTGCACTATGGCTTTTCCATTTGATTGGCTGTCCCGTGGTTTGGGGAGGGACAGATTGACAGGCGGGGGAAGCCAAGTCACTAAATCTCCTTGGCCACATATATCCCTCTTAGTCACTGCATCACGCTTTCCAGTCAGCGAAGTACTCAATACCGAACCTTCACTGCAAGTGGAAGTGCCACTCCCGGTGACACTAGTGCAAGCTACATAGCAGTGGCCCTACACTACATGGCTCCCCTTCTCCTAGCTGGGTTCAGGAGCTCACACTCACCGTTACACTTCACTGTTCCATCAGTGAAGTGCTGCTCCCCAGAGCTAGATGCAAACCCACGTTTGCAGGTGCATTGGTAGCTCCCGGGGACGTTGTCACAGGTTGCATAAGCAGGACAGAGAGATGAATCCACGCACCTGTCAGCTGGGAAATGAAGAAGAAACAATTAAATTAATTAATAAGCCTTTGCCCCTTTTGTCTTATATCTTCAGTGTGCTTCATATTCCTTCGTTAAGCCTCCCAGCAAGTGAGGAAGAGTGGGCCTAGAAGAATAGGTGGGTGGGGAGGTAGGATCAAGGCAGCTGGACTCTCTTCTGAAGGCATCAGGTGAAGAAGCAAGAAAAGGCCTCCAGCCCCCTCCCCTGAAGCCAGGAAAGGAAAAGCCCATCTCCCTGCCCAACCAGTCCCAGTCTCCTCCCCATGCCCAATCCCCCCTCCAGGGTGGATTTGATTTAAATCAGGGTGAGGGTGGAGACAACTCTTCTTACACCTTGGATTAAGACCACAAGAACGGCCACACTGGGTCAGACCAATGGTCCATCTAGCCCAGGACCCTGTCTTCCAACAGTGGCCGGTGCCAGGTGCTTCAGAGGGAATGAAGAGAACAGGGCAGGGATCAAGGGATCCATCCCCTGTCCAGTCCCAGTTAGCAGCAGTCCGGGTTGCTCAGCTTCCCCACCCACGGCTTTGTGCAGTTTGCACCGTCTCTAACTTTCATTGTTGCTTTCCAGTGTGACGGGCCATTCCTGGGGTTGCTGATGGCCAGATTGCAGGAAGCCAAGTCGTTAAATCTCCATCGCCACATATTGGCCTGGCCTGGCTCTCTTAGTCACCGCATCACGCTTCCCAGTCCCTGATACTCTTTTCTCTAGTACCTGATGTATTATCTTCATCGCACGCTCCAGAGCGACTCCATGGAAGTGTCCCCAGTACAGAGCTCCCCCTCCCTTAGCTCCAGGGCTCACACTCACCGTGGCAACGGACGGCTGGATCGGTGAACTTCATGGCCCCCGAAGTGGATATGAACCCAGGTCGGCAGGTGCAGAAGTAGCCCTGGACAGCGTTGGTGCACGTTGCGTGATCAGGGCACAGCATTGGATCGTCGCACCTGTTCACTGGGAAATGAAGAAGGAACCAGGCTGGACATTGAATTAAAACGCAGCCCTGTTTAGCTGCCAGCGGAGAAGGTGGCTTTGTGGCAAGTGGGGACACAGCGCAAGAGAGCAGAAGGGAATGAAAAAGAAGAAAGAGGAAAAATACACAGAAACGTGGGGAAAGGGGAGGAGGAAATGGGATGGAAAGTTCTTTGCCCGTTCAAAGCCCCCCTCCAGCTGCAGGACACACCGGGGTTCGGATCTGGAGATTTTGTCCAGGTTTCTAGGCATCAACTTACGAGCGCTGGAGAAATGCTGAGTCCCCTTGAAGCAGACGAGCCAGCAAAAGCCTGAAAGAGGAGAAACAACCCAGGATTGTTATTGCACTGGGTTTTAATACAGTTACCCTGGAGGAGGCTGGGTGGCCTAGTGGGTAGAGCAGTAGGTCTCGGGGGAGGGTGGTTGTTTGGTTCTACTCCTGGCTCTGTTGGTTGACCTCAGCCAAGTCGCTCCTCCTCTCTGTTTCCCCTGGATCCGGCTTTCCCAGTTTGATTATAAACTCTCAGAACAGCCTTGGTGTCCACACAGCTGATCATGGCTGCGACCCCTTAGCACTACCGGAACGTAACCTATCAGAGTCACACGTTTTCAACGGGCCAGATCCCCAGGTACTGAACTCAGGAACCAATCCCCAGGCGGGGTAAATCAGCGTGGCACTCCTGACTGCCGTGAGCAGCTGAGGGTCTGGCCCTCACCCCCAGCAGGAGTTTAGCCTGAGTGGGCACCAAGGAAGGAGACACGAGATCAGCTCATTCTGTGGGCCCCTTCACGAGAGAGACGTTCTCAGGCACTCACTCCTCCCACGGCCCCAGTGTCCCCACTGCGTGGCGATCTGTCTATTTCTCTGTAAGCTAGAAAGCGGTGAGCGCTCACCAAGTCCAGGGACAGCTGAGCCCCCAGAGATTCAGAAACGCGCCTTGGCTGGGACAACCAGAAGCCCGGTGGCTCGGTCTAACCCCCTCTGGAGCTGGGAAGGCAGGTGGAAACCGTAGAAGATTCCTGCTGTCAGTTGCATGGGAGCCGCCCCCGCACAGAGGGATTCTTTTGAGGATCTCTCCTCCGCCCTCACCGGGAACTCAGAGAGGCCGAGGCACGTGGTGCCGTTTGATTTCAAAAGAAAGGGACCAAACGTTCACAAAAACACTGGGCTGGTCCTCATTTCCCCCAGCTCCCGCCAGTCGCTTACGAAGGAACAAAGGGCCGTGCCTGCCAGGCACAATACGAGCAGAGGAGCTTGGCATTTGCAGCCCAGCCCGCTGTGACCAGTTACACGAGGCAGTTTCCATTTTGGATCCAACAAGGGGCTGGAAGTTTCAGGCTAGAAAATACAAGATGGTTTTTTTAACTGGCAGAGGAGGGAGGTTCTGGATCAGCCTCCCAATGGGACTAGGGGGGGCAAACTACTTCTGTTAGTCTTAAAGGTGCCACAGGACCCTCTGTTGCAGCCTACCTGGGTGTAAGGTGGAGTTGGATACATTTATACACAGGGATATATGGCAGGATTGTGTGTGGTAGCGAGGGACTGGACCACTGCAAACCATCCCTTCTCCTGACCCAAAGGGTTCCCTTGACTTCCCATCACTTCCCCCAGACCTCCTGCTCCTTGCAATTCTCCAGCCCGCCCCAGCTGAGCCATTCGCTGGGTTTTATAAACACCTGACCCCCAGCTGATCAGTCTCAGGTAAGGCTGGGCCTCGCCGCCCCGCAATTCTCCCCTCTCCCATCTTTATCTTCTACAAACAGTTTGAATCTAGGCCAGTTTGCTGGGAAAGCCCCGACCTCTCTCACACCTGGGTGTCAGGCACCCCCTTGCTTCCCCCACCCTCGGTTTTGGGGAGCGAATCTTTGCGGAGACAAAACGCAGAGCGGAAATTGGGTGGGCCCCCGTTCGTGGGGGCTGGGCAATGACCAGAGGTCTGACGTCACAGCAAACCCTTTATGCTGCATGTTACTGTGTGACTGCGTGTTAGATTTGATTGCTGGGGGCAGGATTGGAAGGGGGAGTGCGGGGAGCCGGGGGCTGGGCTGGCCAGTGGAGGGAGTCGAGTCCCACAACCCCACAGGCAGGCACGGATTAACCCGGAGGGCCAATTGGCACCTGTGTGGGGGCAGAGGCTGGCCGAGGTGCTAACTGGGTGGGGCGGAGCCCACCTCTGGCTACGCCCCAGACCGGACTGGGTGACCTGGGAGGTCCCTTCCAGTCCTGTGTCCTGAGGCGGCCTCACCGACTCGACCTTCCATTCATTAACTGGCTGCTCCAAGTAGCATCGTAAGTCACCACGAGGCTCTGGGGCTCGTGGGCTCTCGGGTGCCTGTCTACAGTGGCGGCACTGAGACGAACAGGGGTCTTGCAGTTAAGGCTCAGGGGCCCAGCTCAACAAAGGCGCTCAGGTGCGACCGTGATCCACAAACGCCTGCTTGGCTACGCTCGGCACCCAGGATGGATGACACTCCCAGCAGGTGCTCAGGTGAGACTGGTGATTTGCTTGTGCCCATTAACAAACAAACCCCCTACACCTAGAAAGCCATGATCACAACTCCTCCCGCTTGTGCCAGTCTTACCTTGTCCCCCTGCCCCACCCTTCCGCTCAGTTCCCTTTACCCACTTCTTCTTCAGCTAAGGCCCCGATCCTCCAATGATCTTCACCCAAGCAGCCCCCCATAACTGTTAAAGGCCGGGGGATGCTGGGATTAATCAGGGCTTAAAGAGACTCAGCATTTTAGGGCAGGAAGTGTCTTTTGCTATTTAGCTACACACACACCTAGCTGTGACATACCAGGGCCATGACAATAACCTTAATAATGTGTCGATTAACAACAGCCACCCAGGGCTGGCTCCAGGCACCAGCACAGGAAGCAGGTGCTTGGGGCTTGAGGAAAGGGGAGGCACCTCCAGGACTTCAGCGGTGGGTCCCTCAGTCCCTCTCAGAGGAAAGGACCGGTTGCCGAATTGCAGCCAAAGAATGAAGCGGCACGGTAGAGCAGCCGCCAAAGTGCCACCGATCATGGCTTTATTTTATTTTATTTTTTTTCTCTTCGCCACTTGGGGCGGCGAAAAAGCTGGAGCCAGCCCTGCGGCCACCCACGAGCAATCATTCATAATCGACGTGCAACAATTAATAACAAACCACTAATAATCAAGTCCACACACTACAAACACCAATGGATCCTTCATGATTAGCCATCTGTGATTAATAATAAAAATACCCCAGGGACACCCAGCCAGCCACTAGTGTATTAATAGATTTGGAGGCAACTGTGAACATCTAGTCTGACTTCCTGTGTGATATGTGCAATAGAACTTCCCTGAATTAATTCTTGTTTGAACAAGAGCAGATCTTTTAGAAAAACATCCAACCTTGATTTAAAGCTTTCTAGCGCTGGAGAATCCACCATGACCCTGGGTAGGTGGCCCCGTTGGTTAATTGCCCTCACTGTTAAAATGTGTACCTTATTGCCAGGATGAATTTGTCTAGCTTCAACTTCCAGCCACTGGATCTTGTTAGACATTTGTCCGCTAGACTGAAAAGCCCATGCTCAAATATTTATTTCCCATGTCGGTACTTATAGACTGGGATCGGGTCACCCTTTAACCTTCTCTTTGTTAAGCCAAATAGATCGAGCTCCTGACTCTTTCACTACAAGGCAAGTTTTCCAAACCTTTAATCGTCTCATGGCTCTTCTCTGAACCATCTCCAATTTTTTCGACACCCTTCTTGAATTGTGGACCCCAAAACTGGACAAAGAATTCCAGCAGGGGTCACACCAGGGCCAAATACAGAGTAAAATAATAACCTCTCTCTCCAACTTGAGATTCCTCTGTTCATGCATCCCAGTACCCACATTAGCCCTTTTAGTCACAGGGTCACACTGAGACCTCACGTTCAGCTGATTATCCACCATGACCCCCAAGTCTCTGTCTGAGTCCCTGCTTCTCAGGAGGAAGCCCCCCCATGCTGTAAGTATGGCCAACTTTCTGTTTGATTGCACCCAGCTTACCGAGGGATCCAGACTTCTCTGTATCCCTGACCCGTCCTCTTCCTTATTACCACGTCCCCAATCTGCGTGCCTTCTGCAGACTTTCTCAGTAACGATTCTACGTGTTTCTCCGGGTCATTGATCAAATAAACATTTATATGAAAAGTCTCAGATCTGGGCTGAACGCCCATCACTGAAAGACCCTACCACCCCTCAAAGATCCCAACACAATGGCAATTATTGTTGCTCCTTTTCAACCCGAGCGGCTGGTCAAAGTTCTGGGCCCTGGGAGCAGAAACTGATGCTGGACTCTGGTATTTCCTTTGTTCCAATCTGGTTTAGTTACAAGTCCTGCTTCTCCAAATGCAGGAGGGACCAAAAACCAGGGATAGCTTCTTTTCTTAAAAAAAAAAAAACAACAGGCATGCGGATCCCCTTGGCAGCAGCTGGGGCTCCCCTGTTAAGCAGGCCCATCAAACCCTCACCCTGACAAGCCCTACCTCCCCTGCATCTGTACCACCCCGATGAGCCCCCCCAGACACCCTCCCCACTGAGCCCCAACCACGTACACCTGGACCCCCAGCCAAATGAACCCCACCTCCCCTGCACCCAGACACCCCCACCCCACCCCGCTGAGCTCCTACCACTTTCACTTGGTCCCCCCTGCAGACTCCCATTGCCCCTGCACCTGGCACCTCCCTGTGCATCCAGATCCCCCACTGAGGTGCCTGCCCTCAGACCCCCCCCC
>NC_048313.1:26503714-26523315 GCF_013100865.1 Trachemys scripta elegans | reverse complement strand
TGCAGGACTCTGCACTTGTCCTTGTTGAACCTCATCAGATTTCTTTTGGCCCAATCCTCCTTGTATGGGCCTAGGAGACAAAACTCCTGGGTCTCTTCCTAGCTCAAGAGCTAATGGGTAGACCAGGAAGCTGGAATTTGGACATCTGGGTTCTCTTCCCAGGGCAGTGTTATCTAGTAGCTAGAGCTTGTGAGTAGGAATCAAGATTCCTGGCAAAGGACGTCCATGATTTCAAACTTTGTTTTCATTCCACTTACGAATGAAACCCAAAACTTTCAAAATTCTCTGTGGAAAAAATTTCTGGGGGAAAAAATCATATTGGGGCCGATGGAAAGGTTTCATTTTGAAAAAGGTGTCTCATTTCAATTGCTGCTTCAACAACGTTATCTTGCGTTACAACACGCACCCACCGTAACACAAAATACAAATTTCAAAAAGCGAAGTCATTTTGAAAAGAAAACGTGAACCATTTGGCTCCGAAAATGTTAAAAATGTGACATTGTCGGAACTTTTTTCTTTTTATCCGAAGACAAAATTTCGGTGAATCCAAATGTTTCCGTTTCGAGGGAACCGCAGTGTCCAGTGGAAAAAGGGTCAGTTGGAGTTTTTCCATTTCATTCTTCTCTTGAGTTCTATCCTCAACTCAGGGAGGGAGGCTGGGAGTCAGGACTCCTGGGCTCTCTTCTCAGTTCTAGGAGGAGCGTATTACCTAGGGGTGAGAGCACAGGATTGGGACTCAGGGAACGAACCCAGAAGCCCTGCTCTGGGAATATACTCAAGTTATCTGAGCACGTCTCTTGGGGCGTGTTCCTAACTTTGAGAGCATGGTCTAGAGGTCTGAGTACTAGACTGGGAATCCAGTGGTTTGCTTGCTAGTCCCATCTCAGCCATTGACTTGCTGTGTGATATGGTCAAGTCACCGCTGCTCTGTGCCTCAGTTTCCCCAGCTGTGAAATGGGGCAATGATACTTAAGAAAAGCGTTTTGATATCTTTGGCTAAGACGCACCAATGTAACTGCCACGTAGAGTTACTGGGGGTATTTTCTTGCCTGAGTAAAGAGAAGGTTTTGTGGATGTAGCCAGCGCTAAGGGAAACGGGGGATAATAATGTACAAGGGAGGGCATACTGCCGGGAGATCCTGGTGCCGTAAAGCTACGTGCTCAGGGGGTGGATTTCTGCCCTGGGAAGGGGAGGCTGAGTGGAGTTGGAGCCCAGAAGTCTGTGGTCATATTTCATCCAGGATGTTTTTCATCATCGGGGCTTATTTCTGAGGCCTCTTTCTCAACAGCAGAGCCCATAGACGGGTAGACGCTGTGCCCAGCTGCTTACGACGTGGCTAGTCTATGTGGGGATTTCACCACACAGATGATGCCTGAGATGCGAGCTCTGCGTGCCCGGGAGGGCTGGACAGAGTGCTGTGTAGGGAGAGCTCAAGGAAAGCTTTGTGGGGCTGCAAGAGGGCAGGTGACAGGATGATGGAGGCAGTCCATGGAGATATACATGCAGCGAGGTAGATGGCTCTCGCCACTGGCTCAGCGGTCCGGCCTGCAGAGGGGTTCAGATCTGGAAGCCGGGTCGGGCCCTCCGTGCTTCCCTGGGCCACACGGTTGTCCCAGTTTTCCTCTGCTGTTCTGCCGGGAGCCCTGAGATTCGCAGGAGCGTGGAGGGGGGAACCAATTCTGAGACCGCCCCGTCTGCAAAGCCGGGAGGGGACCGGGATGACGTCGCTGCTGGAGGAACAAGCCGGCTCGTGCCCATGCGACTGGGGAAACTGACAAAACACAGAGAGTTTCACTTGGGAAAAGTGCTGAGTCAGGCACGGGCAGAGCGCTTCCCCAGAGCCGCTCTCAGAGGAGGGGAACGGAAGGGGTTTGCCCAAGATGCAGGATGGGTGGTGGGCTCAACCGCAGCCTCGAGCCTCAGGAGACTTGGGTTCTATTCCTGGCACTGCTGCGTGACCTTTGGCATGTCCGTGCCTCAGTTTCCCCATCTGTAAAATGGGGGATGAGGCTGACTTCCTTTGAAATAACAAGTGCCATGTGCATGCTAGGAGTTACCAATGCTGGTTAATATGAATTCCTGCTACCGCCGTGCCAGCATTCCCTCGGAGATGCCAGCCTCAGAGATGGGCTGCCTGGGAGCAGGAAGCCCTGGGTGCGGCAAGGAGGCGAACGACCTTTCTGGCCTGGTGGGGCTTCTTTAAGCATTTTGGTTTTCAGGCCAAGGAGACATCTGCTCAGGATGTTACACCTGGGGAACAGGGCTCGGGTGGGAGCGGGCCTGCGGGGGGAAGGGGGGCTGGCAGTGTACAGGAATAGGGCAGTATCCCTTTAAATAACGTGAGCCCTCGCTTAGTGCTCCCCGTGTTCTGGTTTAGATGCCGCCAGAGCAGCCGGGGGTGCGTACCGGGCTTCACGCGTTGGTGAATGTGCACCAAGCTGGGTCCAGCTGGATTGTGGTATTTTTGTTGTGTAAAGCCCCAAAGACACAATGGGGGGGATTGAGGGGGGACGGGAAAGGGCGCCTGGCCAACTCCCGCAGGGATAAATGGCAGCCCATTTATCTCTCCGATTAACAGGCGGGGTGGTCCAATGGTTACAGCATCGCGCTCCACAGACCTGGGATCTCTTTCAGGCTTGGCTAGTGACGCTGGCTGAATCCCCTCCCCGCACTGTACCTTATCTTCCCCCTCTCATTCTGGGCTAGTCTGGTTAGTCTGGAAGCTCATCAGAGTCGGGACCGGGTCTCAGTAGGTGTTTGTGCAGCACAATAATGAGCGCTTAGAGCACATTGCAAAGGAGACGAGTATCACTCACCCCATTTTACAGTTGGGGAAACTGAGGCTCGGGGAGCTGGCGGGACTGGCCCAGGGTCACCTAGCAGCAGAGAAATAGAACCCGGGTTTCTTTGGTCGAAGTCCCGTGCCGCCTGCCCGCACGCACGCACACACACACACACACCCCGAGGCCACAGAGTTCTGCTTGAAACCCAGCGCTTCCGTTTTCCTTGGGTTTCCTGGAATATTGCACAAACTCAAGACCCGGGGGAAATGCTGAGCCAGGGTTGAACTTACCAGCAGCTCAGCGAAATGCTGTCCTGTATTCTGGCTCTGTTCCCAACACTCTCCCACCCCACTTTTATCTCTTCCCAACCCCCATGGCCACTGGGCCTAGGCCGCATTTCCCTGGGTTGTGTGTTTGTGGGGCCTAGCGGGCAACGCACTGACCTGCCACGCCCACAACTTGGCTTCTGTGCCAGTCTCTGCTGCTGGGTGAGGTGGGGCAAGCTGCTTCCCTGCTCTGTGCCTCAGTTTCCTGAGAGACCCACATTATCCTCACCACCACCACATCACTTGGCGGTACCAGCGCCATCTAGGGGTAGCTACTTTGGATGCTAGCGCAGAACCGGGCCTGGCGTGGCTGGGAATTGATGCTACAGGGTGTCCATGTGCCAGGATCTACCCTATGGACAATCCACCACAGAGCTAGTAGAGCAGAAGGGAGGAAACCCTGCGTGGCCTGGGGTTTAGGCGGCACAGTGCAATGAAATGGATGAGTGAAGCGAGCCGCGGACAAACAGGAGGGGAACGTACAACCGCTTCCTTTTCACCTTCATTAAGTTCCGTTCCCAGCTCTGGGGATGGAAGGGGGGCTCGTGAGTTAGAGGGGAATGGGATTCAGGACTCCTGGGTTCTCTTCCCTCTTCTGGGAGGGGAGTGGGGTCTAGATGCTGCAGGGGTTCTCAAACTGGGGGTCACAAGGTGATTGGGGGGGGTTGCAGGCTGCAAGCCCCCATGCATGCCGGGGCTCTGACTGTCCGCCTTGTGCAGGGCTGACAGCCCGAGCTCTTCAAAGCTGGGTGGCCGGAGAGCAGTGGCTGCTGGCCAGGCGCCCAGCTCTGAAGGCAGCGTTGCCTCCAGCAACAGCCCAGAAGTAAGGGTGGCATGGTATGGGGGCGGGGGGGGTCATCATTTTGGGGGGGGGGGCATCACAGCCTGAAATATTTTCAGGGGGGAGCCAGCCAAAAAAGGTTGAGAACCCTTACATTAAAGCATGGTGGGAGAATGGGAGTCAGGACTCCTGAGTTCTCCTCCCAGCTCAGGGAGGGGAGTCAGGCCTAGTGGTTAGAGCAGAGGGGCTCTGAACGTCAAGACTCCCAGGTTCTAATGCTGGTTTAATTTAGCGCTTTAGAGCGAAGGGCTGAAAGTCAGGACTGCTGGATCTAACCCCAGTGCTGGGAGGAAGTGTGGTCTGGTGGTTAGAAGAGGGGCGTGGCTGTCAGGTGTCCTGGGCTCTGTTCCTGGCTCATAAGTCGCTCCCCCTCATGCCTTGCCTCACCCTGCTGACCAGTTTAGTAAAGGGTTAATGGCAAACACATGAGCCTGGTGCCATCTGGGTTCTGCCTATGCTGGAGGGAATATAAAGGTGGCAGTCGGCAAGGGATCCTCCCTCTCCAGGGGACAGCCTCCTACCCATTCCCGTGGTAGCAGCCCTCTGGGCTCCATACACCTGTGCCTGATGGGGCAGTCGGATTATGGACTGGAGAGAAAAGGGCTCTTGGGTGCAGGGTGACAGCCGATACATCCCCAGCCTGTCCACCCATCCAGTTTATTCAACACAAAACTTCCTTTACATGCGTGAGAGAAGGGAAAGAGAAGAGGGATCCGAAAGTTCATAAATTAATAGTCCCGGGGTGCTACTCCCCGCCGCACTTCCTCCAACACATTTCTTCCTGCTACAGAGACCCCTTCCGGGCCTGGCGCCGCGCAAGCTCAGGGTGTGAGTGCCGGGCAGCGTCGGGAATCCTGTGGGTCATGATCTCGGTGGGGGGGGGGGAAATTACACAGGGCTCCAGACCTCAGCAATATTCCGAATAATCTTCCTCTACATAATTCGCTGGGAACCAGCCAACCTAGGAGGGGCAAACACAGTGAGACGTGGAATTGTTATCACAAAACAGCCATTGGAACATGGCCCATGTGCTGTATACACATTGCTGCCCTCTTCTGGATGGGATGGGTGCTGCTTACCTGTGTGTCATAAGCCCTGTACTGCTAGGAGCTAACAGGGATTCTCCTGTAACTTGGCTTGTTTTTGCAGCCGGAAGATCTGTGTGCTATCCCCAATGCTGTGGTGAGATCTGCTGGCCATGCCATGTGGCACGGGGCCACTGTCATGAGGCATGAGTAGCAGGGATTGAACTTTGGACCTCTGGATCTAAAGGCACCAGTCTCTACTGCTTGACCTAAAAGCCCCAGCTACTGCCCAGCCACCACTAGGGGGAGACAAAGTACCATTGAAGTTGGCCGGTTGGCCACAGCTTTCTTGGCATCCTATATCTACACTAGGTGTTCATTGTTACCAGATGCATCAGAACGTGTGGGCGCATGGGCGCGTGCATGTGGAGCGATTGTGCGTGTGCACGCGTGTGGGGGGGATCGTGCATGTGCATGCATATGGAGATTGTATATGCGTGTGCACACGTGCGTGCACATGCGAGAGGAATGTGTGTGTAGGTGTGCAAGGATTGTGTGTGCGTGAGCACATCTTTGGGTGCGGATTGCGTGTGTACATGTGTGGATTGTGAGTGCTGCCCCCTGCTGAGTAGGAGATGATTACACCTGCTCACAAGTGTGTTTGGGGCGGGGGTGCTTGCACAGAACTGGATGGAATATGACAGCGCTGCTCAGACGCATGGGTCTATAGAGAGTGATGTACAGAAGAACGCTGCTCCCTGCTGGATGGGATATGTCAGAGCGGGTCGTATGCGTGTATGTGTGTGTAACACTGCCCCCTTGTGGACGGGCTAGGTCAGGCCTGTTCTGATGTCAAAGGGGGCTGTAATCCCAACCCCCACTCGGCGGTGCACTCACCCGGCCGTAGATCTCCCCTTTCCACCAGCCCTGCTGCCCTTTCTTGCTCAGAATCTTTATGATGTCGCCCTCCTTGAGCGTCAGCTCCGTCCGGTCCCGCGCGCAGAAATCGTAGCGAGCCTTCGCCGACCCAAAGTACTTCAGTCCTCCTGCTGCAAGGGGACAGACCCACGCTAGAGACGGCTGTGCCAGGACCGGACACCCTCAAATAACGATCCACCCCGTTGGTGGCATCTTGGAAAGCGAGCGGCGCCCGGAAGCGCTCGTCACCCACCACATGGCTGGAGGCAGTGAAAGATGATGAAAGATTGGCTCTCTCCCCTCCTGGGGCTCCGAGGGCTTGGGCCGCAGAGGGTTAATTTCAAGAGACCACCAGGGTGGAGTCTATGCACCAGGATAGAGGGTACCACTGCTGGGGGCCATGGCCGCATGGCTCCCCCACACTGTAACATCTCCCATCCGCACTAGAGACGCAGCCCAGAATATCCCCCTCTTCTTTGCAACGGAGCCTTTGGCAGGTCCAGCAGGGAGCACGGACCACCCTCACCCTGGCTACTACCCTCACCAGCTGGGGGCTGCCCCAGCCCCTTTACGGACATTTCGACAAGCGCCCACACACCAGCAACCGACCAGGATGAGGGATTTGAGTTGGGGCTGGGAAATGGCGGGTTTTGCCTCACGACATTTAATCCTGGTTTTGTCGAAATTTTCCCATTTTTGTTGAAAACCCCAATTTTGGGGTGTCCCCCCCACTAAACCCTGGAAATTTGACAAAAACTAGAAGGGGGGGCAAAAATGTGGATTGAAAAGTCACTGTCCCTCAAGAAAAATGTTTTGGGGGATATTTCCATCCCGGTCATGAGGATCTATCCCAAGAACCCCGGGGGCTGAGATCCTGCAGCGCTGGGGGGGGCTCTTGAGGTCTCCCCACCCTGGCTTCAGCACTGGCCCCCGAGCACCCTACCGGGAGGTCTGGAGATGCCCCTCCGCTCGGGCTCCTTGAACGGGAACTGCAGCGTGGTGTCCAGGGTTTTGAAGCAGTCTTTCAGGGAGTTGTGCTGGTAAAACTCCACCAGCTCCTAGGGAGGAAGCACAGAGAGGGGGCGATTCCTTCTCTCCAGGAGCAGAAGCAGAGACAGTAACAGCTGGACCCCACTCCCCCGGCCCCTCCAGCCAGAAATAGAACCCAGGAGTCCTGACTCCCAGCCGCCTCCTCCTCTAACCCACTAGCCCCCTCTCCCCTCCCATAGCTGGGACCAGAACCCAAAAGTCCTGACTCCCAGCCCCTCCTGCTCTATTCAGTACACCATACTGCCTTCCTGAGGGCTAAGCAGCTGGGGTTGCACTAAGCATTTCCCCCAGTGGCCGGCGCCTTCCAGTGAAGACGGAGTTGAAGCGTCGGATGCGAAATCCGCTCAGTCCTTACTATGAGTCCTTTGAACGCCTTCTTCTCCGTGATGCGGTACAGCCCCTCCGACGTCAGGATCTTGATGTGTTTGATTTCTACATTAAACCTGGGGGCACAGACACCAGCTCTCAGGGGGGCGCTGGTTTCCTAACGATCTCACCAGCTGTCATTTTCCAGTGTATTGCACCTTTACATGTCTAGCTGTCTGCTCTCGGGGAAGGGCAGAGCTTTGTGCGTGGAGGGTAGATGCAGCTTGTTACAGAAGAGAGGCACACACCGTACTCTCTCTCATGGGGTCTTTCAGAAAGCACTAAGATGGGGATCTGGCCCCACCGACTCCAATGGAGCAACACCGATTTATGCCGGCTCGCGCTCTGGCCCTAGGAATACAGGATTCTCCATAATGGCACAGCTCTGGCCTTGTATCCCACCTCAAATGGGAAGCACATCCGGATGGAAGATCATCGTATGCACTGCAGCAGGAGGTACTTTTCCCTGCTCCCCTAGCTGGTGCTGTTGGAGATGCTATTTTTAAATATCTAACCCTAGCTTCTTAACTTATGAAGCAAATGACCTTCATAAAATCATGAGGTAGGGAGTCCCACAGGTTAACTACCTGTTGCATATAAAAATATTTACTTTTACCAGGTGGGCATTTAATTTTGTTAAGTGCCCTCTGGTGTTTGCATTATAGGGAAGGGCCCAAAAGAGTTCTCCCTGAGAGGCAGGCTATTCACGCACACAAAGACGTTGCTCTTTAGAAGCTGTTATTAAGGTTAGGATTACTTGATGCTGATGGCAAACTCGGCTGCGTCCTTGACCCTCTGCCGCACCAGGAACGTGCCGTCTGAACGGTTCGTGAGGATTTGCTCCGCCTCTGCTCTCTCCATAGGTCCCGCGTACCTGCAAGTAGGGACATTCACACAGGAGTTATTACTTGAAGTCTATGATTCAGCCACTAGATGTCGCTGTGGGCTGTATCCCATACCAGCTAGGGTGTGGTCTCCTGGTAAACAACGGAGGCAAAGTTGGAACTCAAGCTGGTTTAAGACAGTCTGTGATTTCATAGAGCATAGAGTCACAAGGCTGGACTCCAGATTAAACAGCAGTAAATTATGTAGATGCAGAAATGTTTCAGTTCTATCATTTTACTTACCAAAGATAAACAGAAAAATCCGGGGGAGGATTCTGGGAGGGAAAAGAAAGAAGTTTTATTTTCTTGCAGTAAATAAAACAGAGAAGAAAGAGTTAAGTCTGACCCAGGAGAGCTGATGTCAGTGCTCCGTTATTCTGGAGTTTCATTTTGCTCCCAGTGTCACATCACAAATAATTCAATTTTTTTTTAAATGATTTATATAATGGTACAAAGAATGGGACCCCATTGTCCCAGGCACTGCATAGACCTTCCCCAAGATCAGGACCCCAGGGCCCCAGGTGCTGCCCAGACCACATAGTGAAAGACAGTTCCTGCCCCAGACAGCATGTACACAAAGAAAGAATTATTATACCCAATTTAAAAATGAGGAGCTGAGATACAAGGAGATTAAGTGACTTGCCCAAGTCCCAAACATTCAGTCTGTGGCAGAGCCAAGAATTTCACTCAAATCTGAGCACCGCTCCAGCACCTTACCCACAAAACCCACCCTTTCTTCTGCTGCTAAGCATTCTGGATTGTAGACTGACATCTGCCCTTTGTCCCCAAAGCAGACACAACCCACCAAAACTTGTCCTAGGAATTTAGAGACCCTACAAAAACATCCAGCGTTTAATAGCTAATTGAGCAAATGTGAAAGGAGTTGCTACTCACACACACATACGGTTTGACTTTTTGGCATGGGAACCAGCCGATCTCATTCGTGGATGTGTTTCTGCCCTGCAAAGCGGAAGCCAATGCACGTCAGATCTATCGTAAAGAGCTATCAGGGAAGAGGCCAAGGTGGCTGCTCTTGGCCTGGTTTGCAGAGGGACTATTGTAGGCTGGATGTTTAAGCCGAGAGCAGAAATATTTCAATTCGGCTATCCCGACGTGGTGTTTCTTGGGAACTGTAGTTTAGTTTTCTCGTGCCCCCACTCGCTATGGGCCAGGCTCCCCAGCCAAACTACTTCTCCCAGGATGTACCATGGTCAGGGCCTCCCATGATGCAACCGTCTCCCCTCACCATGAGGGCAGACTGTGGTGCATCATGGGAGATGTAGGCTGACCAGGAAGCCTGGCCTTTGGAAGAGAAATGGGAACATGATGCAACCAAACTACAACTCCCACAAGGCACCGGGGTTACAGTCCCCAACCATAATATTTAATTTTTTTGCCCCAAAGTTGAACATTTTGCACAGGAAAAAGCCCCCTTTTTCCAACCAGCTCTAGTCTGAAGGCCTGAGCCAACCCCCACTGAAGTCAGTGGGCATCTTTTCCACTGGCTCCAGCGGGTTTTGGATCAAACCTGCCTAACACTCAGCATCTCTGATCAGAGCCAGCACCGAGATCAGAGCCCCCTTTGTGCCGGGCACTGCACAGACCCTGACTGAGATCAGAGCCCCCATCGTGCCAGGTGCTGCACAGACCCCGACTGAGATCAGGGCTCTGGGAATTAACTGGGAGAAGACAAGGCATGGGTGACCCTGCCAAAGGGGGCTGCTTATTCTGTTTCATCATTCGGTGCCTGATGCTGCCCGGCCTCCCGAACAACAAGAGGCTAAAGCACTAATTGATTTATGCTGCTCTCCTCTTTAACAGCTGATTTTAAAGACACCCTTCCCCGCCATCATTTCTTACCATGAGCTCTATAAGGATCCCAGCAACCGTCATCAGCAGGGCTTGACTGCTGGAATGTCAGCCCTGACAAACAGACCCCTCCCACGTGAGCTAAAGTGAGCTCCATTAGCCAATTGCACTAACTTGCGGCATCTTGAAAACTGTATTGCAACTGTACGCTATCCCTTTAAATGCTCAGAGGGTGGTGGTGGCGGGGGTGTTCCTGGTCCTGCTTATGGGCAGGGAGCTCTGTAGGAAGCTCTGAGATGTGGGCCTAGCAACAGTTAGATTGCAGCCAGCCAGCCTAGAGTAAGGTGGGGTGAGTTATTTCTCAGGGAGAAGCCTGTTTTGTCTCTCTCTGTTTTGGGGTTCTTGTGTGTTATCATTCTGGATTCAAAGAAATAAAGTTGTGTTACACTGCAACCTTCCAGCAAGAGTATTCTGGGTTTATCTAGTATCTTGGTTTGCATGCCGTGAACATAACCGTAGTCAGACTGTTACCCTCTGGATGGACCAGCCATCACAATGGAAGGTCCTCATGGGGCGGAGCCCTGTGGTTTTGGAACCAGAAGTCCCAGCTTCAAGTCCCCGCTGACCAAATTTACGTGCAATTCCTCTAGTCCAGCAGTTCCCAAACTATGGGTCGCGACCCCAAGTGGGGTCGCACCATCAGCAATTGGGTTGCGAGTCCAAGTGAGTAGCCAAACCAAATCTAAACATGTCTGGAACCTGCTCCACAAAATGGCGTCCTCTGTGCAGCATGACCTTGTGCATATGAGGTCACGCCACATGGAAGATGCTGTATTTGGTTCACCCTCCAGCAGCGGGTCCAGTGATGTAGTTATGGGGTGGTGGGAATCAGTGAGATTGAACGTTCAGGAACCGCTATTCTAGTCAGTGTGTCTCCATCGGGGCACACGGAGTGGTGGGTGGATGGCGGCGGAGATACCTACCTCCCACCAGAGCTGCTCCACCTCGGCTTTGGTCAGCTCCACAATGTCCCCCATGTTGAGTCGCAGCGATGGGCCAAATGCCACGGGTGGCGGGGGCAGCCCGTAATACTCCTGGCAAACCTCCATTTTGGGCAGCCCTAAGGAAACAAAGGCATTGTCAAGGAACCGGTCACGGGGCAACCCGATGTATCTCCCTGCAGCAAACGCCTGCCACCCGGCAGCATCTGCGCCCAGTGCTCCTCCCACCTGCTACATGGACACATGTGGATGGTCACATCTTCCCGGTGTGAGGGGGACAGAAAATCCTCCCCGTGGTCTACAGGGGGGATAGAGAGACAGCCCTGAGGCAGGCCCCATTTGCCCCTCCAGGACGGGGATTCTGCATGCAGGATGGTGTATGTTAAGGGCTTATTGTCTCCTGAACCCTCATTGACCCAGAGCTCCCCCGAGCTGGAGCTCAGCATCCCAGCACAGATCAGGGATCCAACTAGTCCGGTGTCCAGCCTGTGGGAATGGTAGCTCAGTTACCACATGTCCTCCTCTATGGGGCAGGCTCCCCAGATGGACTGCATCATGTACAACACTTCAGAGGGATGGGATTATAGCATTCCAGTCACTCGTAGTACAGCAGACCTAGCAGAACTTAAAGGGGGATCCTTTATTGAGGCGTTAGACCCAGAGCAGACCCTCGGCTCTCTCCAGGCTGCAGTTCCTGGTGTCACCAATAGGGGTCTCCATCACACCTGGCCTAATCAGGACTGCTGATTACAACAAAGGAAATTCCTTCCTGACCCCCCTGCCTGCCCTGAAGCATGAGAGTGGGTGCCTGCCACAGGACTTACCGAGTTCGTTCTTCTTTCTCTCCTGCGTGTGTCGGTTGGATTTATTCTGCAGAGGGAAGACAAGGAGTCTGGCTCAGACAAGGAGGCTGTGTGGGATCTGTCTGCAGTTCAGCGGACACAGACCCTGCTATAAATCAGCGGGGGGTGTAGTATTATGAGCAGACCTGGAGTAAGAGGGTGGGGCTTGAGGAGGGACTTAGGTCAGTGTGGTACTAGGGGAGGGCTCAGCAAGGCAAATATAACCACCCCCCATGTGGTAATGAATCCCCTTCTAATGGCAGCTAAGCCACAGACAGAGGCTGACGCACCTGCTGCTAGGTCAGGTTTTAGACCCAGAGGACCCAGGTTTGATCCCCATTCCCGGTGACTGCCCTAGCAGCATAACATAAACTAGGACCAAGCTCCTTTGCATCCAATCTCTAGACCCTCAGCATGTAAAGATCGCCCTTGTCCTGCATCACTTATTGCTAATTAACCATGGGGCAGGGGTCTGTGATCTCCTGATGCCGCCACTTAGGCTGTGACGGGGGCTGATCCCCCAAATTTTCCATTTGGGTTTTTTCTGAGAAACTCCATGTTTCATGAAAAGTGTCAGCTTTCTGCAGAAAAATATCTATTTTTCTTCAACCCCAGCGCCAGCCTGAAAATTTCAATATACTGCCCCAGTGCCTCATGGGAGTTGTAGTTCAGTGGCCTCGTGTCCCCATTTTCTTCCCTGGCTGGATTACATCTCCCATGTGCTCTCTCCCATCAGCCACAAGGCCTGGCTCTTCACTCACCCTAAAGCATCGCTGGTGTAAAATAAGGCGCTGGTGAGCGAGAAATTAGGTGCAGTGTCTGTCTGATAAACAGTATAAGGAGAGAGAGCCAAGCAGCAAATGAGCTGAGGTGAAGGGAACCTGGATTAAAAGTCAGTATTGCCCAATGGCTAGAGCACTGGACTGGGAATCAAGAGACCTGCCTTCTATTTCCAACTCTGACTTGTGTCATCCTGGCCAAATCCCCTCCCCGCTCCATGCCTCAGTTTCCAAACCCTCCTACTTTATTCTTATTCTTATTTATTAGGTGTATTACGGTACGTGTAGGATCCCCGCCCCCTCCCCAAGCCCAGGACTCCGTTGTGCTAGGCCCTGTACAGACACAGAACAAAAAGACAGACCCAGTCTCTTACTATGTGTTTTTGTCCCCACAGGAGCCCAGCACAATAAAAGTCTCAGTCTCGGCTGGGGTCTCTAGCTCCTACCACAATACAACTAATAATCCACCCCTCAGATGAGAGCGTTTTCTCCCTAACAGATTTAAGGTTGTTCAGGGTTGGTTTGTTTGTTTACCTTTTTCAGCGTAGACCCATAATCTGGATTAAACAGAAAAGAGGGAAAATGATTACTCGATAGTTCTGAAATCTCACCCTAAGAGTTCTCAGACTAAATTAAAGCAGAATTGTATTTCTGTTTGTGGGTGACCAGTATGTGCCAGGGAGGCTGGGTTAGAAAACCCACCTCCTGTCCCACATGGTGCCCCTTTGTCACCCCACTGGTACCTTAGCGGCATGGGACTGCGGCACAGATGGTGATACAGAGCAGCAGCAGCAGTGAAGGGGTTAACTAGTGCCTGTAGGCCAACCCTTTCCTTCCTCTGCTCCTGTATTCAGCCACTTGCAACTGCACCCTCCTCAGATGTATCCCAGAATCCTTTGTGCTGCCATGCCCCGGCTGCGTCCCAGAATCCCTTGCACCACTTTGTCCATGCTGCATCCCACAAGCCCTTGCTTGGCCCAGATCCATCCCAGAATCCCTTGCACCTCACGGCTTAAATGCATCCCAGAATCCCTTGCACCACTTTGTGCATCCCTTACATGACTTTGTCCAGCTGCGTGCCAGAATCCCTTGCACCTCATGGCCTAGAGGCATCTCAGAATTCCTTGCACCACTTTGTCCCAACTGCATACCACAATCCCTTGCAACACTTGAACCAGATGCATCCCAGAAGGCATTGCACTTCATGGCCTAGATGCATCCCACAATCCCTTGCCCCCAACTCTTCAAATAAGGCCCCCTGGGAATCAGCTGATTAGTTTCCGGGATGCTCTAAGGAGGGCTGGCCGCAGGCAGGCTCAGGTAGTGGGAACAGAGTTGTACAGCCCGCCAACGCTGCTGACCTGGGCTGGACGCAGACACATACCTGAGCTCGACTTCCCGCAGGGGGATACCCGGCCCAGACACTCCTTGTGAGCTGGGGCTTTGCATCGGCTGCAGCGATAGCCCTGGTAGAACGTGCCCCTGTTTGCACGGCCAAAAGAGAGAACATGGGTGTGTTAGAGTCGCCGTGATAAATCGGGGCTTGAAGTCATCCCCCCCACCCTTCCGCCCTGCCCTATTAACCCTTACCTCCCCATGCCCCATTCCCAGTTCAGCCCTACCCCACAAATTAACCCCGAATACAGGCTTGGCCTTAGCCGAGAGCCGTAGTGCAGACCAGCAGCGGGCGTGGGGGATGCACATGTCCCAGGCGGGGTTGCACCAGGATCCGGGCAGCTCCTACCTGAGCAGCATCTGGCAGGATTTGCAGGACGCATTCTCCTCGAAGGAGTGCATGTGGAAGTCGTGGCCATTGGACGTGGCGTTTTCGGGGTAGATATTGGAGCTACGGGGATCAGGGGAGAGAGACAGACCAAGTTATGCGTTATTATTGTTATTTATTAGGTGTATTACGGTAGCATCTAGGCGCCCCAGTCGCTGGCCAGCTCCCCTTTGTGCTAGGCACTGAATATTACGGTAGTACCCAGGAGCACTTTGTGCCCTAGATATGATGGAGCCGGCGCGTTAAAAATAGCAGTGGTGTGAGGAGCGGGAGGAGCTGGCCGCCCTGAGAACGTGCCTACGGGCTTGGACGGCTACACTCCCATTTTTAGTGCATGGCTTGAACAGACCTAGAACAGGTACGTTTGCTCGGGCTCGACATTACAGCCGCAGCTCAGAGCGTAGATTTATCCTATGTGTCTGTGCAGCGCCTGGCACAGCGGGGCCCTGATCTCAGCTGGGGCAGGGACTGTTTCTCGCTGTGTCCGTGCAGCGCCTGGCACAGCGGGGCCCTGATCTCAGCTGAGGCAGGGACTGTCTGTCACTGTGTGTCTGTGCAGCGCCTGGCACAGCGGGGCCCTGATCTCAGCTGGGGCAGGGCCTGTCTCTCACTGTGTGTCTGTGCAGCGCCTGGCACTTTACCACTAACAATCTAGCAAGCCACAACCAAACGAGCGGGGGACGGGGGACAGGATGTGGCAGGGAAGTTTCAGAGAAGGGCTGGGACAGATTTTTGACAACGAATCTGTGGAGAATCAGTGGGCAGGGATGGGAGTGAGGGTGTGTGTGGGGAGGAACGTACATGGACATTTCAAACTGCTCCATCCACTTCTTCTTCAGCTCTCGCGTCTTGAAGAAGAGCTCGTAGCCCTGGGTCCCATAACTACAGATCAGGTGGAACATGTGAGTCCACTGGAAAAGACAAGCACATGGATGTTTAACAGTCCCCCTGGAACTCATGGGGGGGGGTCCCACCTTCCCAGTAATTGCATATCAGACAAGGGGACTCAAAGAGAGACGTGAAACCAGATTCCCTCTCCCTCCCTCCCCACACCAGCAGCAGAAAGGGGCAGTGTGGACTAGAAATTAGAGCAAGGGAGTGGGGAGCCAGGATGCCTGGGGTCTATTCCCAGCCTTGGGAGGGGAGTGAAGTCTAGTGATTACAGCTAGGGAAGCAGGAGTCAGACTACCACGATTCTCCTCCTGGCTTTTGGAAGGAGCGTTGACTAGTAGTTAGAGCAGAGTGTGCGTGGAAGCCGGGACTCCTGGGTTCTAGTCCTGGCTGTTGGGAGGAATGTGCCCAGGGTTAGAGCAGAGGGACTCGGAGTGTGAGTTATTTTGCTGACTCTCCCTGGCAGCCAGAACTGGCAGGTCTCATTAGCTCCAACCCAGGAGCAGAAAAGGGCTGAGCCGGGGGGAAGAGGAGCCAGTGCAGGGGCAAATACTGGGATCAGTCAAGCTAAGGAGACGCCTTAGGCCAAAGTGGAAATGGTGCAGACTCTGTATGTGTGTGGTTGCTGCCCCCTACTGGAGGGAAATACCTGCTCTGTGTAAGTGTGGGCCTGGCGTATGGATGTGCAGGATGGAGTGCACACATGTTGTGTTAGCAGGGTGGGAGAGGCTCCGGCTCACACACACACACACACCCGCAGCGTTACCTTCTTATTGTCCTTTTCTCCCAAGGGGTCGTCCCGGATCTGGTAAGTATGGAGGTCGATGAAATCCCTCATCTCGTAGGAGTCCCCTTTCCGCTTGCAAATGAGCAGGGCTTGGTCCAGGAGGAAGGCGTACCTGCAAGGAACAGGCCCCGACACGGAGAGGGATGAAGACAGAAGATGAGCCACAGATGGGCAGGGGGCGGGAGGAACGCACATCCGGCTTATAGGAGCCCCAAGACTTTAGCCCTAATCTGGATGCAATGGGAGGCCGTACACTTAAGCCAGGTCTACATGCAAAAATGAAGTCCACCCAACTACGTCACTCAAACATCCACACCCCTGAGCGAGGAAGTTAAGCTGATCTAAACCCCAGTGCAGACAGCGCTAGGCTGAAGGGACAATTCTTCCATCAGCCTAGCTACCACCTCTCAGGGAAGTGGATTAGCTACGCGATAGGAGAACCCTCCGGTGAGTGTCTGCACTGAAACGCTGGCTGTTCTCTGGCTTTCTCTAAGCGCCAGGCTCCTGGGACATGTTCTCCATCCTTTGCTATTCTCTGGATCTCAGGCTGACACTATTAAGGACCGTATCTGCTCTAGATTCCCCCAGCTGCCCCAGAGCTTGCTCTTGAAATAGGCAGAAGGGAGGCGGTTCAAGACCGCAAATTACTTTTATTTTGTTTTATTTGCAGGAAATTCCCCCCCCCCCCCCCGAAAATCAAATCAATTGGGGGTTTATCAAAATTTCCCTGCCCAAAAAAAACCGTGGGCCAAAAAGCCAACCAACCCAACCCTGGTTGTCCGTTTGAATTGTCGATACACATTATTTCTGAAAAATATTTCGTTGTAGAGGAATCATTATGTCCAGCAAGGGCATTTCCCCACCCCCACGTTGGTTTTCAATGAAAAGCCTTTTTTTTTTTTGTTGAAACTGAAAAGAATCCGACCAACCCCGCCAATAAAACAGGACAGGCCAGATTTTGAATGGCCCTAAGACACGTTCTACCAGGGGTGGCCAACCGGTGACTCCGGAGCCACACGCCGCTCTTCAGAAGTTAATATGCGGCTCCTTGTCTAGGCACCGACTCCGGGGCTGGAGCTACAGGTGCCAACTTTCCAATGTGCCGGGGGTGCTCACTGCTGAACCCCTGGTTCTGCCACAGGCCCTGCCCCGACTCCACCCCTTCCCGCCCCCTCCCCTGAGCCTGCCGTGCCTTCGCTCCTCCCCCATCGCCCCCAGAGCCTCCTGCACGCCACAAAACAGCTGATCGGGAGGTGTGAGGAGGGCTGCCGGTGGGTGGGAAGCACTGGGAGCAGGGGTGGGGGAGATGATGGGGGGCTGCAGATGTGTTACTGTGGCTCTTTGGCAATGTACATTGGTAACATCTGGCTTAGGTTGGCCACCTCTGTGTTATACCTTGAAAACACTGGTGCTTAAACCCCAGTTCAGGACAGCACTTAAACATGTGCGTAAGCGCCCTTCCTGAATAGGGCTGCGTTCCTGAACGGAGGCCGGAAGCACGTGCTGACTTCTAAGCACGGGAGCAGTCCAAGTGACTTAAATCTCAGCATGTGCTTAAATGGGTTGCTGAATGGGGGCCCAGAGCTCTAGCAGCTTGCGCGCCGGAGCCCCGGTTTGGGTCTGTCGGTCGCAGAGATGGCTGCCATGGGCCCCGGCCCGAGAACCGCTGTCCCAGACACTTGTCACGTGATCAGATGCATCATGGTCCCTTCTGGTGAAAGTCAGCAGCCTCAGAGTAATGGGATTAGCCCTGGCGTTGGCCCCACAGCTCAAGGAGGTAAAAGAGTTTGTAAACTACTTGTACGACCTTAAATCAAGATGGCAACCTTCCATGACTTAGGGGGTTTATTGATCGTATCTGTATTGCATGGGGAAGCCCTCCAGCGTCGATTCAGCCCCCATTCCCCGTTAAGTGACATGCCCAAGGTCACCCAGCAGGCCAGTGATAGTAGAACCTGGGTCTCCTGAATCCCCGTCCAGTGCTCTGTCCACTAGGCCGCGCTGCTGCCACTCAAAACCACACAGCTTAGCTCTCTGCCTGCGCTCACCTGTCCGTCTTGGAGCGTTTCTCAGAGCTGGTGACCTTTAGCTCCCCGTCAATCTTCGGCCTCCCGTACTGAGCCAGGGACTGTGACTAAGAGAAGGGGGACAGAAAACCAAACCATCTTACAGGAATTCAGTCTGAGATGTATGGAACCAGCAGACTGAACAGATGCCATATACCTCCCTTATGGCTGGCCCGAAGACGGTAAGAGTCTATGACTGCTACTGGATGATGGAGTCACTCTTATAGCTAAAGAGGGAAAACCTCTGTGCTGGGTCCTGGGTTCACTCCATGGGGGGCCATATTATATATGAGGCTGCACAAGGTTCCTAGAGCTGTACAAAGGGTGGTAGCGATAATGCTGGGACCTTCTGCTCTAGAAATCCCACAGCGACCAGTAGGAGCGGGGAAAGGGAACTGGTCTAGAGGCAGCTCTAACAATGGCCAGCCAGCCGGAAGCTGTTGAATGTGTATAACACACACTCCGGTTCGTATTGTATATACGTATTCCAGGGGAGAGGAGAAAAGGGATACAGTCGGCTGGGAAAAAATAATTTAAAAAGACAATTTCGGTCGTTTGATATGATTAGTTCATTAAAGAGAACGCGCGACTGAAAAGAAATGAACAAAAAAATGAAAGGAAAGGAGTAAAACAATGAAAATGAAGGAAAAAGAATGAGAGAACAAAGAAAATGAATGAAAGAGGGAAAACGAACTAATCAATGAATGAAAGAACCAACAACAGGCGAATGAATGACAAAAAAGAACAAATGAATAAAAGAACAAAAAAGGAACAAGAGGAAGAATGATTGAGGGAACAAACAAATAAAGGAGCGAACAAAAGGACGAGACAGGAGAAATGAACGAACAAGTAAAGGAATGAATAAATACAGGCGCGAACAAATGCAAGATTGAAAGAGGAAGAATGAACGAATAAAGAAACAAATGGATAAAGGAGCAAACGTGAAACATGGTGGAAGAAGAATGAATGAATGAATGCAGGAAGAAAGAAATGGAGGAATAAACAAATGAAAGAGGAAAAGTGACTGAAGGAATGAAGGAGGGAACAAACAGACAAGGAAGAAGGGAAAAAGAAAGAAGAAGACTGAGGGAAGCAGCAAAGGCAGTCGCTGTGGCCCAGGGACTCACCAGTTTCTCTATGGAGAGCTGGAAGTTGGTGATCTGTTTCAGGGTCTCGTTGTCTCTCTTGATCTCGTTCACGCACTGTGCCAGGTCCTAGGGGAAGGAGGGTGGGGACACACCGAGCCCTTGGTCAGCACCAGCCGTGCTTGGGGGTGCGATCCATGGCTGGGTTTTCCCTTCAGGGTCCCCGGGGCATTCTCTGCTGGGGGCACGGCCCTCTGAGGTCTGACCATTAAAAAGGGGGGTTTCCATGGGGCAGAGTGGCATCCCTTGCTAGCAAAGGGGGCGCCAGATCCCTCCATTACTGCTCTGCCCTCCCTGCCACCCA
>NC_048313.1:26477770-26503546 GCF_013100865.1 Trachemys scripta elegans | reverse complement strand
CCCCCCCCCCCCCCCGGCTGGGCCCCGGAGTTTTTCTAGCATGTTGAGGGGGGGCTCAGAAAGAAAAAGGTTGAGAACCGCTGCGCTAGTCTACTTGTAACACGCCTCATTCAAAAGTCTAAGTCACTGGATTTTGACTCTAATAAGGTCTCACCCCCCAAAGCCCTGCCCCCACACTGCCCCTTCTCCCCAAGCCCCCATCATGCCTCTTCCCCAGAGCCCCCGCTTCCCCCAATGACCCTGCCCCCCGCTCGCTCCTCTCCGCCCCCTCCCATCACTTGCCCTTACAGCCAGTGAAAAGTGTGGGGGCCACGACACCCTATTCCGGTGCCCTTGTATTAATTATTATATTATATCATATTATGGTGTGTCTACACTTAAACATTTTCTGAAGAAGCTATTCCAGAATAAATCCACTTCCAAAGTGCATTAAACTAAATTGGAAAAGGCATTTGTCTTCCAGAATAAGAGTGTCCACACTGGGACTTATACGAAAAGAACTCTTCTGGAATAGTGAAATTATTAATAACTAATACTTTTGTTATTAATTATTTATTATATTTTATAATTATTCCAGAAGAGGTATTTATAATTATTACGATAATGTCATTTATTTAATAATTATTCCAGAGTAGCTACTTATCATTATTATTTTCATTACTATAGTTATTTTATTGTTACAAAATCATTATTCTGGAATAGATTTTATTATTAGCACTCATTTTAAAATAATTATCCTAGACTAGCTATTTGGTTTTGTTAATTAATCCGGAATAGCTATTTCGGTCCATTTCCACGTCTCCACAAGCCCTCGAGTCATTGAGATGTTTCGGAATCAACATTTTTCAGAATTTCCATTCTGAGGAAAATTTCAGCCTCAGGACAATGGTCCCCGTCCCCCTCCCCCTCACTCGCAATGTAAGAATTTCCCCCGGGGAGGGAAGTCCCTCTTCCACCCAGCCTTAAACAGGAACTTTCCTAAGCATAAGTCCCTCTGATGCGCACAACCACCCGCCAGGCCCCGGAGCGTTTTGTGCCAGCCCAGGTCTGGCAACCAAAACACTGAGAGACCCTCACGACTGTCCTGAGAGTTGACAGCACCCGGGAGACGCAGAGCCGGCCTCACCCGCATGGCATCCAGCGCCAGCCGCAAGTTCTCCTTTTCTGTTGGCTCCACCGTATGTTTCACAAGCTCCTGGAGAGAGGAAATAAACCGGGATGGATTTGACCCACTCAAAGGCATTTCTGGCTCCTCCAGCAGAGGGTGCCAGGGTTCCCCAGCTTCCCAGAGTGAAGCATCATGGGGCAGAGCCAGGAGCCCATATAGTGCTAGGTGCTGTACGTTATTTATTAGATATATTACGGTAGCACCTAGGTGCTCCAGTCATGGCCCAGGACCCCGTGGTGCTACGTCCTGTACAAACAAAGAGAACATAAAGACGGCTCCTGCACCGAAGAGCAGACTTGCTAGTCTGAAGCTGACCCCAGGCTTCAATGGAAGAGCTGGCCAGACCCAGCTGGTACGGAGGGGGATTATACCATGCCGAACACCTATAGGTTTGTTTTTTTTCCTGATGGTGGTCATTGTTCTGCCTATTTTATGGAGGGAAACTGAGGCACAGAGAGGGGAAAGGACTTGCCCATGGTCACACAGCAGGCCAATGGCACAGCCAGGAATAGAAGCCAGGAGTCTTGATCCCCAGCCTACCCCCTCCTTTAGCCAACAAGACCCCACTCCCCTCCCTGAGCTGAAAATAGAACCCAGGTGTCCTGACTCCCAATCCATGACCCTTCTGCATAGACCACCCCCCCTTGACCAGGGTCCTTCATGCCCACCCCCAGCTTCCAGCCGAGGGTCCGTACCTGTAGGAGCAGATGGTATTTCAGCACCCGTTGCATGGGCACCATCAGCAGGTCACGCAGGGTGAAGCGCCCATTGTTGGCTCGCTGGGAGCATTCCTACACAACAGGATTGCAGGACAGGACAGCATTGGCAGGGGGAGATGCCCAGTGTGCTGAGGGCCAGAAGGACCCACAAAGACTAGGGCAAGTCCTATGTGATGGGACACCCATAGGGCCTCAGCTACCTCCTGTATGAGCCAGGACTATGGAACCCATCCACCCCGTGACCCCACGGAACCTCCTGCCGTGTCCTCTGAACCCCCCTGATCCTGGCACATCTTCCATGCCCCCTGATGTCCCCAGCCCATTCCTGCTTAGGGGGTTCCCGTTAGCACGGAGGGATGTGGGGGGGTGGCTGTAGTTAGAGGATGGATGGGGAGTGGCTAGGGTGATACAGAACCATGGCCCTGACCTCCAGCTTCATCCTCACGTCCATGCTGGCACCAGCCACTTGGTCCAGACACCGGCTGGCGGCTTCCACCTGACTGCAGTATCTGCCGTAGAGCAGGAACCTGGGAGGGCAAAGGGGAGTAGGGGCGTGAGCCGGGGGAGGGGAGGGAGAGCTGGAATGTGGCCCTGGCCCAGTCTGGAAAGAACCCTTGGCTTGTCTTCTTCCTGTCTCCACCCACAGCCGAGGGGAGGGAGAAAGAAAGAAAGAAAGGTGGGAACTCAGGAAAGAGGTGCTGGGAGCCCCGTATCCTGGGAACGGAGAGTGGGGGACACAGGGACCAGCTGTGCCCTGACTCCCTGGACCTACCTCTGCTCTCCGAGTGGGAAGGGAGCTCTCACGAGGTGGGCTTAGCTTTCTTGCTCAGCAGAAGGCACCATGGGGGCAGGGAATAAAGAAGTGGGGTGGGGGCGGTGGTGAGAAGGAGGCATCTCCACGGCTTCTTCTAGACACTGGGCTCTTGGGGCAGGAAGGAGAAAGGGAAACCGACCCTTGCCCCAGCAAGGTCAAGGGGGATGGGGAAGAACATGTGGCTTCAGAGCATGCCCAAGTGACCCCACTAGGGGAAGCTCCTGCACCTCTCCCCAGGGGTTCTTCTCCCCACCCTCACCTTTCCGGACAAGCCTCACCTTTCCTTGTACTTGATAAAGACCTGGTAGAGGTTCTGGGCGTTGCTGAAGGACAGGACATTCTTCAAGTCATCCAAGAAGAATCGATGCACCTTCACAAGGTCCTAGGAGCGGGTTGGGGGGCAGAGGGGGGGAAATCAGCTCACAGCCACTCAACCTGTCACAACTAGCTCACTCACCAGCTATGGGCTGTACAGAAACATCACGTGCACCATGCTGGAGTCCCAGGGGAGGCAGACTTAGATCTAGACCCCAGGATTAGACTGTGGAACCCACCGGGACATGTGCTTCCTGGGCTAACACCTGATGTGAAATTTGCCCAGTCCCCACTTATGGAGCAGGAACCCATTGTAGTGGGTGCTGTACACACACAGAACAAAAATATCAGTGGGGCCAGATCGCCAGCTGGTGCAAATGGGTATGGCCCCACTGGGGTCAATGGGCCCGACCCTCCAGCTGGTGTTACTGAGATTCCCTTGTTCTAACAACCAGGCCGCACTCCTATCCAGAAATAAAACCCAGGAGTCCTGACTAACAATCCATCTTGATTTAAGCAATAGACCCACACTGTTTCCCACAGCAAGGAATAGAACCTAGGAGTTCTGACTACAAGCTAGCTCATCCTAACCAGTAGGCCACACTCCCCTACCAGAGCCTTTCAATTCTAGGAACCTACCCATGAACTCCTGCAGGAGATAGGGCGACATTCATAACTACCCCTGCATGGATTGCCAGTGAAATTTGGATCCAGGGCCTTCAGCACAGGCTGCTGCCTTTAGAGATAAAGGAGCAACTCTATCCGCTGCTAGCAGTAGCAGGTTGTTATCCACTTTGTGGAACAGCCACTAGAATGGGGGGATATACAGCACACAGTCCCCTAAACAGGGAAGGTGGATTGATGGGTGGTATTTAGGCTGGGTTTCCAGGCCGGAGCTTAGTTTGAGTCAGGAGAGGCATATGAAAAAGAGAGCAACTTACCTCGATGTTGATGAAAATGTTCTCCATGTCCTCGGGTTTTAGAAATCTCTGCAGGGGCTTCATAAAGTGCTGCAAACACACAACGGGGAGTCGTCACGCAGGGCAGACCTGTCTGAATCACACGGCTCAGGGGCCGGATTCCACAGACAAACCCTGGCTGGATTTTCATGGAACAGACCCAAGGGGCGGGGGTCGCTGGGACCGCAGACGGGGTAGTGGGCAAGGAAACAGCATTGTCATTTAAAGGGGCCACCTTCCTGGAGAGGGTAAAACATGTGCCGCTGTGATTCAGGGGTTCAAGGTCAAATGTGTAAGCTAAAAGTTGAAGGTTACAGTGCTCCAGGAGTTAAAGCGTCATTCAATCTAAAGTTAAAGTGAGCTCAATCTATTTAGCTTAACAACGAGAAGGTGAAGGGGTGATGTGATTATGGCCAATAAGTACTGACATGGGAAACGAATATTAGATAACAGGCTCTTCTTCTAGCAGAGAAAGGTCTAACATGATCCAACGGCTGGAAGTTGAAGCCAGACAAATTCAGACTGGAAACAAGGCGTAAACTTTTAACGGGAAGGGTAATTAACCATTGAAACAATTGACCGAGGGTTGTGGTGGATTCTCCCATCACTTTTTAAATCATAATTGGATGTTTTTGTCAAAGCTCTGCTCTAGGAAGTATTTTTGGGGAAGTTCTTTGGCCTGTGTCATCCAGGAGGTCAGACTAGATGATCACCATGGGCCTTTGTAGGCTTGGAATCTCTCATTCTATGTCTCTAAGCTTGAAGGTTAACGGTTAAAGTGATTCAGGAGTTAAAGGTCGGTCCAAATTTTTCTGTTGAAATTTTTTGGATGGAAAATTGGCGCGCTGACATTTTCACAGACAGCGTCTGCCTTCCTCCAACATTTCTGATTTTTCTTTTTCGGGTCAGAAAACTGAAAAACGTCCAGCTCTGGACCAAAACTCTTGGAGGGGGTTTCTTTTCTTTTCATTTTTTCGTCAAAAACGTTTCAGGTTTTTGATGAAAAATCAAAATTGGTCACTGAAAATCGTGTTCTCAATTAAATGGTTTGCAGAACCCCCGGCATTTTTGTACCAGCTCTAGGGGAAAACTCCTCTTCTCTGGAAGTATGGTGAGAACTAGCGGACTCATCCCCCATGGTGGGGCGGTTGTCTGTGGGGACTGAACCTGCAGCATCTGGAGCTAAAAGTTGGTGGTTTTGTTGCTTGAGTTCTAGGCGGTAGAATCTTTTATACGGCTACATATGGTGGAGCCACTAAAGGGCTAGTAAGGGCTATACAGTCTGTAGTCACCGCCTCCACCCCAAGTAGCACCACGGCGACCTTTGGCCCCATGCCGCCATTGGCTCTGACCCTCTTTCATGCCAACCTGGCCTTTTCAAGGGTGTCCTCCCAGCTCCTGCTGCCCACGCAGCCCTCCCATTAAGGGGGCAGGGGAAGCCAAACTGAGATGAGCCCCTTGTTCACACCTCTGCCTATGTCACCGGGGGAACGGTCTGCACCCCCAGCTGGCCGAGTGGCCAGCAGAGATGGCAGGACTGGTGGGCCGCCCACCTGCCGTACCTGGTAGATGGATTCTAGTGTGTCTGTGTATTTCTCCTCCGTCTGTCTGATTTCTTGAAGGCAGCAGTTCCGCTTATCCAGCTCGGTCATCTTCTGCTGCAGGAAGACACAGTGCAGATACTTGACATTCAGTAACCTTAACCCCGGGGGCCAGATGCCCAGCTGGAGACCCCATGACCCTCCCCAAGCTAGTAATCGAACCCAGGGGTCCAGACTCAAAGCCCCCTCTACTCTAACCACTAGACTCCAGCTCTCTTCCCAAGCTGGGAACAAAGCCCAAGAGTGCTGACTCCCTCTCCTCTACCCCCTAGACCCCACTCCCCTTCCAGGAGTCATGACTGCCATCCCCTCCTCCTCGAACCTCTACATCCTACTCCTCTACCAGAGCTGGGAACAGAACCCAGGAGTCCTGACTCCCAGCCCCTGGCTTTGACCACTAGCTCACACTCCCCTCCCCAGAGAATGGAACCCAGGAGTCCTAGGATATCACCACATGCTGAACACCTCGAGCCACCTTCGGGGTACAGCCCACTCCAGCAGCAGGGTCTCAGCAACGCATCCTTCCTCTTACTTACTGGCATGACAACCGGCTCCGACCTCATCAGGTCTTCGTAGATTTCATCTCCTTCCGCCTCCTCATTCTCCACGCAGTCGTACAGGTCGTCATCTTCCTCCACCGTGTCACTGGGGAGTTGAGAGTGAGAAGGACGCTCAGTGCCCTGGACCGGGTCTGACCCCTTAGCTTGCAGAACAGTCCAGATGTTCAAACTCAAGGGCCAAAATTCAATATTTAGGCACCTAAATAAGTGGTCTGATTCTCAGAAGTGATGAGCTCCCCCAAGGATTCCTCGGCACCCTCTGATTAATATCTGCACAGACCCCGACTGAGATCAGGGCCCCATTGTGCCAGGTGCTGCACAGACCTGGACTGAAATCAGGGCCCCCATTGTGCTAGGCACTGCACAGACCTGGACTGAGATCAGGGCCTGTTGTCTTGGGCACTGCACGGACCCCAAAAAAGATGGGAGCCCTCATTGTGCCAGACGCCTCACAGACTCCAAGCCAGATCAGGGCCCCCATTATTCCGGGGACTGCACAGACCCCAAGCAAGATTGGGGCCCCCCTTGTGCTGGGCCAGTGTTTAATTTGTGCCAGGGCTGAGCCCCGGCACCTCCGGGCTTGGCAGTTCAGAGCCCCGGCACCTCCAGACTTGCCACATCAGTTATGAATGTAAAAAAGTGGCTTGAGCCCCGGCACCTTTTTCATGACAAATTAAGCACCGTGTTGGACACTGCACAGACACATAATGAGAGAGTCCCCGCCCCGAAGAGTTTGCAATATAAACAGGCAAGTCAAAGTCAAGAGCCTAGTCTCCGTTTTACAGAGGCAGAGGCGCCCAGTGGAAAAGCAGGGAACAAGACCCTTTTGAGGGCCAAGCCAATGCTCTCTCCAGGTCACCCCCTATGGCTTTTGGCGGAGACGCAGAGGGCACTTACTCAATCTGATCCGAAAGGTCACCATAAACGTCGTTGTCCGCGACGCTGTCCTCGGTGGGGAAGGGCCTGAAAGAGGACAGAGCCGGCTCGTGATCAGGTTATAACGCGGGCAAGCCTCGTTCGCGAACGTCTCCTCTCCAGGAGGGTTCGTCTCCCTGGCCTTTTCTCCTCTCCGTTTTACCCTTGCTGCCCCATGTCCTAGCGGCACAGGGCTGCCTGCATCCCTGCCCCTGTCATGGAGCTGATCAGCCAGAAGGGGTCACTCAAGAAGCTGTCTGTGGGCAAACTTGGACAGATGTCACGGTCAACCAAGATGGCCATTTGCTAACCACATGACCACCACAGCTGATAACTTCTAATTGAGGGGAAGGTCTGGGAGGCACGACTAGGCCCTCAGATAGGGTTTGATGGGGAACGGTTTTCCTGTCCTGCAAACATAAGAGTTGAAAATTTTTCCCATATCGAATTGGGGGCAAAAAGCTAGTCCTGCATTGAGAAAAGTAATTTTTTTTTTCATTTCAGGTGCATTGAAATGTTTCATTTCAATCATTTCAAACGTGTTGTTTAGACCGGCCAATTTATTCTCTTTTTTTAAAAAACTTTTTTTTTTTACCTGTCTAATTAGCTTCGATCTCCCAACGAAAAGTTGTTTCCAACTGGAGAACCAGGATTTTTCCATTTTGAAAATGTCCAAACAACACATTCTGACCATCTCAAAACTTTCTTCCGAGTCAGGAAGAATTTGGCCAACTTTCACAGTCAGTTTTGGTGTCAAGGAATCAGCATTTTCCAATGAAAAAAATGATTTATTGGAAAATTCCTACCCTTGATATCACCCAGTGTGGGACTCTGAATCCCTGGGTGGTGGATTCTAGACCCATGTAGGCTGCCTGATTAGGACCATAAACTAGGATCCTTCTCAGCAAGGAGAGGCCACGTGATATTAATGAACTACCAGGCTTATTAATCCAACCACTAGCACATTCCAAAGAGAAATGAAGCCACCCCACATATGCATATTCAAATTCCTTGCTGTAGCACTCAACCGGGGTGCTTTGCCAACCTTACTTACATGATCCCTTTGGCTTGAGCTACCTGAGTCCATGAGAGGATCGACAAGGTCTCGATCACCTGGGAGGGGAGAGAGGGGCGTGTTACATCAGCGGACAAGATGGACAATTGCAAGGGTGGCAACAGAACCGTAGCGAGGGTGGATTGGACCCACAGAATCCGGATGGGAACTCCCCGAGTCTCTGAGAATGCAGCGTTGCCCCATGAGAACATTAAACTGAGAGCAATGGAGAGTGATCCCCCATCCACTGAGCACAATGGAGACTCCCACTCCCAGGGAATGCGCAGCACGGTTGCAAATATGGCCCCTTGGTGCTAAACCCCAGGAGTTTCCGTGCTCTGGGTTAAAATAAGAAGCAGCTGGGGATCTTCCCAGGATTTTCCCAGCCTCAAAGCCTGCTGGACCAGCTGACCTCAATCCCCAAATGTGCGGCTTTCCCCAAGTACAAAAAGAAAAAACCAGGAATGTCTCTGTCCAGGGAGCTTTTATTCCGGAGAGCAAGAAAGAACCAATGTAAAGTCTCCATGAAAGCGAGACGAACATGTACTCAGAGACGCAGGGTCTCTCACACACAAAGTCCCTTTGTAACACCCTGCATCTGGACTGCAACACAGAACAATAGCGGCCCACCAGCTGTCTCTGCAGTCAGATAAGGAGAACACTCTACATTTAAAGTCACTGGACACAGATCTTCTTTCAGGCACCGTATAGCGCTACAAACACACACCAATTATCTGGGGGCTTTGGGTGCTCCCCATTAACCCAAGACATTCACATTCTTGGGCTTCTTCTCTACACGTGGTTTTAAGGACTTTGGGGCCTTCGGGTTGAAAGGGGCAATATAAAGCTATGTTAAACTCCCTGCCCTGAAGAGTTTATAATCTAAATAGACAAAGGGTGGGCCGGGAAATAGAGACCCGAGGGGGGAAGCGACTTGCCCCAGGTCACCCAGTAGTTCAGTGGCAGGAAATGCTCCCGACGTTGTCCCCGAACTCTGGGGCAGTTCTCCAGGCCCAGACGCGCAGCGGCAGAGTTCTATTTAGGGTTACTTGAATTGTGAGCTCTGTGGAACAAGGAACTTCTCTTTGCTCTGTGTTTGTACAGCACCTGGCACACCGGGTCTTGGTCCGTGACTGGGGCTCCCAGGCACGGCCATAATCATGATAAATAATAATAATTCTAGGCTCGATCCAGCAACACCGAGGTGACCCTAAGGGACAGGCCAGGGCAGCTAAAATGACTATTCCAGACCCAGAACGAGGTCGCTGTGCTGCAGTGTGACATGGGAGCCCTGCAGACGTTGCCCAGCGCGCTGATTCTGCCAAGCCAATGTTGCGGCGCTGACCACCTGCCTTCTTCCCTAAGACAGAGCTGGAGCGTCGGGGCTGGCTGGGGAGCAAGGGAAGTGAGTATTTGGGGTGCGTATGGTGGGGCCTAACCAGGTTTCAGCTGGTGTGTCATTTGACAAGCCCTGAAGTCCTGCTTTTTGATCGTGGGGAGGGGAGAGGTGGAGCAGGGGGGTTGCGGAAAGAGGCGGGAGCTCAGGGGTCCGGTTACCAGCCATTAGAAAGGTGGCACCCTACTCCAGTCAAGGCTAAAAGGGGGCCAGGAAGCAGGGGAGTGGGGGGTTATTGGGCACTCAGTGGTCCACAGGCATCTTAAAGCCTCTTAAAGGGGGCAGGGCAGGGATGATCCGAGATAGGCTCTGTGTGATATCTTGGGACATTTGATCTATGGTGCAGGTTATGTCACCTCAGACTGGCCTGTCTGGGAGGAAGCACAAAACTCTCCACTTCCTTCTTGGCCAAGACTATTTGACACATTCTGGGGTGTGCGGGGGGAGCTTTTCCCTTTTCCCTGTTCAGCAGGGTTCATGGGAGGAGGCTCCGGGGAGGGTGTCACTGTCACACAAGTCACTGAAAGGCAGCAGCGGGGAGGTTGATGTACTAGCCGTGACCATGAGGCCTAGTGCATGGATGGGGGGCTTCAGGGACGGGCGACGGGAATGATTAAGAGCCTGGAAGAACTCTCCTATGAAGAGAGATTGAAGCGAACAGGAGGCAAATATACCGATACAGAATAAGGGATTCATAGATTATAAAAACCAGAAGGGATATTGTGATCAGGTCGGACAACTAGAGAAAACAGAGGGGGAGCATTTAGTTGCTCTGTTGAGCTACCAGCACAAGTGGCCCCTTTGAATGAAATTGAACAGTGGCAAAGGAAATTCTTTTTCCACATGATGGGTGATTAGCCGGTGGAACTCCTTGCCACAGGACACTGCCATGGCCAAGAATTTGCCAAGATTCAAAGGAGAATTGGCTGTTTACCTGGACAACAAGGAGATCCAGAGTTAGACCAGCAAATGTTAAATGTTTTGGAAGAGAGAGAAACTCATCAGGGCACAAAACAACCCCCCACTATTAGGGATGAAGAGAAGATTTTCCTGAGGGGAGATTATCCCACCTGAGCCTCTACAGCATGTAGTGCTGCCACTGTCTGAGGCAGAATATGGGACTAGATGGACTCTGAGACTGACCGTTATTGTTATTTATTAGGAGTATTACGGTAGCTCCTAGGAGCCCCAATCTTGGCCTAGGACCCCATTGTGCTAGACACTGTACATTATTTATTAGGTGTATTACGGTAGTGCTAGAAGCCCCAGTCATAGATCAGGTGCTAATTGTGCTAGGTGCTGTACAAACATAGAACAAAGAGACAGTCCCTGCCCCCAAAGAACTTTTTCAGTCTGGCAGTTCCTATTTCATTTCCCCAAAGCCCGGTAAACTAGTAACTCTCTTCCCTAGGTGCTTATCTGACCCTCACCAGTGTCATGTCCGAGCACCTCACAACCTTTACTGCATTTACTCTCCCAACACCCCCTGGATGGCAGAGCAGGGCTGTTGTGCCCATTGTACAGATGGGAACTGAGGCACAGAGATTTGCCCAAGGTCACACAGAGAAGCTGTGGCAGAGCAAGGAACCTAACCCCGGTCTCCTCAGCACTGCTCCGTCCTCAGCATCGTTGTAGTACGGGAATGTGGAGCATCAGCTGTTCTCAGCATGCATGGGAGAGAGAGCCCAGGTCAGGCTTCACCTCTCTTCTTTGGCTGCCAGCGTGGGGTGGGGCAAGATCAGTGGTAATTGCGAGGGTTTGAATGCGGCCTGCTAGGATCTGGGCTGAGACCCAGCAAACTCACTCCCACCAGATTCTAATCTCCTCTCTACACGTCTCCTTACAGATACGCAGCCAGCTCCACTGTCGCCGAGGTCTCAAAATGGAGCAAACTGACCCAGGGCTATAATAGTAACAGCTAGTTCTCCTGGAGCACTTTTCATCTGTAGATCTCAAAGCCCTTTTCAAAGGAATCTGTATCACTATCCCTACTGTACAGGTGGGGAAACTGAGGCACGGAGGTGAGGCAGTGACTTGCCCAAAGCCATCCAGCAGGCCAGTGGCAGAGGTGAGATCCCCAGAGAAAGGAAATTACAGGACTGTTCAAACGTCAAATATGGGATTGCAACTGGCGATTTCTCACATGCTGACCTGGGCATCCTCCATCCCAAAGAGGCAATTCTCCATAGTCTAAAGGGGGAAACTGAGGCACGGGAGGTGGGGGCGGGGAAGCGACGTGCTTAAAGTCATGTCATGAGTCAGTGGCAAAAATGGGAATAGAACCCAGACTCCCAGGCCCCCTGCTCTAACCACTTGAGGCCACTCCCCTCCCAGAACTGGATTTAGAACCCAGGAGTCCTGGCTCCTAGCCTGCCCTGTTCTAAACACTGCACTCCCCTCTCAAAGCTGGGGAGAGAACCCAGAAGCAGCTATTCGTCAAAACTAACTAACAAATGCTAGACTGTGGCACATAGGTAAGGAGACCCTCCATCAATAGTTGGAAATGCCAGGCAAATAAAAGACAGCTTGCTGAGTGGACAGCCCAGGGGACACTGAACCCGGGGATCCCCACATCTTTCAGCATGAGTCTCTCCAGCTTCCGCTACAGAAGCGGCTTCATTGCAGCTCTAACCAACCCACCGTCTCTGTGGCTCAGGCACAGAACGGGGAACACGTAACACACTCTGAGCACCCCAGCCCCTTCCTGGATGGAATCAGAACTGGGTCAACCGTGTGTGTGTCATCATAGGCCCTATACTGCCAACAGCAAATGGCGTTTCTGCCGCTTCGCAGGTGTCAGAGCCAGAGGATGACCTATGGCAATAATAGTATCCTCTAGCGCTTTTCAGCTCAAAGCACTTTGCAAAGGAAGCGAGGTTTGTTATCCCCATTTTACAGAGGGGAAAACTGAGGCACGGGGCCGCAACATGATTTGCCCACAGTCACCGGCAAAGCTAGCGCTAGAACACACGTCTCCCAGTTCAGTGGTCTAACCACTAGACCACACTGCCTCATACTATCAGACTTTTATGGCCCCAAATATCACAATATCTGAGCGCACCTGACTCTCTTTAATCTGTATTTATCCTCACACAATCCTGGGAGATAAGGCAGTACTTTGATCCCCATCTGATAGCTAGGAGAGCAGATGCGCAGGGAGATCTGCCCAAGGCCACGCTGGAAGCCTGTAGCAAAGCAGGGCCTTGCACCCAGCTGGTCAGTAAGTGCTCTAACCACTGCACCATCCCATCCCCGAGTCTCAGATCTGAAGCACCAGGGGTCTAACTTTGCGCCTCCACCCCTGTCACCGTGAAGCCCCCGTCCCCCATGACGTGCAGCGGCATCACAATACACGGCCAGTACGTGACACACGCACCCAACCATTCAGCTCTGTGAAAGCCAGAGAAAGCTGCCGGCCCCAGCTCCTCTTCCACGCCCCAGCAGAACAGAAACTGAGCGAGCGGCCCAACCTCGACAGGATGCGAGATCTAAAAGAAAAACCACACACGGGCTGCAGAGCCAGAGACACAGCAGGCGCGTCTTGCGTGCAGTGAGAACGCGGCCTTCGCTGATCCACAGATTTTGGGGCTAGACGAGACCATTCGAGCATCAAATCGAAGCTCCGTAGAGCTCAGGCTGGAGAATTTCCCCCCGTCACCCCCATCTTGAGCCCAACCACTTGCGTTTGGCTAAAACATCTTCCAGAAAGGCTGTATCTGAAAACCTCAAGAGATGGAGAATCCACAACTTCCCTGGGGAGTTTCTGTCAAAGATGACCCCACACACACTGTTTAAAATTGGTGTCTTGTTTCTCATTTGAATGAGTCTGGCTTTTCCCTTCCAGCCGCTGGTTTTTGCTGACCCTTTCTTCATTTGACTAAAGAGTCCTTTAATAGACGGTATTTTTCTTCTGCATCTGTATGTTGTCTACACTGTACATTCTGGTATGTCTACACTGCAGTCAAAGACCCATGGCACGGCCGTGGCTGGCCCAGGTCAGCTGACTTGGGATTGCAGGGCTGTCAAATTGCAGTGTAGATGTTTGAGCTCGGGTTGGGGGTGGGTCTCCGAGCCCAGGGTCCAGCTTGAGTGTCTACACTGCTGTTTCTAGCCCCGCAGCCCGAGTCAGCTGGGCCAGGCTCTGAGCCTTGCTGCCCTGGGTTTTATAATCACAGTGTAGACGTACCCCAAGCCTGGGCTCTGATTCAGGTTTGAGCCCAAGCCCCCCTTTCGTCTACACACAGATCAGTCTGATTCGGGTCAGCAAGCACTCCGCACCTAGACCCCTTTTAGGGGGTCAGAACCCTGCAGTGACTTGGGTCCAAGCCCTGTCATTTTACAATGTGGACGCAGCTCAAGCCACAGATCCGAGTCGGAAAGCCAGCGTCGTGCAGTGCGAGCCGGGTCCAGCAACTGGCTTATCATGCAGTGTGGACAGTCAGGCTGGGAAACACTGAGTCCATGAGCCTGGGTCCCACAGACCTGGCCTTCATGTGCAGTGTAGACATACCCAGTGGGGTCAGGAGGGCTAGCAAGTCAGCTCTTCTTGGGGAAAGGTGGACACTCCCTAAAGCAACGTTTCTCAAATGTGGCCACCATGGCCGCATGTGGCCACCAGCGGCTTTACGTGCAGCCATGACACTCTCCTGGGCGGGGGGCAAAGCACCACGCTCCCCCCCTTTGTTGCTCCTGGATGCGCTGCCCTGCACGGCCTCTGGAGAGAGGTGGGGCACAACACTGCAGGAGCAAGGTGAGTTCTTATCCACGTTGGGGGGAGGGGCTGGGCGTCAGGCTCCAGCGGTGGGACTCCAGGATCAATGTGGCCCCGGGCTCCGACCGCGGGGCAGCGGGTACTGAGCCTCCCGGCTCTGGCCACGCGGCCCTGGCCTCCAGTTGCAGGGCTTCAGCCTCCGGCCCCTGGTTTCAGCTGGGTGGCAGCAGGTGCTGGCCCCTGGTTCCAGTCCCAGACTCCAGCCACACAGTGGCAGACGCTGGCCACAGGCACCGACCCCCAGCCCCAGCCGCACAGCACTGGCCTCCAACTGCGGGGCTCTGGGCACAGGGCAGCAGGTGCTGACCCCTGGCTCCAGACACTTCCGCCGGTGCAGTGGTGGGCGCTGGCCCCGGGCTCCCGCCACGCGGCCCTAGCCCCTGGCACTGATCCCCTTCCCCAGCTGCATGGCAGCAGATGCCAACCCGCAGCTCCGGCCATGTGGCCCCAGCCCCTGGCGCTGATCCCTTGCCCTAGGCGCCGACCCACAGCTCTGTTCCAGGGCTCTGACCACGCGGTGGGGGGAGCTGGCTCTGGGTGCTGCTAACCCCGGGCCCTGGCCATGCAGCAGTGAGCGCTGGCGCTGAATCCTGACTCCAGCTACACACCCCTGGGCTCCAGCACCCAGCTCCAGGCTCTGGTCACACGACAGTGGGGCTCATCATCCCTTCCCCCCCCCACCTCCCCCGGACCCGGCTGCCTTCCTGGCTTCGCATCCATCCCCCCCATTGCCCCCCCTTTCAATCTCCCCTCCCCCCCATGCAGAGCTTAATGGGTCCTGGGGCTTGCTGAGAAAAGTGATATTAACAAACATGCAAGTATCACTTTTCACAGCAGACTGACTAGCTATCTGTGAAAAGTGACAGTTGTATGTTTGTTAATATCACTTACCACTTTCCATAGCCTCCCCGGTGGCTACTAAGTGTGCGGTGATATTAACAAATATACAAGGATCACTTTTCACAGCAAGCCCCAGGACCCATTAAGCCCTGGATGAGGGGCCAAAGCGGGAGGCAGCATTATTTTTGCTATTGAGTCTGCCAAAAACCCCTACAAATATAAATGACAGTGATCTGGATGTGACTGTGTGCATATTGAATTGTTTTTCCTAAAGTTAATTAAGTATTTTAGGGAAAAAGTGTCAGTGAAGCCAGCAGTGAGAGTTGGTGGCCACACTGATGCCACCAAACAATTGCTGTGAGAACCCCTACCCTAAATGGAGCAGATTTATTGTCCAACAAATACGTACTCAAAGCACGTTACAACCGTGAGCCATTAACTCCATTTTTTAGTTGGGGAAACTGAGGCACAGAGCAATTGTAAAAAGCAACAGAGGGTCCTGTGGCACCTTTAAGACTAACAGAAGTATTGGGCGCATAAGCTTTCGTGGGTAAGAACCTCACTTCTTCAGATGCAAGAGCAATTGTAGCATCTTCACGGTCTCACAATAGCAGAGTCAGGAATAGAACCCACATCTCGTGAGGGTTAGTCCACTGCTCTAGCCACTAGATCGTACTGCTCTGGGAGGCCAGCGGCTCTCCTTGAAGACTCCTCGAATGTCCCAGCCTTGCAATGGCCTTGGCTGCAATGATAAATTCAGTATGGCCAGCCCCAAGCCTTCAAAAATCGGGAGCCAGGCTCCAGAACAGTCACCAGATTGGCTTACACATCACGAGATTTAAAAACAATAATAATACTCCATTTGAGGGGGGGGTTCCAGATCTTTTGTTTATCATTTTAATATGTATTTTTTCAGAAAAGGGGAAAAGTTCAATAAAAAGTTGGACAATCATTTTGAAAAAAAAATGTCAATAACAATTTTGGTAAAAATATTCACCCCCAAATTCATCAATATTTTCACTTTTTTTGTTTTTTTTTTTGCAAATACTGTCCCCCTAACTCACTAGTATTTCTTGAAGATTTTCATTAATATTTTCCCCAAAATCTTTGTGCATTTTCCCAAATCTCCCCCTCTCCCCCCCAAAAAATCACTAAAAGTGTCCTGAATATTTTCACTAATATTGCCACACAATTTTCCATCAGTATCGCCACCCAAAAGTTCACTAATATTTTCATGCATAAAAACCACTAAAGTTTTCAAGAAAACCTTCACTAATATTTTCGTGACACTTTTCAGCACTGTCGCACAATTGGTCACTAAAGTTTCCACCAACATTTTCACACACACAAAGTCACCCCCCAAAAAAATCACAAATATTTTTGTGCAAATGGGTCTGTTTCGATCCCTCTTGATATTTTTCCCCAAATCGGTTCACGGCTTCTCAAGCCACGCTATTTAACCACTCATTACGGCACCTGCTGAGTGCTAGCGGTGACTCATTGAGGCTGGGGTTAGGGGGGCAGGGGAGCTGGGTTTGGGAGGAGTCTGACTCTTTCTGAAACTATTTGAGAAACCTCAGGTGTAAAAAGAAACTGAAAAAACCAAAACCAGGTTCCATTTCTCTGGTGTGGGTGGATGGGGGAGAGGCAAGAGTGGGGCACTGGGTCTCACTATGGCACGCTAAACACACAAAGTGCCCCTATATTCGGATATGGGCAATGGTTATACTGTCTAAACAGCAGTTAGAGCAAGGCGTGGAGCGGATGGGAGTCAGGACTCCTGGGTTCTATCTACAGCGCTCGGAGAGGGGTGGGGGCTAGTGTTCGGAGCAGGGAGCCAGGGCTCTTGAGTTCTTTCTCCAGCTCTGGGAGGGGAGTGGGGTCTAGTGGTTAGAGCAGGGAGGCTGGGAGTCAGGACTCCTGGGTTCTATTGCCAGCTCTGGGAAGGGAGTGGTGTCTAGTGGTTATGGGGGGGGGGGCGCAGCACTGGGAGCCAGGTCTTGTGGGTTCATCACCAGCTCTGAGAGTGAGTGTGGTTCAGTGGTTAGAGAGGGCCACTAGGTGCAAGGATTCTTGGCTTTACGGCTGATGCTCTGTGCGGCCCTTCGTCAAGACACTTCCCCTCTTTGAGCCTCGATTTCCCCACACACCATCTCAGAGTCGAGAACGAGATTGGGGAGCCATTCCCTGCTCTGCCACCGACTCCCTGGGGGAACCATGGGCAAGTCATTTAGCCGCCCTGTGCCTCCGTTTCCCCCACCTTAACATGAGGATATTAGCACTTCCCTACCATGCAGTGCGGTTGTGAGAAAAAATGTATTAAAGACCGTGAGTTGCCCAGATGCCACAATGACAGGCACCAAATAGAAACCAATCAATAATCCGACCAATCAAAGGCTGACCTTCCCGAAATCCCGCACGTCGAAGAGATCGAAGACTTCAAAGAGTTCGTTCTTGCGCAGGCCGAACTTATCGCAGCAGGTGGAGAGGAAGGTGCGGATGTTCTTGAGACACAGGAACTGAAAAGGAAACAGGAGTTGATGCTTAATCTGCGAGCTCATTGGGACAAGGACTTCCCTTTTATGGCCACGTGTCTGTGGTAGCCCCACAGGGCCCTGATCCCTGACGGGGGGCCCAGGGGCGGCTGCGTTACATATGCATTATAATAAATTAGGGGCGGCAGGCCTTTTCCTCACCAGTGCCTCCTCTGTGCTGGGACTGGTGGCCACCAGTAAAGCATCGTATCCCACCATTCAATCCCCAGGACAATAGCCTGCTATGGGCCAGCCCCTCATCCGCTTGATCCCTTGGTTCAGCCCCTGTCTTGGCAGCCTCTGCGCGGGGTTTGTCAGGGGGAGAGCAGATCTCGAGAGAGGGGGATCTGGGAATGGTGACAGGGCAGTCCCAGGAGACAGGAAGTCGGAGGGTCAGACAGAAGGTCTGGCTAGACTTGCCTGGAGACTTGCCTGGCTTAAGAAGGGTCAGTGGAGCTCTGAGGAAGGAAACCTACAAGGCTGAAGAGAGTTCAGCTTGGCTTCCCGAGTCCCAGCAACTTCCCACATAGATAGAGGGTGGTGGGCTCCGGAGGGGTGGGATGCCTCAGAGAAGGTGCGGGACCCCGAAAGCCATTCCAGCCACCCAAGCAGCAAAGGTTGGTGCTGGGAGATGACATTGGACACAGCCACAATATTTGCAAATGAAGAAGCAGCTTAAGATAGAGTGACACGGATAAGGAGAGGTGAGCCGTTTCTGTGCATAAACCTGTTTCTTTAATGCTTCCAGCTCCATGTTGGATTAGATTTGTTCTTAGAGTAATAAATATGAGGCTTTATTTTCACTAACTCTAAGCCTATGGCCTGGTCTACACTAAACGCTTAGGTCGACCCAGCTACGTAGCGCAGGGGTGTTAAAAATCCACCCCCCTGAATGGCATAGTTAAGCTGACCTAACTCCTAATGTCGATGGCACTAGTTCGATGGAGGAATTCATCTGGCGTCCTCTATAAAACAGGCCATAAAACTTCCCCAGATTAATTCCTAGAGCAGATATTCTAGGAGAAACATCCTCATTCCCAGAGACTTGGGCCCAGACCATCATTGGTATTTGAGCTCCTAACTTCCACTGAAATCAATAGGAATTGGGTGCCAAAATACCTTTCAGAAGCTGTGCCTCGGGGACTGCCTGGGGGCAGCGAAAAGGCTAGGGGGGCTATCAACCCCTTCCCAATCCCTCCATTCTGAAGCCCTGCCTGGCCACTGGGGTCAAACTCATCCTCAGTGGTCCCCTCTGTGGGGAGATTCTCAGGGGGGCTGTTTCCACCTGTTTTAAGGCCCCTCTGTGCTGCGCCAGTGTAGCTACACCGGTGGCTTAAAATCCCACCATAGATAAGGCCCAAGTCTGAGCCCTGTTTTATTCACCACCACTGAAATAGACTGAGATGTGTCTCCAAAGCACTGTGAGGTCTCAGGGGTTAGATGCAACCTGGGAGACATTCAAAATTGACCTAAGATTTTGTCTTCTAGTTGCTCCCAGAAGAGATGGCTCAGACTCCTGGCCTGCGCGTGCTCTGAATGCAAAACCCACGTGGTGCTGCTGAAACAGCTAAGCTTCAGACCTTCATTGTAGCTGGTCGAAGCTACCCACTCTCCCCGGGGGATCTGCTCTTGGAAGGCCTGAAGGCTGAACCGAAGCCGGGCTGGATACAGGTTTTCCCGTCTTGTGAAAAAAAATCGAGATTCCAAACAATTTGCGTGTCCCGAATTGGGTGAAAAGTCAAAAATCTTGGCAATGTTAAGGAATGAATTTCCAATTTTTTTCTCTCTTCGGGCTGATCAAAATGTTTCATTTCAACTTCCACCATCTTGTAAATTTCAAAACAAAAAAGGTGTTTTGAGCCAGGAAACCAAAATCATCTAGAAAATGTCAAAATGAAGCATCTGGAGAACATAAACATTTTTCAAACATTTTGTTGAGCCAAGGAATTCGTCAAAGCCAACCCTTTCCCGCAAAAACTTTCGAGGGATTGGCATTTTGACAAAAAAATCTCATCCAAAAATTCCTGAAAAATCCATTCAGGGTCATCGAAACAGTTCTTTGTGACGATTTCAAAATGTTTCATTTCCATTCAAGTTTTTTAAACTCTAATCATCTTAAATTTGGAACCAAAAGTCATTTTGAGCTGGAAAAAAACAGAATTTTCCATTTCGAAGCATTTTGAGAATTTCAAAACCATTTCCCCCCTCAAACATTTTTTCCGACTGAGAAATTTGTCAGTACTGATCCTTTCCCATGGAAAGTTACGACTGGCCTTTTCTGACAAAAAAAAAAAAGCTTAACTGAAAATTCCTACCCAGTTTTACGTTGAACCTTCCCACGTGGATACCACCAAGCAGAACAGGGCACCATCACTTGAAGAATGGACAGTGGCAAAGGGACATATCCTCTTCCATTTGCCGACCTCAAATCCCTCAGGGGACCCTCCACCTTGACCTCAGTCTTCGGCACTGCAACCTCCTTGATCATCTGCCCCACTATCCTGGTGTCCTCAACCCCTAAACGACATGTGTCGCACCAGCCCCGTCCCGGGCATCCTCTCTCCCTCTCCAGGCCACGCCCTCTCCCATGGTGGTTAGGCCGTTTCACACTTTAACCACAATTGTCCCCTTCCTGCCAACTTTCTCTCCCACGCCGGCTCTATCAGCAAGCTGGCTCCATCTTACCTGGAGTGGCAGTCTGGGCTAGTGGATAGGGCACCAAGCTCAGTAAACATGCGTTCCATTCCCAGCTCTAATCGCGTCTCCTTGCCGTGCCTCAGTTTCCCCTCCCACCTTTAGACTATAAACCCTTTGGGGCAGGTGTTGCCTCCTGTGTACACAACACCCCCACAGTGAAGCCCTGATCTTGGTCAGCATCTCTAGATGTTACTGTAATATTCATAATAGCTTCATGAACCTGCTTTCCCATCTTATAATCTTGGGAGTCATCCTCCACCTTCTGGGTCTCCTTGCATTGCTGTCCCCTTCAAAAGTTTGCCAGAAGAAGCCCACTTTCCTGTGGGGTACAGGAATACGGTGGTATGCCTTTAAATACTGAGAGAGCCCTCTGACGGTGCACATTATGTTCCGTGTTTTAAAAGCCATCAGAAACCAGCCAAAGCAAGCGGCGTGGCCGGAGCTGGGCCTTACGTGTTTGTATATATGCAGTGAACACAATAGGTTATTTGGTTATGCCCACACGGTTCTTTCATCGTCTGTTTTGTGTAAGGAGCAGAAGGCACAACACATGGTCTGGGAGCTCATCCTCCCAGATTCAGCGGAGATTTGAGCTGAGGTCGGCCGAAAACCTGGCCACCTATTCTGGTGCCTAAGTGGGAGCCCAGATCTTTGGAAATCCGGCTCCCGTTTGACTAGGAGCTCAACACAGGTCACCAGTGGATGGCCTTGTGTCATGCAGGAGAGCAGACGAGACGATCTAATGGTCCCTCCTCATCTGAAAATCGATGGTGATGAATTTCATTCCCACGCCCTCTGCCAGTGAATTGGAGACCTAGATGTAAAGATTCCAGACCACCACGGCCAACAACGCCTCCAAACACCTGCTTCTGCTGTTCATCCCCACCGAGGCGGAGGGTCACGCGCTGGCTGTTGCAGAATGGGACCCATGACACATACTTGGACAGATCTTACATTTCAGCCCCGATGCAACAGGCTTTTTAAAGCCTCAACGCGGCTCCCGTGAGACCAGGCTGGGAATTTTGATAGGGTCTCCATCCATCCTCCCTGCAGCCCAGGCAGAAAGCTGTCAGGGTCAGCAGATCAGGAGAGAAGATCTACGGGTGGATTGTCTTTGCAGCTATGCAGCTGCAGTGGTTCATCACATCAGCTCCACTTCTATGGCTATTCCTTGAATGGCCTTTACCCCAAAGACACAAAAGCCTCCAGAAATGATCCTGGCAGTACAGATTCATAAAATAGCCTTTTTGCTGTTCTAGGCAAATGGTCCAGGTTTAAGGTTTGCATAACAAATCATGTGTGAGTGTGTGTGTATGGCATTGTTAAAGGGGGAAAAAATAAGCATTATGTTTCAAAGCACACAAGGAAAGCTGGACAGCCCAGGGACATCAAGGTTTGGAACCCTGTGTGGAGCGGTAGAGCTATTTCTCCTGATTCACCCTGGCAGTCAGAGCAGGTGGGTCCTTTTATTACCAGCTCAGGAGTATTGAAGGGTTTGAATGTCCTGCTGTCAAGTACCAAGACCCTTCGCAGAGATGCGGGGCTACTTCTGCTGACACAGCCCGATGCCAGGACCATGCTGAGAAATATCTCTGCCAATTCACCCCAATGCCAAGAGGTAGAGCTACTTTTGCTGAGTCACCCCAATGCCATGTCCCTGCCCAGAGAGGTGGAACGATCATCTTTGCACCACCCTCACCGCTCATGCTCAGAAATGCAGCACTATTTCTGCTGACTCACGCTTGCTGCCAGACCAGATGGGTTTTATTAATTCCAATCTGGGAGTATGAAAAGGCATGTGCATCCCAGAGAGAATTAAGGTTAGGAACTGAGGAGGTTTTATAAAAAGAAACAGTCACGCTCAAGAGAAAGCTTAGGTTGAAGTTTATATTTTGGTGTTGTTCAGATGAGGAAAGGGACAAGCACTGAAGCCTAGTTGTGTGTTGGTGCTGAAGAGGCTACAGGGAGGAAATACTTTAATGTACCCCCACTAATCTCTCATCCCAAGGACCAACCAGATTTGGTCATGCTTAACTTCCAAAATCGTAGCACTTGTCAGTGTGTTATAACAGATCCTAGTCTGTCCCTGATCCACAGAGGATCTGAGTCTATTACAGCACGAGCTATCTCAGGTTACAGAAACTTATTTTTTAGACTCTGGAGGTTTCCAGGTCTATCCCCAGTGTATCCGTCAAAATGTTGGCCATCATATTAACATCGCTTGAGACAAGAGCCGGTCGGGAACTTTTCAGGAGAACGTTTTTTCGCTGACAAAATACATCTTAGTCAAACCCGAAACTTTTCACGGGAAAGGGTTGGTTTTGACCATGATCTCTGCTAAGACAAACAGGCGACAGAGGTTTTCGACTTTAAAAACAAAAATGTTGCAAAAAGTTCTGAAGTTGTCAAAAGGTTCCGGGTCGACACGAAAAATTTCTCAAGGAAAATTCTGGTTTCTTCTTCGAAAACGTACGCGAATGAGAGTTGAAAAAAAAGTGCTTTTCAATCAAATAAGGGAATAAATCAAATAAAATGAAACATTTCAAAATGATTGAAACTGAAAATATTTCCATTGACTTGAACTGCGGGGGACGGGGGAGACCTGGATTATCGGTTTGTGAAGTTTTTCAAGATTTCAACCCGATTTGGGGGAGGAAACTTTTGCAGGGCACCATGTCCTAGCCGTCTGGGGCCTGACCCAGGCTGAGGGCCGGAGCAAGGGAAAATCCTGCGATATCTTTGGTGAAGATGTACCCACCGGCTCTTGATCGTAGACGGGGCGTGTGTTTGGTCTGGCCTATTGGGGAATTCTGATTTTAAACACCCAGGAGGTTTGCGGGCGCTCACCTTTGCGGGGATCTCCAGTTTGAGGGGATGGGGACACTCGGGCCAAGAAGCAAGGCCTAGCTCCACCCCATCTCTCACAGGGACGCCTGGCTGCAGGCCCCCCACCCCAGAGACGGGGGGGCGGAGAGGGTCCACAGGAGCCGAGCCACTTCTGCTCTTTAAAATCACTTGTGTTCTCTCCTCCACCCATGAATCCCTCCCCCGCTCCTTCCTCTTCCTTTCCCCTGCACTTCCCCCAGTATACCGTCCCCTCCCCCTACTTCCTTTTCCTCACCCCTTCTCCTCCCCCTTCCCCTGCCTGCCTCCTCTCCTCTAAACTTCCTCCTTCCCTCCTCCGTATCACCCCATTTACAGTAACTGGAAGCTTCACAGGCCCCCTCAGCGAGTTCATTCACAGCCCGGAGTCACTGGGCCAGCCAAGCCCACAGAGCCGGCCGCAAACTGAGCTCATCAGCCGCAAATATGCCCCCGACTCCCTGGTTTCGCTTTCGGCTCCTTGCTACATTTCAAGGACCCCGAGTTCAAAAGAGAAAGAGAGACTGGGGGAGGGGGCACGTCAGACCCAGAACCCCGGATTGGAATGCGCCCAGCTCTGGGGGGGAACACCTGGGGCCCTGGTGCTAGAACAAGCCAAAGAATCCAGACCCGAACTCAGGGTAACCGGGCCCAACTCAAGGGAGCAACAAGATGCCACTGCCAGCCCTGGGGTAATGGGAACCAGCTCTGCTGCTTGGGGAATGCCCAGGGTGGGGGTGGTGAAGTGGTAGAGAATACACACAGTTCAGTGTACCCCAGCCATGCTCCCAGTCCGACCCCTGTGGGCCCCGGAGTGTAGGAATAACCACAGCGCAGCACACGGTCCAATCCACTCCCGACACCAGGGGCTGGTTTGACTCCACCGAACTCAACAGAGCACTAATGGACAGAGGCGCCGAGAGGGATTGTAGCCTGGGAAAGTTCACGGCCGCGGGATAGTTCAAGGGTGAGAAGGAGCAAACCTTAATTCAGTAAACACCAGCCGTGTATCCCAGACAGGAAGGCTCATCCAGGGGCAAAGGCGTTAACATACGATTTGGGAGACACAGGGTCAATTCCTAGCTCCGCTCCAGACTCCCTGGGTGACCGTGGGCAGGGCACGCAATCGCTCTGTGCCTCAGTTTCCCCATCTGTATTCTAAGGATAATAGCACTGCCCTGTCTCATGGGATGTTGGGATAAATACATTAAAGACTGGGAGGTGCTCAGATCCGACAGTGATGGGGGCCAGCGAAGTACCTTACTTAGCTATCACCCAGGAGTCCATTGCGCTGGGCGCTGTACATACACAGAGCGAAAACACGGTCCCTGCCCCCAAAGACCTCACCATCTGAAGCTTGAAACTGTGAAACCTAAAGGGCGCAAACACTAAAAGGCACATAAAGAGAACCCTCACCTTTTTTATTATTTAAAAACTCGGGATTTTAAAGCCAATCTCATGACTATTTTTTTGGATGGGGCTGCACTGTATTTTTTGGAAGACGTGGGGCCGGCGACGTTGCGTGGGACGTGGGAACGTCACAGCCAGGGCGACGACGCTGCATGGGGACTGGCGACGTCGCCTGGGGGCTGGCAACAGGGCGAGGCCACATGGGGGCTGGCGAGGCTGCACCGGGACTGGCAATGCCTGGTTGGGTGGTGCAAGATCCACTGAGGGGCCATGCTCCCTTGCGCCAGCCACATCTCTTTATGGCTGGGGAGGGCTGGTCCGGAAACAGGAAGCTCTGCAGAGCCGTCAGAACGGCTTCCTCCTCCCCCGACCCCGCGCTGGGGAAATTGGCTACCGCAGAGAGCAACCAATGAGCGCAACGGGGCTGGCGTTTTCCTCTGACTGCATCTGCACAGCCTGGGCTGGGGATGTCCCATATCAGACCTACCCAGTCGGTGCTGTGCTGCCTGGAGTGCACACTTTGCGGCAAGTGAATCCAGACAGAGTCTGAGCCAGTGGCTCGTCGGTGTCCGTTATATCATTGGTGTCAGTGACACCAGCTTAGACCCCACCCCTCGTGCTTGATGCTCAGTTACCCCATTCCCCTGCCTTGGGTAGAAATGGTGGGGGCGCCTTTAAACTACCTTTGTGCTCCCCACAGTCCGGGCCCTGCCTGGCTTCTGATCCAAGTTAGAGCAGCCTCGAGGCTGCTCTACCTCAATGGCCCCTGGGAAGCAAAGAACAGCTGCAGCGCGGGGCACTCTAGCCATGCCACTGCTCCACGCCCTGTGGGAGCAGAGCCTGCCCCTTCCATCAAATCCACCGTGTGGGGAGTCCCGCACATGGGTGAAGGGGATGCTCGGGCGGGGCTGTACATTCCTGAAGCAGCCTAAAGGGCTCTTAGCATCACCAAGAATCAAGCCCCCCGGGCCTCCAGCTGCCTCCCTGGGACGGCCAGTGGGCTATGAGCAGCCCAATGCAGGATGCTAACGGAGTTGCAGCAGGGCCAAGTTTAACCTTGGGGTAAGTCCCACCAGCGCCGTGATGCTGCCTCCCTCGCTATTAGCGATTCAGGTGCTCGGTGCAGAGTCCCGCTCTCCTCGCGAAGACTGACCTTAGCCC
>NC_048313.1:26461851-26472994 GCF_013100865.1 Trachemys scripta elegans | reverse complement strand
GTGACCAAAATCCCCCAGTGACAGGCGCCTCCGAAATATAGAAGGGGTGAGAGCCTCAGAACAGGCGGGAGCACACACCAGAGCCAGCCGGGTGTTCCATGGCTGCGAGTCCAGGATGGGGCCAAGAAAGAACCACAGGGTTGGGCTGTGTCCAGCAGCCTCCATAGAGATCCTCTTTATAGTCATCACAACTGAGTCCTCGGTTGTTCCGACCACCTCTGGATGGTCTCCAAAAGGGAAGCACCCCGGTGACGGTGCATTGGGGTCCGTCCTGAAGTCAGGTGGCAACCTGCCAGCAACAGCACTCGGGGGTTCACCATCCAAGGACCCACAAGGCCTGGCCATGCTTAGCTTACAGAAATCACAGCATCACTGATGTCCCTGCAGCCCTTATCCACAGAGAACAGGAGCTTGTTACAGTCCCAGACCGCAGGGCTCACCCACCCACCACTGAAATGCAGCCGCCTCTGGAGTGGGATGCAGCAGCTGCTTAACAGTGCACAACAGTCAAGGACGGGAAGTGAGGGAGCAGTAAAACCGCAGGGGGAGGGGGATTTTGAGAGGCAGCTAGGGAAGCCTGGCTCTTCCGTTCAAGCCGCTGTCACATGGAGATCTGGGGTGTCCAATTCAATGACCTGTGTGTCAACCAAAATAATTCACTTACCCGCTTCCTTAAAGCGCCCCTCCTTGGGAGAGCCTGGGACATCCTGGCTCCATAGTTCAGTCTGTGGTCACCCTAGGAACAGTCCCGTAACATGGCAACCTCACCCGGGATTTGACTATCTAAACGCCGCAGGAGCTGTTTATAGCACGTTCCCCAATCAATGGGGATGTTGTTTTTAGACACTGGGCCAAGTTTACATCTTGTCAGGGCCAGTTCCTAGGGGCCTACTCTACTGGGCGGAGCACTAGACTGGGACTCAACAGACCTGCGTTCTAGTCTCAGATCTGCGGCTGGGTGACCTCGGGCAGCTCTGTGCCTCAGTTTCCCCACCTGTAAAATAGGGATACTGGTGCTAACCCCCCTTTGAGATCTACCGATGAAAAGGGAGAGCTAGGGATGATTATTATTCAGGACCCAAGTCCTGTTGGGCGACAGGCAGGGAATATATGGACGGCCAAACTCCTGTCGACCAGCACTCCCTTGAACCCAGTCTCACAGAGTTTAAGGCTAGATGGGATCATTAGATCACCTCGTCTGCTCTCCTGTGGAATACAAGCCTCTATATCCCACCCATATACTGAGCCCAGTGACTCTAGTTAGACCAAAGCGTTTCAGCCCTCAAGAGACTAAATTGTTTTGTACCACACGGAGAGACCAGGAGAAACTGAGGCCCCTGTGATGGCAGAGCAGGTGAGACATGCCCAGGTGATCCACCAGAAAGGCATAAAACCGCCAACGTCCCTGCCAATTTGACCCAGGGGAAAATTCCTGCTCCGATATTCTTCAGAGGCAAGGGAAGCCCACAGGCTGCATCTAATGATGTGACCGCACGGCACTCCCTATCCGCAAATCTCAAAGAGTTTTATCCTCATCCCCAGAGGGAGGAAACCGAGGCACGGAGCGAGAACGGTCACCCGAGCGTGTCGGTGGAACCCAGGCGTCCTGACTCCCAATCTGGTATCCTGTCCACTAGAACCAGGGAACAGGTGGTTTTTGCTGACCCCGGTCGGTAGTCAGCCCTGAAACCTGGGGATGGCACCTCCACATAGCACCTTTCCAAAGCAGTTCCACATCGCCATCTGCGCAAATGGGGAAATGGAGGGCCAGGAGGGGAAGCAGCTTCACAGACGGGAAGCAGTGGCAGAGTCCGAAATGGAACATAGACGTCCCAGCCACCCCACCCCTCGCGCCACTCACCCGCACTTCCCTCCCCGACTGGGAATGGAGAGAACGCAGGAGAACGCCCAGCCAGCCTGCTCCAACCCCTAGACCCTGCTTCCCTCCCAGAACCCAGGAGTCCTGATTCCCAGTCCCGCGTGCCTGATCACTTCACCCAGACTTCCTCCCAGAGCTGGGGATAGAACCCAGGAGTCCCGAGTCCCAGCGCCATGTAGAACCCAGTTAGTAAACACTGCGATTGGCACTCAGCAACACACAGTCAGGCCAGGGTTGGCCACGCACACGTTCCTGCTCTGACTGGTTTCTGGCAGCGTCTCGCGCACAGAATAGTGAGCGCCACTCGAGGACTCAGAGACCATTTAAAGGGAGACTCCCCTATACCCACGCACGACACAGGGCCTTTCTCGCCAAGCAGGATTCCAAGATAATTGTCACCCTAGATATGGCGCCCACAGGAAGAACTCAGTTATCATAGACAAGGGCTCATCTAACACAACCCCTCCCCCCACCACCACCACCCTGTTTCCTTTTGATCTGGTGTAAAACTGGAGTAAATGCCTTGACATGCTGGATTTACACCGGGGTAAGTCAGAGCCTGCCCTAGCCTCCCTGTTTCCTCGAGTCTCCGAGGAGAAAGAGACTGAGAGCGATTTGCTGCTTTTGTCTCCCCGCGCAATCACATGGGAATGACTGAGACACCCGAGGACTCATTTCCAGAGACAGTCACTGTCTTACCAGTGAGAGAAACGCTGGCCCATTCTGCCCTGCCATCCTCAACCCAGGCCACCGCCAGCACCGATCAGTGCCCTCCCCCACCCCCAGCCCCAGAGCATGTGTCAGGGGTGGAAACCAAGCCCGACTTTTGCCTCATCTCAATACACCCGATTCAGGCTTTTCCATCCCTTCTGACCCTCCCTTGAGCCTAGATCAGATTTCATGGAGGCTTAATTCACCTCTTAATTCACCAGGAGAAGAGGGCCGGAGAACCAACATCAGCTAGACCAGCAAACGCTCTCCTAGGAGAGGTCTACGTTAAAAATGTTGCCAGTATAATAAAGTTGCTTAGGGATGTGACATCCCCATACCAGCAAAAGCCCTGTTATAACTGTGCCGATATCGCTTCTTTTGTTGTACGATATAAGCGATCCTGATGGAAGCACGCTTTGCCTTAAGCTGTGTCTATACTAGGAGGGTTTGCTGGTGCAGCTATAAACCAGGTCTTAGAGTCCACACTAGGAGGGCATGGCTGGGATAGGTGTGCCGGGAAGACTTAAGTTTAGACGTAGCTTGAAGGTCCATTCGCACCGGCATCTTTCGGAGCAGGGCAATTGTTGTATGTGGGGTTGTGGTCAAAGTTGGTCCAATCTGACCGCACCCACTTTGTCTCTCTAATAGCAGGACCATGAGAGAGCTGGGAAAGGAACCCAGGAATCTTGACTTCCAGCTTCCCCTGATCTAACTACTAGACCCCACTCCCTTCCCAGAGCCATGGATGGAACCCAGGAGTCCTGACTCTCATTCTCCCCTGCTCTAACCCACTTGACCCCACGCCCCTCCCAGAGCTGGGAAGAGGATCCAGGAGTCGGGGCTCCCCAGGCCTGTCGTAAATTCCCCTCCCCCAAATGCACGCTGCACACACTCACCCAGCCGGTGGTTAATGCAGCTCTAAAACTCAAATTTACTTTGAGAAATGGTCTTATTAAAGCACCAGTCTGAGCGTCAGGACTCCTGGGTCCTGTCTCCAGCTCTAGGAGGGGAGCAGGGTCTAGGGGTTAGAATGGGGGGAGGGAGGGCTGGGAGTCAGGACTCCTGGGTCCTATTCCCAGCGCTGGGAAAGTAGTGAGGTCTAGTGGACTGGACCAGGAAGTCTGGGCGTCCGGACTCCTGGGTTCTTTTCCTTGCTGCCATTGGCGTGTTATGAAAAGCTCCGATTCTGCCCACTTTGAGTCTCACACCAAGCCCCAAAACTAAGGGCCTACCCACTGCCCCAGCTCAGGGCCCACCGAGCCTGGCACCCCCCAATTCCAGGCACAGCTCCACGGCTTAGTATCCCTCTCTCTGTCCCCTCCTGTGACTGTCGGTCCTCTACAGAGCTGGGGCCTGCTCGGGTCTCCCCACCAGGGGCTTTGCGGCTGGAACTCGGAGTCTCCACCCTCCTGCTCAACAGGCCTCGTCAGCCCCCACCCCAGCATCGTTCACCCTCCTGCCTGCACCCCAACCCCAGGGGAGCTGCCCCAGTGCCCTGGCCCTGCTCCAGGGGCTGCACTCCCGTATGCCAGGGCATCAGGGCCTGGTTCACCCCAGGGCCCTCTCAGCCCCGCCCGAGCCATCCCCGCTGTTAACCCCTTAGCTGCTGAAGGGTTCATTGCTAGTGCCTGCTTCCCCCCCTCACTGAATCCCATTTCCTCCCCACCCCCAAAGACAGAAATGCCTGCAAGCACCCTCCTCCCCCACCACCCACCTTCCTGTTAACCCCTTAGCTGCCAGGTGCGGACGCACGTAAGACTCCCCAGTTCCGTGTTCACCTCTTCGCTGTCAACTGGGGCCCATAACCACCCACCACCCTGCTGTTAACCATTTGGCTGCCGGCTGTCCTAGCAACTCCCCACCCCCAGACACACACACTACTGTTAATCCCTTGCTTGACAACTGGGTCCCATAACCCCCGCCCCCTCCATCTCTCTCAAACACACACACGGAGTTAACCCCTTAGCTATCCGCTGGACTCCAGGTTAACCCTTTCATTGCCAACTGGGTCTCAATCCCTCCCCCCCTTTTTTTTGGTGGATATTAACCCCTTAGCTGCCAGTGACCCCCCCTAAGCCTTCCCTCCCCCTTTGCTGTTTACCCCTTAGTTACCAGCTTGTTGCCATAAACTCCCCCTCCCCGTGGACATTAACCACTTCACTGCCAGCCGGATCCCATAGGTCTCCAGCTCAGCTCCCAGATGAACACCTTCGCTGCTGGCAGGCTGGCCCCATGCCTCCCCCCGTTCTCCCGCTCACCCACCTGGGACATCTGGGGCCGCAAGTTGATCTCCCGCAGGTTGACGGCATGGGGCATTAGGTTGTTGAGCAGCTGGCAGAGCAGGACGCCGTCGCGCAGGGCCTGAGCCAGTTCGCACACCTGGGCGCTGGGCCAGGTCACCCGGTGGTTGGGGGGCAGCACCCGGCACTGAATCAGCCAGTTGGCGCATTGCTTCCACAGCTCCATCTCCCCAACTGGGCGTCCTCGCTGGCCGGCTGCTGACTGCTTCTGCTGCCTCCGCCTCCTCCTCGTGTCTGGGAAACCGATGCCTGAGAGCGACAGCTTCCTCTTTTGCAACTGACAACACCAAACCACAGAGCAAGGGAGCCCATGTGGGGGCTGGGGTGGAGCAGGCCTGGGAGCTTCCCCCTCCCGCACGCCAGGGAGGAGCTGCAAGGGCAGGGTGCCCCTTCCCTCCAGGGGCATCGGAGAGAGCTGCTGTGGTGAGCAGGAGAAGTGCTGGCAGAGGAGACCGGCCCCTTTTAAAAGCACCTACTGGGAAAAAAAACACACAGTTAGTTCCTGTGCGCACATAGCTTGGGGAGCTGGGGCTAGACCCCTGGTCGCTCTGCTCTGCTCCCAAAGACTTTGGTCCCCTGAGCTAAAGGAAAACCTCCTCTGCTTGGGGCAGTAGTAGACACCTTATCTTCTCTATAGGACTGGGCAGTATGCTCTTGCTGTCTCTTTCACACACGTGCACCATGTGGCAGGCAGGTCAGTAGGATACCTGTTTCACAGGTGGGGAAACCGAGGCACGGAGCAAGGGAGTGATATGCCAAAGATCAGCTAGGAAGTCACCACCAGACTTAAGAGAAGTGACTCCCTGTTTCTGTCATAAGAAGGGTGGGTGGCCATTCTCTGCGGCGTGTTTCCCCCTCGTAAGGCAAATCAGTTCCCATCGAGCACAGCTGAGGGGGTGACAAGCAGCGGACACACAGCCAGTGATCTGAGCAGTAGAAGCAACAGGTGGGTTTGCTTTTTCAGGGAGATCATGGAAGGGGGCAGGCTGGGAAGCTGGTATCTACAGTGAGATGCCCTGGGTGGGTTAGCTTCTGTACTGAACCTAGAGCAGTCTCCATCCACTAACCCCCGCCCCCCCTTCTGCAAATTCCTAGCAGCGCTTCCAACCCTATCTCCTCCTCCCACCTTCTCCAGTTAAATCCCTGTGCTGCCACCTGTTTGCCCGAAGTGTCCACTAGGGGTCACTCTTCTCCACATTTTGCAGCGGAAGAGGCAGCGCTTGCAGACAGATTTGTGAGTGGACCGTGGGCTCAAACCTGATATCTGAGCTCTGGGTTTACATCTCAGTGTAGACATAACCCTAGGGGCGCCTGGCCCTTCACACCCACACAGCTGGGATCTAACCCTTTACCTGGGCTAAATGGTTGTATCCAGATTGTATCCTCAAGGTGGGGGGGGGGGGTGGAGTATGGAGACAGAACAGGAGTACTTGTAGAGACTAACAAATTTATTAGAGCATAAGCTTTTGTGGGCTACAGCCCACTTCTTCGGATGCATACAGAGTGGAATAAATATTGAGGAGATATATATACACACATACAGAGAGCATGAACAGGTGGGAGTTGTCTTACCAACTCTGAGAGGCCAATTAAGTAAGTGAAAAAAAACTTTTGAAGTGATAATCAAGCTAGCCCAGCACAGACAGTTTGATAAGAAGTGTGAGAATACTGACAAGGGGAGATAGAGTCAATGTTTGTAATGGCTCAGCCATTCCCAGTCCTTATTCAATCCTTTGTTGATTGTATCTAGTTTGCATATCAATTCCAGCTCCGCGGTCTCTAAGGTGCCACAAGTACTCCTGTTCTTTTTGCGGATACAGACTAACACGGCTGCTACTCTGAAACCTGTCATTATGGAGACAGAGACACAGTATCTATCTATCCCCGTATTCATCTATTCCCATTAACAACCCAGACTCTGTTTGTCTATAGCAGTGGTTCTCAACCAGAGGCACACGTACCCCTGGGGGTACACAGGGATCTTCCAAGGGGTACATCAACTCATCTAGATATTTGCCTAGTTTTACAACAGGCGACATAAAAGCATAACGAAGTCAGGACAAACTACAATTTCATAAAATGAGTCGTTTAAACTGCTCTATGTACTACCCACTGAAATGTAAGTACAATATTTATATTCCAATTGATTTACTTTATAATTGTATGGTTAAAAATGAGAAAGTCAGCAATTTGTCAGTATTCTAATACTGTGCTGGGACACTTGTATTTTTCTGTCTGATTTTGTAAGCAAGTGGTTTTTAAGTGAGGTGTAACTTGGGGGTACACAAGGCAAATCAGACTCCTGGAAGGGGTACAGTCACCTGGAAAGGTTGAGAGCCACTGATCTATAGCTGTGGTTTTCAACCTGTGGTCCTCGGACCCCTGCAGCTCCACAGACTATGTGTAAGATTTCAAAAGGGGTCCAGACCTCCTTTTGAAAATTTTATGGGTCCACAAATTTAAAAAGGTTGAAAGACGCTGATCTATAGCCACGCGAACTGTTTGGAAACTGATGTTGTGTTTCACAATTTTTTTTAAAGCTCATTTTCTCAAAAATTTTCAAAAACCCACAGAAAAATGCTTTAGTTTTTTAGTTGTGAGGGCAGGAATTGTCTCTCATTGTGCGTCTGTGCAGCACCTGGCACAATGGGGGCCCTGATCTCGGTCGGGGTCTGTGCAGCACCTGGCACAACAGGGGCCCCGATCTCTGTCGGGGTGGGTGCGGTATCTGGGTTTGGCTAAAGCATGTTTTCTAGAAAGGCATCCAGTCTGGATCCGAAGACGTCAGAGATGGAGAAGCCACCCCTTCCCTCGGTAATCTGTTCCAATGGGTATTCCCCCTCACTGTTAAAAATACGTGCCCTATTTTCTAATTGGAATGTATCCAGACTTCTCGTCCAGCCATCAGCTTCTGTGCTCCCTGTGAGGGTACTTACCCAGCGTGAGCAAGTCACCACATTTGTGGTCGTGGGTTTGGAGCTGATGTTAATCCAATCTCAATGCCAGGTCATTTCCTGCCCAGTCACCCAGCTCAGAGTTCCCCAGCAAAGCACCTGCAAGGTAGGTAGGTTTATGAGTCACCACTTGAGAATGTCCCAGCCTGACGGGTCAACTTCTCAATCAGCGACTCCAGAGGCTGGAGAAAACAAGAGGGAAAATAAATGTTTAATACTGGATTAATCGGCAAATGAACTGTCCCACAGGGCAGTTATTTCTCTCTGCTTCTCCGACAAGTACATCCCTGCTTCTTTCTCCTATCCCTTAGGAGTGGGAAAAGCAATCTTGCAAGCTTAGGGGTCTATCCTGCCCTCCATCACCATAGTGCGTGCGCACTTCCCACATAAAATCAATAGCCATAGTGGAGACCCCCAGGGATAGCTCAGTGGTTTGAGCATTGGCCTGCTAAAGCCAGAGTTGTGAGTTCAATCCCTGAGGGGGCCATTTAGGGATCTGGGGCAAAAATCTGTCTGGGGATTGGTCCTGCTTTGAGCAGGGGGTTGGACTAGATGACCTCCTGAGGTCCCTTCCAACCCTGATTTATGGTTCTATGATTCCTAAGCTCCATCTCAAAACCCATGAAACTCCTCATAGCTCAAGTCTGCCATGCTGAACCACGCTGCAACCACTGCTCCTGATCGGTCAAGGATCCACTTACCCCTGTAAAACCAACTTCCCTCCCCCCACCCATCTCATTTGTCTCACCCACCCTGTTACCATATACCTCACCAGGCAGGAAAGGGCTTTTGTGTCAGTTTCACAGTTGGGGAAACTGAGGTACAGTTGCACATACACACTCATGATAGAAAAAGGGGTGGGCGAAGCAACGCTTGACGAAGCCTGTGACAGAGCAAGGAATTGAAGCCAGTCTGCCTTAAGCCCCAAGTTAGTGCTCTAACCACTGGACCACGCTTCCCCTTTCTTTTCTGTTTTGTCTACTTGAATCAGAAGCCCTTCGGAGTGGACCTGACATTTTCTGTGTTTATACAGCATCTAGCATAACTGGGGCCGGGCCTGGCTGGGCTCTATGTGCTACTGTTTAGAGATTTAATAAATAACATTATCTGGCATGTGAGAGGCAGTGGGGTCTAGTGGCTAGGGCATGGTCTAGGGACTGAGAACCCCTGGGTTCTAATCCTGCCTCTCCCGCTGCCCTGCTAGGCGGCCTTGAGCAAGTCACGGCCCTCTCTGTGCCTCAGTTTCCCCTCCCTTTGTCTGTTTGGAAGGGGAGTCCTTTGGGGTGGGGACTGGGTGTATGTGCAGCATTTAACTGGAGTTCAACAGATTTATACCAGCTAGGGAGTTGGTCCCCAGGTCAAGGCTGGCAATTGCAGCCCCCGGGTGATCTAACAGTGACAGCATCATCCTTCCTGACGCAGAGATTACTCATGGCCCCGAACAAGGAGCCAGGCAGGGTGCTGCTGAGATGAGATTCAGCCTGATTCAGCCAGCTTCTCTCCGCCTCAACTTTGTTCCAGGCTGACACAGTCATGGTAACAGCAGGGAAATCTGTCAGCAAGCACCCCCCACCTGTCCAAGAAACTCGCTGGAAAAGTCAACTCACTCCTTCCATCCCCAGCTGCCACCAGCCATCTGGCGCGTACCGTTGTTCCTGCTTCAATCCTTGCTCGGCTCCTACTTCCAGAGTCTTTTATAAAGGAAAAAACCCCTTATAAGGCCGTGATCTGCTCCCCCAAGCAAGGTCGGGCTGGGTCAGACCTTGGACAGGGAACCTTGCACTAAAGAGAGCGGTGAGGGGGGTTCAGTAGGGGGCGCTCTCCCTTCTGAATCAGTGCTGAGCCTGCTACCCCAGGGTGGCACTAGGGGGCGCTGTGCTGAAGGGAGCAGGGTGACAGCTCAGTAGGGGGCGCTCTCAGCCTCCACGCGAACCCCAGTGCTGGTGACAGGGGGCGCCATTCTGCTTCACGCAATAGATGAGAGGGGTTGATACAAGGAACCCGTTGAACGAGAGGGTGGGAAGCAGTTCTGACTGACACACAGCAACAGGCGGGGTGGGATGGAGCCGAGGGGGGCTGTGCACAAGGCCCGGGTGACAGGAGGTGTTTCGTACACCAGCACTCACATTCACACTCAAGCCGACACCAGCCCACAGTCACGTTCACGCCAACAGTCCTAGAGGAGTGGTCACATCTGCGGCACAAACAGCAACCCTCGCCGCGGCTGTGCTTACAGCCTCACCCGCTCCCCATCACACCCACACCAGCTGCCCCTCCACAATCGGACTCACAATACCTCATAATCACACAGGCTTCCAAACACATTTCTCACACCTTGAAGGCTACACAAACACACTAGCACCCAGGCACACTCGAAACACAGACTCATAAAGACAACCCATCTGACACCCACAAGCCTACCCGAGGACACTAATGTGCCATTACACCACACCCAGAAATCAGACTCACAAACATACCAGCTCACACTCATACATTTCAAACTCACACCCAAAACACACAACCAGACTCACCATCTGTCACAGAGATACACTCAAATTCACACCCACTATCACACCCAAAGCACACAACCCAACTCACAATCACACAGATACATTCACACTCACTAACACACCCAGAATACACAACTCGACTCAGCAATGCACAAACTCAGTCATATACACTCCAACTCACACCCAAAAACACACAACAAGACTCACCTTCTCACAGTCACAGAGATGCATTCAAACTTACACCCACTATCACACCCAGAATACACAACTCGACTCACCAACTCAGGCACACAGATACATTCAAACTCACCCCCACTAACACAACCAAAATACACCAAACTCAGCAACATAAACTCACAGTGATACACTCAAACGCACAGTCACACAGATATATTCAAGCACACACCTACTGTCACTCCCAGAACACACAACCCAACTCACAGCCACACCGATACATTCAAACACACACCTACTGTCACTCCCAGAACACACACCCCAACTCACAGTCACACAGATACATTCAAACACACACCTACGGTCACTCCCAGAACACACAACCCAACTCACAGCCACAGGGATACACTCCGCCTCACACCCAGAACACACAATCCAACTCACAGTCACACAGATACATTCAAACACACACCTACTGTCACTCCCAGAACACACAACCCAACTCACAGTCACACAGATACATTCCAACACACACCTACGGTCACTCCCAGAACACACAACCCCACTCACAGCCACAGGGATACTCTCCGCCTCATACCCAGAACACACAACCCA
>NC_048313.1:26363897-26457282 GCF_013100865.1 Trachemys scripta elegans | reverse complement strand
CTGCCCATAGGAGATCCAGATGGAGGGGGTGCCCGGGAGGTGAGTTTGGGGTGGGGGGGGGGACCCTGCTCATAGGAGATCCAGATGGGGGGGGGGAGGTGTCCTGGAGGTGAGATCTGAGGGAGGGAGCCCTGCCCTATAGAAGGTGACCAGGATGGGGGGGATCTATTCTGGGGACCCTGCCCTGGCAGTGAGATGGGAGACGTTCCCACTGGCTCCTGCCCTGATGGGGTACCCAGTTACAGGGCTGGGCGAGATTTGTTTTGGGGGAGCATGTTAGCTAACCCCGCCACCCCCAAGCCTAGGGGGAATCTTATCTCTGTTCCCACACCACCATTTTTCAGATTGTTTCCCCAGAGAGAGACTGGAGCTCTCCCTAAATCCCCTGCATACCCTGCCGCCAACCCAGCACCCTTTGTTTGCTGGTTACCCCCCAACGCACACCCTACAGCTGGATTAAAAGCACAACCCCCCTCCCCCTTATCTAGCCCTTGGAAGAAGGGCTTTGACTGCGTGATGATCTATCTGTGGGAAAGACAATTGCGGGGAGTAGGGCCTGGTTCAGCCCTGACCCCGTGGCAGTCGGAGGGGGACCCTGGATTTCCCCTGGGGTATCTGAAATCAGCATGTGTCATGCCTCTGCTGTGGTCAGGGGCACGCGGTGCCCACAGAGCCCTAGCACAGGCTGCGCTGGAGACGGTGGGCCGTGGCTGATCGGAACAAATACACAGGTTACGTCACTTATTTCGGGTGACCGGCTTCCTTCCCCTGCGGTCGCGCTGGCTCCGTTGTCCAGCCGTTGGTGTCCGTTCTCTTTGCCAGTTTTCCTTTTGCCCCCGTGGGCGATGCTCCGCTGGAGTCAATGGGGCCAGATCCCCGGCGGGTGTAAGCTGTCTCTGCGCCTTGGGAGTCGTGGCGGATTTACACCAGCTGAGATCCCTGGGGAGTGGGGGAGGCGGATCCAATCCCTGAGCCTGCCTCAAGGCTGGTGTTGTTCCAGCAAACCGGGCCTGCGATGGCTGGGGGGGAAGCACGCCAGGGCGGAGGATTTCCTCCCCATTGTGTGGCCGCCCAGCCCTTTGTGTTTGGTTTAGTTGGGGATTGGTCCTGCTTTGAGCAGGGGGTTGGACTAGATGACCTCCGGAGGTCCCGTCCAACCCTGAGATTCTAGGATTCTAGGATTCCTAGGGATGAAGCCACAGGGCCAGGGCGATGTCCTGAGCCGGGCATGCAGCTCCCGTCCAATGGGGCTGCGCCGGGGGATTAGAAGGGTGGTGAGAGCCAGGAAAATTACGGCATCACAAGGCCCCTGCATTGCCACTGACCTAGTGACATGAAGTTCAGGGACTGGGACATAGGGACTATCCTGCGGGAACAGACCAATAGGCCCATCAAGCCCGGTATCCCACCTCCTCCCTTCCCACCCACACCATGCTGCCAGGTCTGGCCCATGGGCCACCTAGCCCGGTATCCCGCCTCCTCCCTCCCCGCCCACACCATGGTGCCAGATCAGGCCAATGGGCCCATCTAGCCCGGTATCCCGCCTCCTCCCTTCCCGCCCACACCATGCTGCCAGGTCTGGCCAATGGGCCACCTAGCCCGGTATCCTGCCCACCCCACCCTGGATCAGCTCAATGTACCCATCTAGCTCTTTATTGCCTCACACTTGATGGGCCTGGTATCCCCCACCCTGCCCCCAGTCCCTGTTGCATTAGATCCAGACAATGGTGTCAATCCATGGATGTCGCTGGAGTGACTCTGGATTTACCCTAGCCGAGGTCAGACCCTGGCCCCGCGTCTCCCCATTCTCCATGGAGCGTGGCTGGTGCACTCGACTGGCTTAGCTGCTTTTTCCGTCTGCCCCACTGACGAAAATCGGGGTCCAGCATGTACTGTGTCTCCCTGTGACTTTTTATCTGTCTCTTTAATTCTTTGCTGATGGAGACACCGGGGCGCTTGGGAGCCGCCCCTCCTTTCATCTCACTTGTCTTGCCAATCAGTTTCTTCCCAGGGGAATTTTGATCTGAATCTCATCTCCTTTTAGGAGGAAGCATCTCTGCGGGGGGCTTGGCGTGAGCTCTGGAGGGCAGAGACCTATCAAACCCAGTGGTGAACGGTCCTAGAGGGTTGGATGCCCCGTCAGACTGCGCATCCCCTCGCGTGATGCCCCGGAGTTGCCTGTAAGTGATAGATTCTTGTATCCCTTGATGTGAGTGATTCAAACCGGCCTGACGCTGAGAGAATGAAGCAGCCTGATTTGTTTAGCTTATCCAAGAGAAGGTTAAGAGGTGACTTGATCACAGCCTAGAAGCACCTATCCTAGGCGGCCCTCACATTTAGCAGGAAGAGATGCAGCGGCTGGAAGCTGAGGCCAGATCAATTCACGCTGCAAATAAGAATCACATTTTTAACAGTGGGGGGAATTAGCCACGGGGGAGGTCACCTCAGATCTGGGCTTGTGATCTACAGAGCTGGGCAGTTGCGTTGGCTGGCGCCGGCGTAGAGGGCTCAGCCCTTCTGTAGACGGGGGCCTGTCCCTGACCTTGGCAGGAATTTTGTCTTGGCAGCTCTGCTGCAAGGATCAAAGGAAGCAGAGGGCTGGCTGGTTGAGCAGGGGATATAATCACAGCTCTTCCACGGTGCTTTTCACAAGCAGATCTCAAACCCTTCGCGGTCTTTAATATATTTATCCTCCCAACCCCCTATCTGAGGCAGGGCACTGCTGGGATTCCCATTGTACAAATGGGGAAACTGAGGCTCAGAGAGGCTACGTGACTTGCTGAAGGTCACCCTGGGAGTCTGCGGCAGAGCAGGGATTAGAACCCGGGTCTCCCAAGACCTAAGCAAGGGCCCAAATTATGGCCCAGGGGGTGAGTCACTGTCCTCTAGGTCTGCAGGGACAGCCTGAGATCCGAATAAACACCGTGGGGTCGTAAATTGTAGCCCATTGTGCCATGTTTGTGCAAATGCTCCCTCCCGGTCCCACGTGTGAGCGGTGTGGACAGTCGGGTAGCTAACGCGTGGGGCGGGGAGTCAAGAGAACGGACCGCTGCCCACGCTCAGGGCCTGATCCTAGACCAGTTGACAGCAGCTGCAAAAAGCCCGCTGAGTGGGCTCAGGACTGGAGGTAGAGCTTGGCTGATGCCAGAGCGGGGCGGGTGGCCCACGCTGCAGCACTCCACAGCTGGAGATGGGACACCACGGGGACCGATGCTCTGAGGAGGGCCAGAGATGTCTGGCTGGTGGGTCTTGCTCACCTGTTCAGGGTCAAACTGATTGGCAGATCTGGGGTCGGGCAGGAATATCCCCCCGGCCCAGATTGGCAGGGACCTGGGAAGTGACGGGATTCGCCACCTTCTGCAGCAGGGAGCGTGGGTCACCTGCCGGGGTCATCTGGGGCATGCCTCCATGCCCTGATCATTTTGGGCCCCTCGCCTGTCAGGCTGAGGAAGGGAGTTAAACGGCAATAGCTCCTCGTTCGCCCAGCAGGACCCCTGTGCCAGCTGGGCCTGTCCTTGTTAATTGTATTCTAGGCAAACAGGCTTTGCAGGTGCCTAGTCTCCTGCGAGGAGGCTCTAGATCAGAAACCCAATCGGCGGCTGTCTCATGTCGTCTAACGGGGGCAGAGGGTCCTTCCAGCGTGGGTGTGGCACCCGCGGGTGCATCGAGCGTCTCAACCTTTTTCTTTCTGAGCCCCCCCCCCCCCCCCCATGCTATACAAATTCCATGGCCTACCTGTGTCACAACATCTGGTTTTCTGCATATCCAGTAGATTAAAAGCCAGGGCCGGCATTAGGGGCTGGCAAGCTGGGTAATTGCCCAGGGACCCACGCCACAGGGGTCCCCCCATGAAGCTAAGTTGCTCGGGCTTTGGCTTCAGCCCCAGGCGGTGGGGCTCGGGCTTCGGCTTCCTGCCCTGGGCCCCAGCGAGTCTAACGCTGGCCCCTCTCTGGTTCGTTTTGGCGGCCCCCCCTGAAACCTGCTTGTGCTCCTCGCCCCCCAGTTGAGAACCACTGCTCTAGGGTTCCCGTCGCGGCACAGCAGCTGGTTGGGCAGGACGGTGCCGGGATACGGAGACACACCCAGGCCACAGGGAAGGACGGCGTTTAGGGCCTGGGTGAGTCACGTGGCAGCAGCACAGGGAGCTCAGAGTCTCGGTTTGTGACCCATGGAATTTGGGATCCCTCTGCCGCCTCTGTTGTAGAAGTACCATTGTAGGAAATGTAGGCTACCCCAGCCCTGGCCTCTCCCAGCAGGGGGCGCTGTGGGGAGCGGGGCAGGAGCGCTGGCTGTGGGGGGAGCTCCTGGCCACTCCAGTCCCAGCCCCTCCCAGCAGGGGGCGCTGTAGGGAGCGGGGCAGGAGCGCTGGCTGTGGGGGGAGCTCCTGGCCACTCCAGTCCCAGCCCCTCCCAGCAGGGGGCACTGTGGGGAGCGGGGCAGGAGCGCTGGCTGTGGGGGAGCTCCTGGCCCCTCCAGTCCCAGCCCCTCCCAGCAGGGGGCGCTGTGGGGAGCATGTGACTGGGAGCCCCAAGGCGCAGCCCCTGACTTTAGGGACCACAGCTGTGAAGAGTCATGTGACTTATTGGGGGTCTCCGTAAGTAGAAGCTTGAAGTCAGTGTCGGTTGAGAAGAGGCTGGGGCAGTCCGGGGTGGGTGGAGGAGTAGCTGGGGCAGGAGCCCAGGAGCAAGGCTAGCAGGGGGTCCTGATCCGAGGGTGACCGGAGCCCTAGAAAAGGACTAGAGGGACGTGGGGATCCTGGATCCAAGGCTGAAGGTGAACGCTGTCTGTTCAGTAAGGTGAATCAACCAGGCTCTGGGAGGGGAGTGGAGTCTAGTGGTTGGTGTGGTGGGGAGACTGGATTAGAACCCAGGAGTCCTAGCTCTGGAAGGAGAGTGCCAGGCGGGCTGGGAAGCAGGACTCCTGCATTCTGTTCCCAGCTGCGTGGTCGCTGAGTCCCACCAGGGTGCAGGAGGAGGGGAAACTGAGGCACACACGCAAGGGTGCAGTGATCTTGTGGGGCGCAAGCTGGCTGCAGGGCAACCCCCCAGCTCCTGCAGTGCCCTCTCCCTCTCCTCCGTAAGCAGGAGTGCAGACTCGTCTTGAACAGCCCCATCCCCTGCGCTGAGGACTCTTGCATGCCAGCCGGTTGGAGCTGCACCACGGGGCCCGCTCGCTGGGCTGGAACTCTTCCGGCCTCCTGGCGGGCTCCCAGTGCCGCTGACTCAGCGCCCAGGCATCCCAAGGTGTGCTCATAACCTGCCTAGGCCAGGAGCTGCGTGAACCGGAAGGAGCCCGCCCCGAGCAGACAGTCCGGAGGAGCCACCGTTGGGACAGGAGGATCTGATCCCGAGGACTAGATTCCTCCGGAGCCGGGTGAACAGGCAGGCTCCTCGCAGGGTAAAGGGATCCGAGAGGGTTACATGCCACGGTTGCTTTTGGCACTTTGCTCTTTCCACGCCCGCTTCTTATCGCTTTCCCCCTTCCTCAGCCTCTTTGCACAGCGTCACCCACAAAGCCACCGGCACGAACGTTAGTGGTGATATTACAGTCGAGTCTAGAGCAGTGGTTCTCCCCCAGGGGTCCGGGGCCCCTTCGGGGGGCCGCGTGCAGGCTTCAGGGGGTCCGCCAAGCACATCTGGCATTAGACTCACCAGGGCCCAGGGCAGAAAGCCAAAGCCCTGCCACACAGGACTGCAGCCCAGGGCCCCAAGCCCCGCCGCCCGGGGCTGAAGCCTGAGCAACTTAGCTTTGCGGGGCCCCCTGTGGCAAGGGACCCCAGGCAGTTGTCCGGCTTGCTACCCCGGAACGCCGGCCTGGCTTTTAGATGCAGAACATCAGTTGTTGTGGCACAGCTAGGCCGGCGTCAGAAAGGAAAAGGTTGAGAACCCCTGGTCTCGAGGCCCCGACCGGGATCGGCTCCCCCCGCCCCCTCCCCGCCATCGGGCTGGGTGCTGTGCAGGGCCCAGTTGAGATTGGGGGTGCCCCTGCCATGGTGCTCAGGCAGAGGGAGAGCGTCTCTGCCCCGAAGAGCTCACAGTATAAGGACACAAAGCGAGAGGAAGGATTGTTAGCCTGGATTTTACCATTTTGTCCATTTCTCATTGTGTGCAGCGCCCGGCACAACGGGGCCCTGATCTCAGCTGGGGCAGGGACTGTCTCTCACTGTGTGTCTGTGCAGCGCCCGGCACAACGGGGCCCTGATCTCAACTGGGGCAGGACCTGTCTCTCGCTGTGTGTCTGTGGAGCGCCTGGCACAGCGGGCCCTGATCTCAGCTGGGGCAGGGACTGTCTCTCCCTATGTGTCTGTGCAGCGCCCGGCACAACAAGGCCCTGATCTCAGCTGGGTCAGGGCCTGTCTCTCTCCGTGTGTCTGTGCAGCGCCTGGCACAGCGGGCCCTGATCTCAGCTGGGGCAGGGCCTGTCTCTCTCCGTGTGTCTGTGCAGCGCCTGGCACAGCGGGCCCTGATCTCAGCTGGGGCAGGGCCTGTCTCTCACTGTGTCTCTGTGCAGCGCCTGGCACAGCGGGCCCTGATCTCGGGTGACGGCTCTGGGTGCTGTTGTAATGCACCCTGGGGGTGTGAAAGTGGCGCTGGCACCGGCGGTGACCCAGCAGGCCTGTGCCTTGGGGGTCCCGTTGGCACCGGGCCATGCTGATTCAGCCCTATGGAATGACTAGCGCCTGTTGTGCGAATGGATCAGGCAGAGAAGCGGTTAATGGATGACCAGCAGGAGTAGGGGGCAAAGTCCTCAAGGCAGTGGAGGGACGGGGGCCGGGGGGAGGATCCCTGTCTGCTCTCTGACCCCGGTAGGAAGCTGCCCTGTCCTGAGGTCAGAGGCTGCGACAGGTCAGGCTGTGTGGGTCTGGCGGGGATGGGCCGGGAAGGTGGGAGCACCAAACCAGGTGCTGGGAGGAAGATGTTGCTGCTGACCTTTGACCTTTCGTCGCCCAGGTGACCATGGAGTTGGCCAAGGAGTCGCTCCGGAAGGAGCTGGAGGAGGAGCTGAAGCTCAGCACCGAGGAGCTGCGGAGCCACGCGTGGTACCACGGCTGCCTGCCACGGGAGGTACCCACGATTCCCATCTATTAGGGGTATTATGGTAGTGCTCAGAGGCCCCAGCTGAGGTCAGGCCTCACTGCCCTGGATGCTGCATCGATCCAGAGAGAGGCCCTGCCCCACGGAGCTCAGTCCCGCCGCCCGGGACACTCGGTATCCCTGTTTTACGGAGGGGAAGTGACTTGGCCAAGGTCACACGGAAAGTCAGTGACAGAGCCAGGGATGGAACCCAGGAGTCCTGACTCCCAGCCCCCTCCCGGCTCTAACCACTAGACCCCATTCCCCTCCCAGAGCCGGGAATGGAACCCAGGAGTCCTGACTCCCAGCCCCCCTGCTCTAACCACTAGTCCCACTGCCTGCCATCCCCACCCCTGAACAGCCCTTGTCTTCCCAGGAGGCCGAGTCCCTGCTGGGGGAGGACGGGGATTTCCTGATCCGGGACTCAGGCTCCAGCCAGGGGGACTACGTGCTGTCGTGCCGCTGGCAGGGCGAGCCCCTGCACTTCAAGATCATCCGGGTGGTTCTGCGCCCTCGCCTGGGCTACTCCCGTACCCTCTTCCAGTTCGAGCAGGACCAGTTCGACAACGTGCCGGCCCTGGTGCGCTTCTACGTGGGCAACCGCACGCCCGTCTCGGAGACCTCGGGCGCCGTGGTCTCCCGGCCCGTCAACCGGGAGGTGCCGCTGCGCTGGCTGCAGGAGCGCTACCGGGCCACCGTCCAGCCCCGTGTGGACGGGCAGGAGCCGGCCAAGGGGGACACGGCTCCCCGCAGACTCGGCCTCCACAGGCTCACCGCTGGGGAGAGGGCGACAGAGGGGAACCTGCTCCGGTGAGCGCTGGGATGGGAAATGGCCCTGGTTAGAACTCGGGCTGGGGTGCTGGGAGTCAGGACGCCTGGGTTCTCTGCCCAATTCCGGGAGGGAAGTGGGGTCTAGTGGTTAGAGCGGGGGACGGGCTGGGAGTCAGCACGCCTGGGTTCTCTGCCCAATTCCTGGAGGGAAGTGGGGTCTAGTGGTTAGAGCGGGGGACGAGCTGGGAGTCAGGACGCCTGGGTTCAGTTCCCAGCCTGGGAGGGGAGTTGGGGGTCTGGTGGGTTTGAGCAGGGAGGACTCGGAGTCAGGACTCCTGGGTTCTATTCCCGCTGTACCATAGAGTCGCAGTGTGACCTCGGGGGAAGCCCATTCCCCTTTCCGTGCCTCAGTTTCCCCATCAGTGAAGTGGGTCTTCTGAGCCTCTCATCCGGGGATGGGTTGTGATGCTCAATTCCTTGCTAAGCGCATTCGAACCCAGGGGGATAGGGGCTGCCCTGATTATTAACCCCGTGTCTGCCAAACTGCCCCCACACTGTGGGTTGGGTCTGAAAGGGTGGTCCCTGGTGCTGTGCCTGACTCACACCAGCGACTCGGGCTCCAAACTGGCTTCCCCACGAATAATCACGTTCCGTGGAGCAGCCCAGATCTGCCAGCCGGGCCCATTACTCCGGCATCCCCTTCATTCTGGGCGTGGGCCCTTTGCAGCTTGGGAGTCTGCAGCGGCCTGGGGCTCACGGTGTCGCCGCTTCTCCTTGCAGAGTGAAAGACAGAAGTGGGAGCCACCCCACCGGGCTGGATCAGCTGGGCCGGAGACCCTCCCTCTACACGGCGCAGTCAGACAGTAACCTGCGGACAGGTGCGTGGGGGCCGGGGCTGGAGGGCAAAGGCTGCCTCTCCTGGGAGGTATTACCCCTTCCGCCACGTGGGGGGTACAGGGCAAGGGTTGGTTTGGCTGCCACCTTCAATGCAGTTCCTCTGGATTGACGCTGGTGTAGCAGGATTTGTGCAGCTCCCTAATGCAATGCTCCTAGGGGGTACCATAATACACCTAATAGATAATGTACAGTGCCTAGCACGCTCATGGAGCGGGGCTCCTAGGTGCTACTGTAATACATCTAATAGACACCTTAATAGGCAGCAGGTTTAAAACAAACAAAAGGAAGTATTTTTTCACACAGCGCACAATCAACCTGTGGAACTCCTTGCCAGAGGATGTTGTGAAGGCCAAGACTGTAACGGGGTTCAAAAAGGAGCTAGATAAGTTCATGGAGGATAGGACCATCTATGGCTATTAGCCAGGATGGATAGGGATGGTGTCCCCAGCCTCTGTTTGCTAGAAGCTGGGAATGGGCGACAGGGGATGGGTCACTTGATGATTCCCTGTTCTGTTCATTCCCTCTGGGGCACCTGGCATTGCCCACTGTCGGAAGACAGGATACTGGGCTAGATGGACCTTTGGTCTGACCCAGTATGGCCGTTCTTGTGTATAATGTACAGTGCCTAGCACGCTCCTGTCCATGAGCAGGGCGCCTAGGTGCTACCAGAATACATCTAATAGATAATGTACAGTGCCTAGCGCAACAGGGTTCTGGACCATGACAAGGGCTCTCAGGCGTTACCATAATACACCAAATAACGGACTCCTTACAAACCAGATCCCTCAAGCTGGTGTAAATTTGCATCTCTCCATCGACTCCAGTGGGGCTAGAAGCCTGGGGATCTGGCCCTACTGCCTATCACCACAGCTCCGATTGCCACCCCGCTGGTGTAACTCCCCTGTCCCTAGGGGAGCGACTCCAGATTCACACCCATCCTGGCTGAGAACAGAACCAGGCTCCGTGGGGTCCATGAGTGCGGCCGCTCCGTTCCCTGCTCTGACGTGGTCCCATCTCCCTCTGCAGGCAGCCCGGAAGCTCCAGCCGGCACCCAGGAACGGGGCGAGCTCCCGCCCCCCTCGCCCGTCTTCCGCACTGGCAGCGACCCCGTGCTGCGGCCCACCGCCCCCCGGTGCCTGGACCCCGAGGGGGGTGCAGCCCTGAGCGGCTCGGAGGGGCAGCTGCACTCCAAGGCTCCCCCCAAGCCCCTGCGGGCCCCCTCCATGCTGGTGGGCGACGCCTCCCAGGAGCAGCTCAACACCTACTGTGAGCTGGTGCCCAAAGCCCCGGCCGGCTTGCGGAGCCACGTGGCTCGGCTGCACACCGAGGAGAAGTGGCGTGGCCGGGCCCGGGCCACGGACACGGCCTTTGGCTTCCTCGAGGACGAGGTGGCGCCGCTCCCCCGGCCGCGCCCCTATGAGGAGGAGATGGAGGGCTTTGTGCGCCCCCTACTGGAGACAGCCTCCTCCTTCCAGCCCCACAGCTTCCACTCACTCCTCCTGCCCCCCGACAACAAGCCCCTGGAGCCTGGCGCCCTCAAACGGCTCAAGGACCTTTTCGACTGGCATGACTGCCGGACCATGGCCCTGCACATCCTCTACATAGACTGTTTGGTAAGAGGGCGCTGGGAGCCAGGACTCCTGGGTTCTATCCCTAGCTCTGGGAGGGGAGTGGGGTGTAGTGGTTAGAGCAGGGGGGGCGCTGGGAGCCAGGACTCCTGGGTTCTAACCCTAGCTCTGGGAGGTGAGTGGGGTGTAGTGGTTAGAGCAGGGGGGGGCACTGGGAGCCAGGACTCCTGGGTTCTAACCCTAGCTCTGGGAGGGGAGTGGGGTGTAGTGGTTAGAGCAGGGGGGCACTGGGAGCCAGGACTCCTGGGTTCTATCCCTAGCTCTGGGAGGTGAGTGGGGTGTAGTGGTTAGAGCAGGGGGGCACTGGGAGCCAGGACTCCTGGGTTCCAGTCCCAGCTTTATTGCTAACTCACTGTTCAACTATGGGTCAGTCCCTTCCTTTCCCTCTGCCTCAGTTTCCCCAGTCTGTATGGTGGGGGTATGATAGTGCCCTCCAGGGCAGTGGGGTGTGGGGAGGTGAGCTGGTTGTGAGGCACCACTGTGTCTTTGTAAAGTGCTTTGAGACCCTTTTAGCGGAAGACCCCACAGAGCCATAGAATTTAAGGCCAGACAGGATCATTGGCCTGGATATCACAGGCTACCAGCGCCACCCAGCACCCAGACACTAAACCCAGCATGGATGGGTGGGTGGCATCACCCCCGCCTCTAACGGCCCTGGACCCCAGGACCTCCTGGGGATGCAATCGGACCCTCGGGGTAAAAACTGACCACTGAGGTCTGTGCACTTGTACCTCAGCCAGGCACAGCGGCTGCTCCGCTCTCCCCCGGGGGGCTTGTTATCCTGCGCCGGTGGCCCCATCTCAGACCTCTCCAGCCCAATTAATAGGAGCGCTCCTCTCCTCTCCTCTCGTGCCCCAGCCCCACCCATGGTCCTCAGGCTCTCCCCTGCCAAGAGGGCCCATTGGACTGGCCCTTCCCAGAGTCTGAGACCTGCCAGCTTAGCTAAGCTGCAGCCTGTGGGTAGAAGGGGTTAAATATTGAGGGGGGGGGTTGTTTAGGGGGGTAGGGGATCTCGGGGGCTGTGGAACTGTCCCCACCCTAAGGGGAATGGGTAGGAGCTCCATAGCTCTGCCCGGAAGCAGCCCTGGAGAACGGGAAGCAGGAGATCTGGGTAGTTATAGCGGGTTGGGGTGGGCATTGCCTGTGAGGGGAGAGCGCCCCCTCCTGAGCCCCCCGCCCTGCTCCTTTGTAGCACAGCGCCCCCTAGTGCTGTGCTGGGGCATTGGGGTCAGAAGTAACTGTGCGGGGAGAGTATCAGAGGGGTAGCCGTGTTAGTCTGAATCTGTAAAAAGCAACAGAGGGTCCTGTGGCACCTTTGAGACTAACTTCTGTTAGTCTCAAAGGTGCCACAGGACCCTCTGTTGCTTTGTGCGGGGAGAGCGCCCCCTATTGATCCCCACTCCCTGCAGCACAGCGATCCTGGAGATGGGTCAGGGGTGGCTTATGGACCGACGGTGACCCACCCTCCCTGGTCTTTGGATGGCCCTGTTTGAGCCTGGCTGGGGGTATTGCTCGCTCCCCAGTGAATGTGGAATGGGGGGATCGGCGTATCCAGGGGCTCATCAGTGTAATGAGAAAAATCCCAGGCCCCTTGGGGGATCCAGTGATCTGGCTCCCCTCCACCCCCTCCGCTGGCAGAAGGGTCCCTTTGTCCTGGCAAGTCTCGGGCCCTCACCCCTGCGCTTGTTTGTTGCTTGCACCAGGCTGGCAGGATCACCGGGGTGCCCAGGGAGCAGCAGCGGGCGATGGGGGTGAGCTCGGGGCTGGAGCTGATCACCCTGCCTCACGGGCACCAGCTGCGCCTGGACCTGTTGGAAAGGTACCGGCCTCGGGGAGCAGGGTGTGGGGACAGAGGCTGCGGGCTGAGGCGTGGCAGTGTTGAAATGCGGCTGCTTCTGGGGGAGCGCACGAGGGTGGCTAAATAGCTGCACGGCAGGATTTGCACTGGCAGGAGGAGGAGCTGGAGTCTAATTAAAGCTGCGGGGGAAAGTTAGAATAAAACATGGCTGGGTAAAGCCTTTACCGACCACAGCCTGGGGTAAGACTTAAGGGCTTGTCTACATGAACATTTAGTTCGCGGCAAGCTAGGGTGGGAGCCTACCTCCCCCCACCCTGCCTGTGCGCTCAGTCCCTGTGCATCACCAGCTCGTGAATGCGCTTGGCTCTAGTGCTCTTTGAAACATGACTGGATCAATGCGCACTAACGAACTTCTAGTGGGCATCAGCAGGGATCCGGCGGGCCGGGCTACGCTTAGAACGCTGTGATGAAATTGCTCTAAGCCGACGGGAGAGAGTTTCTGCCGGCAGCATAGTTAATCCACCTTCACGAGAAGCGGGAGCTTCCCTCCCATCCACGTAGCGCTGGCTATGCCGGGGGCTAGGTCATCATAGCTGTGTCACTCGGGGGGGAGAGAGAGTGGTTCACACCCTGAGCGCCGTAGTGGAGACCAGATCTTAGAGCGTGGCCGGCTGGAGCAAGTTCCCACCCCCAGCGTGCTGCGAACTAAATGTTTGTTTGTGTAGACAAGCTCAGGGACCTCGTGAAAGATGGCAGAGCGCCTCCTAGCACTGCGGTGTGGTACTGACTGCCAGGGGGAGAGCGCCCCCACCTGAAACCCCCACTCCCTGCAGCACAGACCCCTGCCCCTCCGAGCACCATGCTGGGGCATTGGGATCTGCACTGACCCAGGGCATGTCCACACTACACACACAATGCGGACCCTCGTCACGGCAAAAGAGGTTTTTCCCATCGCTGTAGTAAAGCCACCCCTTCCCGTGGCAGTAACTAGGGCAACGGAAGAATTCTTCTGTCGCCCTAGGGGTGTCTACACTGGGGCTTAGCTATGTCATTCAGGGGAGGGCGGGGAAGTGAATTTCTCACACCCCTGAGCACTGTAACTAGGTTGACCTATGTTTTAAGTGGAGACCAGACCTCAGTGGGGAGCGCTCCCCCTTCTGAGCCCCTCCCTATGTTATGCACAGGGGGGTTCCCTTGCAGGTCTCCCATTTAACACACAACCAAGCCCAGACCTGCTTAGCTTGCCCCAGGTAACGTCCGCCTCCCTTGAGCAGCTACAGTCTGGGCTCCGTTGCGTGCCCTGCTAGCGAGTGGTAAGGCTCAACCCCTGCGGTGTCTCTGTCCCTTCCAGGCACCATCTCATTGCCCTGGGCATCGCTGTGGACATCCTGGGCTGCACGGGGGCCGTGGCGGAGCGAGCCGCCACCCTGCACAAGATCATCCAGCTGGCCGTGGAGCTAAAGGGCTCGGCCGGGGACCTGTTCGCTCTGTCGGCCGTGATGAAGGGCCTGCAGCTGCCCCAGGTGAGGGGCAGGCCGGGGGGTGACTAGCTCCTGTTCCCCATAGAGGGATGGTTCAGGCTGGCCCATAGAGAGGGGCGCATGGAATTGTCTCGTCAAGGAGCGGGCTGTGAGCCCTGGAGTTTGGCCTGCTGGATGGAGCCCTGGGGAACAGACTGTCTTGGTCCCCATTGGTGGGGAGGTAATGTGTTCTAATGGACTAGGAGACCAGTGACCTTGGACAGGTCGCATCTCCTCTCTGGGCCTCAGTTTCCCCTGCCCGCACTGTGTGTGTATACAGTGAGCTGTTCAGGGCAAGGACTGTCTATGGGTCTGTGCAGCGCCCAGCACGCTGCGGGCCCCGAGCTTGGTCACTTGGTCTGCGCAGCGCCCGGCGCAGTCGGGGGTCTTGAGTTGCTACAGCATAATGGGATCCAACAGGCCTTGATCTGTCCCTAAGGAACGGGACTCCCATCCATCTGGCACGTTGCCAGGGTCTGGTCAGTGGCGCTTGCCCCAAGGCAGGGCACCCGCCGTAGCCCCCCAGTAGCTCACTCCTATCCCCGTGTCCCCACCACCACCACCCCGCAGATTGCGCGCCTGGATCAGACGTGGCAGAAGCTGCGGCAGAGCCACACCGAGAGCGCCATCGCCTTCGAGAAGGACCTCAAGCCCTTCGTGAAACGCCTCCACCGGGGGGAAGGTGAGACGGGGCCCGCGGTGGGCCCAGGCCATGGACCTGAGAGGGGATGGAACAAGCTGGGGAGGGATCTGCCCGGGGGTGGAGGCGATGTGGGGGGAGCATTATGGGGGGTGAATCTCACCCCAGGAAGAGAGGGCTGCAGGGCGTGGCTGGAGAAGTGGGAATTAGGCTTGGGGGGGGGGGGTAGCCTCACCTGGGCTTGTGTCCCACCAGCCTGGGCTGGATCACAGCCAGGCCCCCTCCCCCGCCTCTGTTGCCAAATGGTACAGGTCCCCTACTTGTGCTGCTATCCCCCCCGTTCCCGCAAGTACCCTTCTATGCCCCTATGCCAGAGCCCTGGCCCAGTCCAGGAGGATGGCTGGCCCAGTGGTTAGCATGCTGGCCTGAGACTTGGGAACACCAGCTTCCGTCCTCTGCTCTGCTCCAGAGTCCCTGTGAACAAATCACATAGTCCCTCTGTGCCTCAGTTTCCCCTTCTGTACAATGGGGATGAGAGCCTGGCCGCTCTGGCGGTTGTGAGGATAAATGCATTAATGACCGTGAGGAGCTTGGGGGGTGAGTGCCAGCTCAGTACCGAAGATGGAGCGGACGTCTTTCTGTCCATGTCTCAAATGGGGTCTGATCCTCTTCTCCCAGCAGCCTCTGCAGTAAGCCTCGGGGCTGGCTGTAGCTGCACCCGTTACACCAGGGCTGCATTTCACCCTCCATGGCCAGTCCTCAATCTTATTACTCTAGCCCCAGCCTGCAACAGCAAAGCAGATCGGGGTGGGCCAGATTTGTCTGGGCAGTAGTGCCTGGCCTGCAAGGCGCAGGTTGGATACGTGAGTGGGTACAGGCCCCTGCTGGAAGGTGGCTCTCTGACGCCTTGTCCCCGTGCTGCAGGGAACTCCTCCCAAGGAGAGGTCGCCGTCCCGCACCTCCTGCCTCTCATCAGCCTCATGGAAGGGGAGCAGCTCTGGGACGACCATGAGGAGAGCTGCGACCTCCTCCTACGCACGCTGGAGTCCGCCCGCTCCATCGCCACCAGCGCCGGGGCTTACAAAGCCACCGCAGAGGCTAAGCTCCAAGGTAGGGCTGCAGGGAGCTGTGTGGGTCAGCGGCTGGCTAAAGGGTCTCCAGAGCCTCATAGGAGTTGTAGTTCAGTTGCCTCGTTATACTCCCCCTTTTCTCTGGGCTGGGTTCCCCAGCTGGACTACATCTCCCATGCTGCCCCCCTGACCTGGGACTCCCATGCTGCCATTGCGTCACTGCACCATGAAGCGATGCTGTGGTGCATCATGGGAGATGTAGTCCAATGAGGGAGCCCTGCCTCTAGAGGTGGTGGTGGGTACGCAGCCTCTGCACTGCAACTCCCACAGGGCCCGGCCGAGGCAGATCCAAACAGTACTATTCTCAAAGCCGGCTTCGATGGAAATGGTTTGAGTAGCCCCAGTGTACATGGAGCCAGTTCGGCCTGCGATTACACAAATAGCGTAGGAAGGAACAAGCCAGAGCCCCAGCCCTCCTGTACCTCTCCGCCCTTCCCTGGTATCTTCTCTCCTCTCCCTAGGCTTCCAAGCCACGCCGGAGCTCCTCGAAGCTTTCCAAACCGAGTTCGCGCTCCGCTTATTCTGGGGCAGCAAAGGAGCGGCCGCGGACCGGGCCGAGCGCTACAGGAAATTCGACGCCATCCTCACGGTGCTGTCCCAGAAACTAGAACCAGCGGGGAAAACGGAGCCCTGAGTTTCCTCCGCCACCACGGCACGGACCACGAACAATGGCTTGCAGAGCAAAGTCAGCACAGGATGGAGGAGCGACCACGCCCCGGGGCCTGGAGATCTCTCCACGAGCCAGTGCCAGGAGCAGGATGAGGGAAAGGGAACTAGCCCGAGACCGAAAGCCTTCCAGGCCCCACCGCCGCAGAGGACGGGGGAAGACAGATTTCCGCAGCTTACGCGCGTGCCGTATTCTGCCAGCCCCCCGTGCCTTGCTGCTGGAGGCGGCTGCTCCGTGTACAGAAGCTTGGGGGAGCGGGAAGGATTGGTGGACCCATTGCACCCGCGAGCCTACGGCTTTTTAAATGCAAAATGCCACTGCAACTTTAGCTTCCCCCGCCTCTTTGCCAACGTGGGAGGGTGTGAGCTGGTGAAAGGGAGCGGAGGAGCAGGGGGGATTTCCCCCTGCCAGCAGAGGAGGGGTGCCTGGAGCAATAAACCGAAGCCTTCCAGCTGGCTTAGAGAATTGCTGCAAAGGGTAGCGCCTGTCACCGGGGTGGCTGGAGGTTACGTGGGGGAGGTGGCTAGGGGCTGATTTGCAGCCTGCGGGGGCTGGTGCAGCAGAAGCCCCCTGCCCCCTTCCAATGACAATTGGCGACTTAGTGAAAAGTCTCTCTCCGCCCCTGCCCACTTCTCCCCTGAAACGAGCAGGTTTGTGCTGCCCTCAGTGCATTAGGGGAGCTCCCCTGAGTCGGGGTGGCAGGGGGCTGTTAGCTCTGCCCCAGGGATGAAGAATTGCCTAATGGTTACAGCAGGAGACACCTGGGTTCTGCAGCCACTTCGGGCAGGAAGCAGGCTAGGAGGGGCCGGGCCGGGATTAGACTAGGATGGTCGGCTTCTGCTGTCAGCCGCCCTTTAACTAAAGCATCCTAGTGTCGTCCCCTCCCCCCGGCCCCCGACCTCAGCCCAGGGCAGTGGGGAAGCGAAACCAGACAACGCACCACCGAGGGGAACGGTCCGAGCCAGGCTGTCATGTTTCCTGCCCCCCCCCGCCCCCCGCGTCTATGCTCACATGAGGGGAACCAGCTGGAGTCGGTGCCTGTCCAATGCCCCAAGGAGCGGCTGGCCAGGAGGGTTATGGCCAGGAGGGCCTAAGGTGGGGAGTTAAATGAGGGTAGTTACAGCAAGGCTTAGCCCTGTGTGGACGCTCTGAACTCAGGCTCAGCCCTTGTCTATGGGGGAAGCTGGAACACTCGCAGCGAGGGTGGGAATTTAAGCCCCCTGCTCTGAATAAGCCAATGCAAACTGCAGCTGAGCTAAACTGCTATTCCATGTGTGGGGGGCCCCCTCTCTTCCCCACAGCCACGGTGGAGTAAGAATGGGGGTGGCTGGAGACGGCACAAGCGTGACTAGGCCCCGGCTCCAGCAGAAAAAATGCTGTTTAAATGTTGCCTCTAACATGGAAGTAGAAGTACCATGTCCCTTATGGGGAAACCAAGACAGGCCTATGGTCACATAGCAAAATCAGAGACTATCAGGGTTGGAAGGGACCTCAGGAGGTCACCAAGCCCCTGCTTAAAGCAGGACCAATTCCAAGACCCCTCAATGGCTCCCTCAAGGATTGAACTCACAACCCTGGGCTTAGTAGGCCAACACTCAAACCGCTCAAAATGCTCAATTCCTCCTCTCAATGGAAGGCAAACCTATGTGAGCCCAGGCCCCTCCCACAGCGAAGAATAGAACCCAGGAGTCCTGACTCCCAGTCCCCCTCCCCTCCTGTGCCTAGCACTGCTAACGGAACCCAGGAGTCCTGGTGACCAATTCCCCCTACTCTAAACCCACTAGCACCCTGTGAGGCCACCTGTGTTCTAGTTGCAGGTCTGCCACTGTGCAGCTGGGGGACTGTCACTGCCGCTGTGCCTCAGTTTCCCCAAAGGAAAAACAGGGAGGTGCACTCCTTAACTCTGTCCTCACTGCAAAACCAGGATGCATTTCTACTGCCGGCTAGCCCCACAAGGGGTTGTACATCATAGTAGCAGGGGCACAGGTAATTTACCTCCACAGAGGTAGTCTAGAACAACCCTATACCACCCCCTCCAAAACCTCAACTAGCTACATTGCGTTTAAAAACTTCCCAGACCACATCCCCAGCCGGGCCCTCCAGCACATTAGGAAAAAAAGTGCCCTTAACTTGCATCAGCCAACACACTGATAAAGGCGAAGTTCCAGTGAAGACTAGGCGTAGCCTCAAGGAAACCTTAAGCCACATCATAGTTTGTAGCTGGACCTGCTAGTGCATGTGAAAACTACACCCTGCCTCGGCCACACTAGAGCGTCTTCCTCTTATGAGGAGAGGCTGAGGGAACTGGGATTGTTTAGTCTGCAGAAGAGAATGACGGGGGATTTGATAGCTGCTTTCAACTACCTGAAAAGGGGGGTTCCAAAGAGGATGGATCTAGACTGTTCTCAGTGGTACCTGATGACAGAACAAGGAGTAATGGTCTCAAGTTGCAGTGGGGGAGGTTTAGGTTGGATATTAGGAAGGTGGTGAAGCACTGGAATGGGTTACCTAGGGAGGTGGTGAAATCTTTACTCTTTAAGAGATTTTTAAGGTCAAGCTTGACAAAGCCCTGGCTGGGATGATTTAGTTGGGGATTGGTCCTGCTTTGAGCAGGGGGTTGGACTAGATACCTCCTGAGGTCCCTTCCAACCCTGGTATTCTAGGATTCCCGTGTATTCAAATCCCTCAGGGTTTGGCTTCACAGGACAGCTGCCCTGCTGTCGTACTGGAGTGAAAACGCTACTAGCAGATCTGCTCCCGCCAGCGTAGTTAATCCTCCGCCCCGAGAGGCGGTGGCCATGTCAACAGGAGAAACTCTCCCATCCCCATAGCGCTGTGTACACAGGGAGATAAGTCAGTAGAACTGCACTGCTCACGGGGGTGGATTTTTCAACCCCCCTATATTGACATAGGGCTGTGGTTTAGACCTCGCCTTAGTGAAGACAAGGCCCGGATGTCGGGCCCAGGCCACCACAGTGGGGTCCTGCTCTCAGCTGGTGGGCTTCTGGCCATGACGGTAATATACACAACCAACCGTGCCCCTCTCCCTAAGAGCAGGGTGGTCTAGGTGTTACGGGAACACAGACGAACCGCCCTGCTCCCCTCCCACGTCCCAAACAAACTGAGGCCTCAGTGCCACAGAGTCTGTATTGTTTTTATAAACTTAAAAACTGCACAGGAGGGGGGTGGGGAAATCAACTATGTACATAAAGTGTAAAAGGCACCAGGCTGCAGTGGAAATACATTCTATGGGCTCCGGCCCAGCGACCCCCCCAGACCCACGTCTCAGAACCAGAGGGGAGACAGATCTGCCCCCTCCCTCCCCCATCGGGTGAACAGAAGCCAAGACAACTGGCACATTTATACGTATGTTACAGGTTAACTGAGGCATAGGCTAAAATGAGCAGTAATTGGTCACTGTATAAAAAGCTAAATATATTAAGAGTCCTCTAAAAAGAAAATTACACAGAAGGGGTTGGCTGCAGCTCGGAGCCCTGGGCTTCCCCCACCGAGATCAGCCTCCCCCGCCCCCCAGGGGACAGATTCATTGATGCAACAGGCACTTTTTGCTCTTTTCTTCCTTGGCTGGGCGAGTTCTGGAGTCTGGGGAATAAAGTGCATGAGGTGGCCACAGTGGCGGAGGGGGAAGTGGGCAGGAGCTCGGCCAATGATGGAGCTGGTGGCGGCAGCAGTAACGGGCACTCACTCTCACCCAGGGACAGGTGAATTCAGACCTGCGGGCCCTGGCAGAGAACGCACGGAGGTTCAGGGCCCAGGGCTCCCGGCTGGCCGGCGCCTCTGTTCCATTAACATCCAGGCTGGCGCCAGCCTAAGGGGGGAGCCACAGGTCCCGGGTTCGAATCCCAGGAGGGAAACAACCAACCCAGGCCTGAGGTTTATCATGCTGCTTAACACGCACCTGGACGGCGCCCAGATGCCAGGGTGACAAGCATGGAAGAACAGATACAGAGGACACTTTCTATTCCATAAGCGCCCCCCCCCCCCTCCAAAAAATGGGCTCTGCCCAGCACACCTTGATGGAACCTGCATCCCTTTGCCCTAAGCTAGCAGGAGACAGTGCAGCTCCCTTCACCCCAGAGATCTCATACACCCCCCTCCCTACAGGGGGAAATAATAACAGGCTCCTATGAGCCCTGCACTGGAGGGGGTGGGGGGCCGGATAGGAACCCTGGCCTCATTGAGTATAGAGGGATGTAATCTGACCCATGCCCCCTTGTGGACACAGGGATGATTGCATCCACACCACTGGGGGAAATGTGGGGTGCTTAAGAGCAGGGGAGGGGGTGCAGCAGCTGTTTTTTGGGGGGAGGTTGAGTTACTCACTCCCAGGGGATCTGACGGAGGGGGCGCAGTATGGAGTATGCGGGGGCAGCAGCCAGAAATCCAGTCCATCCCTCCCCCCAGCACCCACTGCAACCTCCCCCACAAGCGGAGAGGCCCTGCTGAAATGTGAAATTCCACAGAGCTGGGGCTTGGGCAGAAGGGGGTGGAAGGGTTTCTCCTTCCCCTCACGGGCGATGTGCTTTGCAAGCCGGCGCCACTACTTGCCTACGAGGGCCACTTGTCTATGCAGGGCCAGAGGCCACTTCCACGCCTGTACCCCTGAGTCCCAACCCCCAGGTTCCAGCAGCGTTGCTCCAATCCCCGCCAGCCCCTGCAGCTCCACGAGCCAGCTGCCGCTCTCCGGGCAGGCGGGGAGGCCCGAGCTCAGTTCAGGGTGACCCGCAGGTAGGACGTTGGCACGTAGCCCTCGCCGCCTTTGCTCCTCCGCACCCGCGTCCAGCCATCGCCTTTGTCCTCCTCCATCAGGCTCAGCTCCTCTCCCTCCGTCATGGAGATGGTGCCTTCGCTGGAACCTGGGGTGATGGGGAGGGAGGAAAGGGGTAGGGGAAATCAAAGGCAATGGGGTTAGAAGAATCACTTGTTTCAGAGCTCAGCTAGGTTCCCCCCCATCCCTGTGATAGGAGGACCTGTATGTTAGAGCTCCTAGGACTCCAGGGGGATCACACCCTCTGTACCCCTTCCCCAAATCCACATAGCTAGCTGCAGCAATAGGCCACTGGGGGCTGGAAGTTTCCCCTAGAAGATATGGGTGAACGGCACAGACCCTAAGTGACCCTTCCTTGTCCCCCATTAGCCAAGAAATATCCCAGTGGGCAGCTGTTAAAGGGGAACTTATGCCAAACTCCCTACCGGGAGGGAGGGAGGTGAGGTGGACTGAACAGGGGTGTGGAGATGTAGCCTGCTTGGCGGTGAAGTCTCCAACCCCTAAGCGGGATTTGAACTCAAGACCCTCAGTATTAAAATAGGTTCCTACTGTATGACCTAAAAGGAGGAGCTCTGTTAGCAGCCAACAGTAGTAAGACTGTTATCCTGACTGCACACCAGTCATGTGGGGGTAGGGGAGGGGGAAGTGGCTAAGGATGGTTGAAAAATTTCCAGCAGAAAATTGGTTTTTGAATGAGATTTTTCAGGTAAAAGTATCTGTTTCCCATGGAAGTGTCAATTTTCTTTTGTAAAATTACCCCAAAAGCAGAATATTTTGATGAGGAAATGCAGCCATGATGCCTCATGGGAGTCGTGGTTCAGGTGCCTCACACTCCCATTCTCCTTTCTGGGCCCAGCTCCCAAGCTGGACTTCATCTCCCATGATGCACCATGGCCCAAAGACTCCCATAATGCACTGTTTCCTCAGTCAGAGGGGCAAGACCCTGGTGAATCATGGGAGATGTAGTCCAACCAGGGAACCTGGCTCAGAAATGTCTTGGGCGAGTACCTTCAAACTGGTACATGGCCACACAGGTGCCGATGGGCGAGGCCAGGTCCTCCTCGAAGTCCTCGTCAAACTCCGTGTAGATCGGCTGGTTCAGGGCATCCTGGCTGTCGTCGGAGTGGGTGGCGTCAGGGCTGAGGGACCAATGAGACAGGGTGAGCGGCTGTTTCTGGGGGTAGCTCCAGCCACAGGGAGTCCAGGGTGGCTGTTCAGAAGCACGAGTGTGGTCTAGGGGTTAGAGCAGGGGAACTGAGAGCCAGGACTCCTGGGTTCTAATCCCCACTCTGGGAGGGGTGCAGGATCTAGTGATAAGAACTGGGGGACTAAGGAGCCAGGACTCCTGGGTTCTATTCAGACAGATGACACCCGGCCCAGAGATCCCAAACCGCACATGTGGGTGAGGATTCAGCAGCCCCCACACCTGGGTATCACGGCCGCCTGCTCCCCCTAGCTCCTGGGGACGGACATTTCACCTCCTCACCTGCCCTTCTCGTGGGAGCCGTTGTTGTTCAGGGTGGTGGCGTGGTCCAGGTGGCGACTGTATCTCAGGGCGTTGTCCGGCCGGTTACTCAGCATTCTGCTCTCGGCTTCGGCCAGCCACGACTGGGAGGCGCGGGGGAGAGAGAGAGAGAGAGGTTCAAGCATTTCATTCCTGCCCCCCCACAGCAGAGACAGATCGCACATGGGGGCAATCATCTTCGTTCACATAGGGCTTCCTTCTCTAGCCCTGGCAGGGCACATCCCTTAGCAGCTGTCCCCCTATGGGGTCTTGGCCCCATCCCTGCCCTCAGAATAGCTACAGATCCAGGCAGTCAGAGCAGGTCAAGCACCCCGATTCTCAGTTCTGCTACAGGCTTCACACAGTCTTTGGGCTCCCCATATTTTGTCTTGCCCGGCCCGCCCCCAGCATAAGCTAGTGCAAAATCAGTGCTCAGAACCCAGGGGCTCTAACCACTAGACCCCATTCCTCCATGGTGGTGCTAGACGTAAGGAGACTAAGCAACTGCTTAGGGCCCCAAACGGCTCACGGGGGACCCGCTTTAGTAAAACCCCCAAAATACCATTCACCTTATTTAACAAGCGTATCAGTCCATGGTGTGTTGGTATATTTGTTATGGAAATATCATTAGTATTTTTAGGAGGTGGGTGAGGGGGGATGGGGGGGCCCCCCCAAAATATTCCTGTTTAGGGTTAAGGTTAGCACGGCCTCTGCCGCTTCCTCCAGAGCTGTGAATAGAACCCAGGAGTCCTGCCTCCCAGCCAGTTAGCTACAGTCCCATTCCTGCCCACTCCAGTATCAGACACATGGGCTATGACCTGTAGGAACAGGAAACACCCAAGAGAGTCTGAATCACTGGAGGAATGGGGCGGGGGAAGGTGCTTTTATCAGGCAACGCACATTCAGCCGACTCATTCATAAAATAAACCTGTGGCCAAGAGTAACTTCCTTAGCGAATAAGGAAACTGGGCAGAGCCATGTAACAGGATTGTCTGGTGTCAAGCTCGTCGCTTGAGAAAGAGAAAGCGACCGAAGGCCCAGGCTGTTTCTATGAATGAACCGATACTGGGCACGGAGTTACACACATGATTCACCCCAGAATAATTTAGTCACGACGCAACCGCTCATAAATCAAACCAGCAGCCTTTGAATCATAAGGACACCTAACCTGAGAACCAATGTGGTCGTGACATCATTATCTGTAGGGTCACTGCCTGATTTAAAATAGTCTCTCATCTTTTGATATTCTTCATATTGTGGCAGTGCCTAGTTGCCTCAGTCATGGCCTAGGTCTCCATTGTGCTAGGCGCTGTACATTATTTATTAGGTATATTATGGTAGTGCCTAAGAGCCTCAGTCATGGCCCAGGTCTCTGCTGTGCTAGGTGCTGTACATTATTCATTAGGTGCATTACGGTAGTGCCTATGCGCCCCAGTCATGGCCTAGGTTTCTGTTGTGCTAGGTGCTGTACGAACACAGAACAAGACGCTGGTCCTTGCCCCAAATAGCTTCTAATCTGAGTGGGACCCCAATATGCCTTAAAGAAGCAGGATGGTGCAGCAGTTGGGCACTAGCCTATGACTTAAGTCCCAGGTTCAAGTCCCTGCTCTGCCACAGACGTCCTGTGCGACCCTAGGCATGTTACTTAGCTTCTCTGTGCCTCAGTCTCCCCACCTGTACAACGAAGATAACAGCTTTGCCCTGGGAGGATAAATACACTCAAGATGGTGCGCTGCTCAGATGCGACAATGACGGAGGCCACATAAGGACCTAAAATACTTAGAATCCATCAGCAAGCCAAGGGACACCATGTGGACGCGGAGATCATTGTGCTAGATGGGCCAGACAATTTTGACCATATATTAACATCAGTTAGGAGTGTGATTTTTTTTTTTTTTTTTAAACATTCTTATTGAAATATACATAGATAGAACACTTAGCCAGGGACTCAGGAGATCTAGGTTTTATTCCCAGCTCTGACACTGGCCTGCTGGGTTAGTCTTGGCAAGACACTTTCCCCGCGTTTTGCCTCAGTTTCCCCCGCTGTAAAATGTCGGTCCTCGAAACGCTGGGCTCCAAGGATGAAAAGCGCTCGAGAAGAGGAGGCACTGTTACATGGTTCGGCCACTAGAGGGAGATAAAGGTCTCCCTTATAGATTTACCGCACTTTGAACCGGTTCAAAGGAAGGACTGGTCAGACCATACGGGGCATCGCGGGTGTCTGGAGCCACAGATGGCTGGAGAGCAGAGCCGGATGTGTGGATTCCCAAAGGGGCCTGGGGAGTGTGTCAGAGGTAGCCCCATCCCGTGACACCCCCCCCCCCCCCCCCCCTTACCTCGTATTTCTGGATTTCTAGGCGCAGCTTCTCGATGTTGCTTAGGGTCTCAGAGATCTTTGGCTCCAGGCTAGTGGGGTCGCCCATCTGGGGCGTCTTCTGGTACACGTCCTTCATCTTGTTTAAGGCATCTCTGTGGGGAAGGGGAGAGGGAAAGGGATTTAAAGGGACAGCACACAAAATTTCTGCCTTCCGGCAAAGAGATTTGGATGCAAATTGTAGGAAGGCAAACTGATTGGTTCCCTCCCTTTATTTCCTCCTGCATATGAAGAGAACAAGGGGAAGGAGTGACAGAGCACTGGACTAGGAGTTACACAAGAACATCAGAACGGCCACACTGGGTCAGACCAAAGGTCCATCTAGCCCAGTATCCTGTCTTCCGACAGTGGCCAATGCCAGGTGCCCCAGAGGGAATGAACAGAACAGGGAATTGAGTGATTAAACCCGTCATCCACTCCCAGAAAGCAGAGGCTAGGGATGCCCAGAGCATGGGGTTGTATCCCTGCCCATCTTGGCTAATAGCCATTGATGGATCTATCTTCCAGGAACTTATCTAGTTCTTTTTTTGAACCCCGTTTAGTTTTGGTTTTCACAACATCCCCTGGCAAGGAGTTCCACAGGTTGACGGTGCGTGAAGAAGTACTTCCTTTTGTTTGTTTTAAACCTGCTGATTAATTTCATCCAGTGATCCCTAGTTCCTGACTCATGAGGAGGGGTTAATAACACTTCCTTATTCACTTTCTCTGCACCAGTCACGATTTTATAGACCTCAATCACACTCCCCTTTAGTTGTCTCTTTTCCATTACTTTGCCCCTGACCTGGGGGAAATCATTTCTCCTCCTCCTGTTTTCCCTTCCTACCCTGGTCTATTTAGACTGTAGACAAATTGGGGCAGGGACTGGCTCTCACGAAGCACGTCCAGCACCTGGCACAACGGGGCCGCACATCTCGGCTGCGCTCACTGTACAATGATTATTTGAAGGAGTGATTACAGATCAAGCGCACACGCTATGTGGAAATAGCATTTCCCTATTGTGCGCAATCTACAGGACTCACTGCAGCAGGAGGCCAGAGTTACAGACTATGGATAAACCCTCAGGGTTTAGAAGCCTGGAGAAGGGAGGGGTGGTGCATTGTGGGAGTCCCAGTCCATGGAGCATCATGGGAGATGTAGTCCAGCAGGTGAGCTGCCACCAGGGGAGGAGACCAAAGACAGGAGGCCCCCAAAAGGCACCGCCTACAGGGCATCGAGCGCTTGTACCTCTGGTCGATTTCCTTCTGCAGCTCCCGGTTCCTCTCCTCGATCTTCTGCTGTAACTTCTTCCTCCTCTGCTCCGGCGGCAAGTGGCTGAAATCTTCCGTGATCACAGGCTGGCGGCAGGAAGGGGGGAGGGGAAGAAAAGGATACATCGGTTCCCTTCGTGTCGTAACATGGACCCTCTTCCCCAGCCACAAAATCCAGTCCCATGTGCTCCCCCCCTCCCCCGACTCCTTCACACTACGGGTTGCAGGGGCTGCTGACAGCCACTGCCCTTGACGTGCAAGACGCTGGCCAGCGCCAGGGGAATGTGTGTGCCCCACTCGAAGGGCCTGATCTCGCTGAGCCTCCTAGACCTTCACTGGTCACTGAGAGAGCTCGGTACCTCGCAGGGTAGCGACAGCGCTTGGAGGCAGGGCCCCTCCCGGGGCAAGATGTTGCATGATGCCTTTCTGCAGCAGTGGCCGGGATCCGGAGCTCTCCGATTGTGCCGCGAAGAGAGCTCGGCACCTAGCGGCCAGGGAGACACCAGCCACGGCCCTGCAGCTTTAAACCGACGTGGGCCAGATCTCGGCCTCCACCAGCAGCACGGAGGGTTGAGATCCTAATTCTCTCCGGCTGCAGAACCCTCAGCCCGTGGAGGCGGGAACAGCTCACGGCATCCGCCCCAGCCGTTACAGCTATGGGGGAAACCAGCACTGAGCTGGGATTCAGGAGAGCCGTGTGGCCTCCAGCAAATCACTGGGTGGACGGACCTCAGACAGCTGCGTGCAGTGCTACAGCGCCATGTAACCATGCCCATGCCCAGCAAAGGTCCTCGGAAGCGTCAGCGCTGCCCGAGATGCTACTCGCTGGACCGTGGGTCTGGCCTGGTAATGCTGGCCAATTGAGAAAAAAGTAACTGATTTCCACCCCTGTGAGAAGGCAACACCAAGCAAGCACACGCGTGATTTTTTTTTTTTTAAAAAGCGAAACACACTGGGATCCTGGCACAATAACCACGTGCCCTCAGCCTGGCAGAGTTAGCCCCCCCCCCGCGCACCCACGGCATGGAGGGTGAAAGCCATGTGGGCAAGCCCTGGTTTGCGGAGGTGCTCCTGCTTCCTGGGAATACCGGAGGTGGAGGGGGGCAGGGGTAGAGGGAGAGGCGATCAGAAATTGGCTGCTGGGGTGGGGCTTTGGTCTCCTGGTTTGCAATGCTTTATTAAGAACAGGAAGCGGTTTACTGGGGCTTGACCCCACTCCCACAGAGCCTGTACCCCAAGCAACAAATGCGGCACAACAGTTTCCGAAAAGGGGACGCCGACAGAAGGGAAGCCTGGAAAGCAAGGGACGGCTTGGGGTTTTATATGGAGCAGGAGCAGAGGCTGCACACGCTCCTGGCTGGAGGATGCAACAGGGGAAGCTCCTGGTTCGGACGGGCAGAACAAGGTGGACTATGGTGCTGTGTGGAACAGGCGAAGGGCTGGGCTAGGAAGTTTGGAAGGAAGGCGCGTGTCTGGGGAGCCGATGTTTTTGAAACAGGCGGAAGCACTGACGGCTGTACCACGCGAGGGAGGCTGGAGCTACGTGGAAAAGAGGGAGAACCCAGGGCTTTGAGAAGTGACCAGTAAAAGAAGAAATAATTGGGTGCGTGCTGGGGCTGGGAGAAACGTCTCACGGAAACTGAATTTTTATGGAAAACCTGGATTTGGGGGAAACGCAGCGGCTTCGGGCGGAAAGATTTGATGTTCTCGTTGAACAGAACAAAGATCTGAAACCCAACACTTTCAGATTTGACTATGCTACTGTAGTGCCTCCTGGGAGATGTAGTTCAGGTGCCACATGAGCCCATTGTCCTCTATGGGCCAGGCTCCCTGGTTGGACAACATCTCCCATAATGCACCATGGTGGGCCCTCTCCTTTGTAAGGGGAGGTGGTGCATCATGGGAGATGCAGTCCCATCAGGAGCCCAGCTCACAGCGGAGAACGGGGACATGAAGCAACCAAACTCCCTGTTCTCCTCTGTGAACTAGGCTCCTGATGGGACTACATCTCCCATGATGTACCACCTCTCCTTACAAAGAGGGCACACCATGGTGCATTGTGGGAGATGATGTTCAACCAGGGAGCCAGGTCCATAGAGGACAATGGGCTCGTGAGGCACCTGAAATACAACTACCAGGAGGCACTACAGTTGCATTTCTGAATAGTTCCATTTTCGGAGGGGGGGGGGGGGGGGGGGTTTGCCAAAAAGCCAAAGTAGATGCAAAAAGGCCTTTTAAAAAAAAGATACTTTAAGCCTCCTTCCTGCACAGCCCTGCTGTTCTTTCTTTGCAGGTGCCCTTCATAACAGCAGCAACTTCCCGTGGCTTGGTACAAAGCAAAATACAAGACACAAACTTACCCCCCGTTTGAGGCTGCGGAAGGAGGCGATGCGGGGTTTGACTGTCTTATTGATCTCATTCAGACAGTAAGACAGAGGGTCCCGGGTGAATTTGGGGGATGGAGGTCCGTTGGTGGCAGACGAGGAGGAAGGAGGAGGGGCAGAGACCACTGGGGAGAGGGGAGGGGGCGGGAGCTAGGGACAGACAAAGGGATAACAGAACACATGGGGACACACAATGGAGAGAACTCTGTAAGAAAATAAACAGGCACGCACACACAAAAAAAAACAACCCAACACAGCACAGGGAATAAAGGGGAGAAGGGTAAGGACAAGCTGCACCATCACAATCCACCAGCCGGAGGCAGCGAGGGAAGGGAAGGCCCACCAACCATTTTGTCTGTCTCCCAAGCGTAGGGGATCCCAGCAGCAAAGGGAAGGGGAATAGGCTCAGAACCCTTTCAAGGCCAAGATTGTTCAAACGATCCTAAAGGAACCTGAGTCCCATGGGAAGTCACAGGAATTTGGGTGCCTAATTCCCCTAAGACCCTAGGAAATGTGCCTGCTTTATACACTTAGGGACCCACCCTGCACCAGGGGTGTGACTGGCACCATGGATCAGGCCCCTCCTGCCACAGATCGGGCCCCATCCTGCACCCTTGGCCCTTCCTGGCACCCATGTGACTGGGAAGCTTGACACCGAGAAGAGGACCAGGCTTTCAGCTCCCACCTTCCTCTCTTGGGAGAGAGGCACTTTGTTCATGTCTCCCATGATGCACCACCTGCCTTCACAAAGAGGGGAGACCATAATGCATCATGGGAGATGGTAAGGAGACTGGGGGAGGAGGGGCATGTTACAGCAGGAGGCAAGTAACACGACCAGAGGCTGCTTTGCTCCCACAGGCCCGTGTATATCCCCCCACCTCCATCTCACTCTCACAGCCGTCCTCCCCAAGACCAGCCTGCACCCCTTCCTGTCCACAGGCCCCCCAGCTAGGGAAGGTTGAAAATTGGAATTTCAATTAAACTTTCTTTTAAAAAAAAAAAAAAAATTAATTGTTTTTGGTGCTTCCTGCGGGAAATTTCAGTTTTTCGTTGAAAACTGAAATATTTCCATTCTGAAGTGCCACTGCGGTGCATCATGGGAGTTGTAGTTTGAGTGCTTCATAACCCACATTTGCTTCTGTGGGCCCAGCGCCCCAGCCAGATACATATCCCATGAGGCACGGCCTCCCTTCATCGAGACCCAGGTTCATCATGGGAGATGTAGTCTGACCGAGGAGCCTGGCCCATAGAGGAGAATGGGAGCATGAGGCATCCGAACAACAACTCCCACAAGGCACCGTGGGAGGCATTTCCAAATGGAAACATTTCAGCTTTCCACCACAATATCGTGATTGTAGACACTTCCATCTCCAGTCCTGAACTGTTCCCTCCAGCCCCCAATCTCCTCCCCACCCCCTCCCACCCAGGTCTGCCCTGCTTCTGGGTCTCATTCGGAGTGCCTGGTGTTAGCTCCTCAGGGTGCAATCTTGCCGCGTTACCCCTTCCCCTGCTCAACTGAAGCCCCAATCTGGCAAAGCACTTCAGGCAAGAGAACAAGTCCACTGGCTTCAATATTAGGTGTATTACGGGAGCCCCAGTCCTGGATCAGGACCCCATTGCGCTAGGTGCTGTACAGCAAAGACACGCTTCCTGCCTCAGAGAGCTAACAGCCCAGGACTAAGGTTGCCAGCCCTCCAGGATTGTCCTGGAGTCTCCAGGAATTAAAGATTAATCTTTCATTAAAGATTATGGCATGTGATGACACCTCCAGGAATTTGTCCATCCAGAACTGGTGACCCTACCCAGGACCCTGTTTCTGGGCTTAGAAGCGTAGCACGTGCTTGAAGCGTTTCGCAGGATCGGGGCCTGAATTCCTTCCAGCTTCCGTGTGGACAGTTGATCTCATCCCCTTTAGCAAACCCTTGCCGGGGGGGGGGAGGGGGAGGGAGGGGGGAGAGAATATCCATCCCCTACCCACCCCTTATAGCAAGCAATTAGTCCCTCCATAGGGATCCTTCCATGTGATAAGTCCCCCACCCCTTCTTGAGTGCCCTGCACCCCATGCTGTACCCAACAGCTCCCCCTATGGGGAGTGGGGGTAACTGATGCACCATCACCCCAGAACTCACCTACCTCAGCTGGAGTGGGGCGGGAGGGGGGAAATCTGAAGGCAGGATACAAGGGTGAGGGTCTGCAGGAAGCATTCATAGGGAACACATGGCTAATCAGGGGGTGGGGATTGATGCCCTAAAAGTCTCTGCCTTGGACATATGTTCCCTGGGCCTCCTGACCCAGTCACTCTCCTTACCCATCCCTGCATGGCGCAAGGCACAATGTGCCCTACCCCCCATGCTGCTCCAGCTCCGGGGCTGAGAAGAAGCAAGATGCTATTTTTATATTCCTGCGGGCTGAGGGGAAATAGGGCCCAGAGCCAGAAACCCCAGATCCAAACCTCATTTCGGTCTGAACTCCACAGCTTGCGTTCCCCCCTACAGGGGAGACCCCTCGGGTTTTCCCCACGCCCCCCCGCCCTGGGTGGACGCAGGACGCCGGGCATCGATGTCTGCGTGTTGCCGGGTAGTAGGAGTTTTCAGCGCATGCATGAAGTGAAGCAGCAAACGGCTTGGATATGAAACAGGCGTGAGACAATTAAAGCAAGAAATTTGCCCCTGGGGTGGGCGAGGGAGGGAAAACTTGATCCATCCAGCAGTGCCTGTGAAATGGGTACAGCACAGCCAGGACGGGCGCTGCAATCACAGAATATCAGGGTTGGAAGGGACCTCAGGAGGTATCTAGTCCAACCCGCTGCTCAAAGCGGGACCAATCCCCAGACAGATTTTTGCCCCAGATCCCTAAATGGCCCCCTCAAGGATTGAACTCACAACCCTGGGTTTAGCAGGCCAATGCTCAAACCACTGAGCTATCCCTCCCACCAGCTGTGCGCATCCTGGACCCGCAGCAGGGGTCAGCGAGCAGAGCACTACAGCCCAGTTCCTTTTCTATGGGCTGCCATGACCTGCGAGTCCCCTTCCGCCGTCTGATTGGCCTACCGGATCTGGAGGGGGGTGGGGGCACATGGCCTACTAACCAATTGGGCTTCACGCAGCCCTTCCCCGCCCCCTTATCCTGCTCAACGTCCTTCCTGAGGGCTGCTCTAAACTTACGCTCTGCTTCCCATAGGTCCCAGGAAGCGGGAAAGGCCTAGCACGGATCACACTGGCCATGTCCCCAATATGCTGGGGGCTAGGCCCTTATGCCAGCTCCATGCTGGCCTGGGCGGTCCCTGAACAGGGTCTTCTCCACCCACATTAAGTCCCCTTTATGCACTGCGTGGCCAAATGGGGCCTCCAAACCATCTTCCACTTGACAGCAGCCCAAGGCTCCGCCGGATCAGAGAGATGGGGCAGCCCTGTGACAGACCCACAGTAACCCCTAATATCCTGGACAAGCCCGACGGAAGGAAGAGAAACTTTCCTGAGTGAAGTTGAACCTCCCTGCATTACAGTTCATACCTTGTGGGGGGAGGGCGGTAGGAAAATGCACCGGGCCGGGTGTGCGTGGGGTGTACCCTGGGGGAGGCTGTAGGAAAATGCACTGGGCCGGGTGTGCGTGGGGTGTACCCTGTGAGAGCGCTGTAGGAAAATGCACCAGGCTGGGTGTGCATGGCGTGTACCCTCTCTAAAAGGGAGGGGGGAATGCTAATTAACTCGCTTGGCTGCCTGGGGAGGCATCCATGTCCCTGTTCAAACCGGATTCTCTAGAGCCCCACAGAGCAGCAAAAAACAAAAACAATCTGGATGAAAGCTGAGGTTTTAGCTAGCTCGGGGTCTTCTTTCTGATCCAGCCAACGGGCTGGTCCACGGAGGGGCCCGATCCTCAGGGAGCCTTGGAAGGACTTGGCTGACGGAGGCCTCCTAAGGCGGGGGGAGGCGTTCTGAGCCGAAGTGCGGAGAGGAACCCATCGGGCAGGGTGATGCCGGAGAGCTCGCTAGCGGGCGTGTGGGTTCTCATTAGTCGTAGAGGTGCTCTCTGTAATTCTCTTTATCTTAAGCATGAAGGCGTAACACAGACCTGAAGCCACCCCTGCGTTCTCAGTGGGGCTGTCCTTGCTGGGAACCGCACAGCGAAGGCAGGGAACCGTGCAGCCTGGGACGCCCCCCAGCAAGAGGGAGAGGGACGCGGGGCTGCCTGCGGAAAGGGGAGAGCCGGGGAGCTGGAACCACCCAAGAGTGGAACCACGGGGGTTCAGACAGCTGCAGTTGCCCCGAATTGTGACGAGCCTCAGGGGGAGAAAAGCCGAAGGGAGCTGACCGCACCAAGGATTTCTCCTCCAGAAACGTGTCCCTTCCTCAGAGCAGCACCTGCGCTAGCCTCCCGCACAGGCCGGGAAGTATCAGGGGAAAGGGGCGAATGCTGGAGGGAGCAGAGGAAGATGGAGCATGCAGAGCACAGACGTGAGGCGGGGGAGCAGAGCTGAGCCGGATCAGCGGTTAGGATTGGGGCTCCGGCCTGGCCTTAGTCTGACCTCCTGTGTCACCCACCCAGCACCTGCACACTAAAGCCAACAGGCCCAATGTGGCCCAACTATTACAGCCCATCAGAGACGAAACTAACACATGCCGCAGGCAGAGCATCAGAGGGACCCCTGCCTGGGGCCTGCATCGGCAAGGAATTGACTGAGATAAACCGACCCACACCCCATGCTACAGAGGAAGGTGAAAAAACCCCAAGGCCGTGGCCACTCTGAGCAGTGCGATGATTTGGGGGTGATCGCTGTTGCGCACAGTACAGACAGGACGTGGGGGTTAGGACACAGGTAAACATGGGGGAGGAGGACGGAAGAGAAGTCCTACCACACAGATGTGACCCTGGGAGGGGTTTCCAAGGGGTGAGACGCATGCGGCTGTGACCTGCTTTTGCTAACAAGCCTCTCGCTAAACCGGGCGTGTTGGGAGCCTGAGGTTTTTTTTTTTTTTATTTTGAAAAGGATCCCACACAGGAGAGAGCTGGCCCGGAGCACGGCCATCCCTGATCCCGTGTGTGTGGGGGGCGGGTTATTAATAAACAGCCTCACAGTTACTCAGGGATCCCAGAACCAAGACGCAAAAAAACACACCCGCCCCCTCCCTGCCCCAAGAGCCCTAACCTGGCGTAAAAGCCAGGTCAAGATTCCTTGTCGGAACAGCATGTTCCCAAGGCAGCTCTCCTGGGGCGCGGGAGGGAGGGGTGCGTCGGATGTGACTCATGGAGGACAAGAGGATCGGGCAGGGCCAGGGGCGGAGAAGACAGAAAGAGAGAGAGGCTCATGCTGGCTGATTCGGAGCGCGCGCTCCCGAACTGGTTAATTATTAGTGTCTCAGCCCGCCCAGCGCTCCCGAGAGTCGGGGGCTTAAGGCTCTTTTACGGCGTCATGCACAGGCAGCGAGATGCAGCCAGGGAGAATGATCACAGACCGGGGTCAAACGGCGGCGTAGCCTGCAGCGAGCGACGGGCCGTGCCGCAGAGAAGGGGGGTGGAGGCTGCTAACTACCCGGGCATCTTCGCAGCGGTCGGGCCAGCGGGGTAGCAGCTGAGGCCCGGAGCCCCCAGAACTGCATTTGGCAGCTGTTCATCTACAGTTGATAAGGGATGTGGCCCGGGACCAGCGCTTGGTACCACCTGCCCCTCTGCGTAGCTAGTAGGGTGGGCAAAGGGGCAGAAGGAGATATGGATGGGTTCATGCCAACCAGTATTGTGGGGGTGGGGGTGGCTAGTGGTTAGGGCAGGGGCTAGGAATCAGGACTCCCAGAGCTGTGAATGGAACCCAGGAGTCCTGACTCCCAGCCCCCCTGCTCTAGCCACTAGACTCACCCCGTCCCCTGCCAGAGCTGGGAATAGAACCCAGGAGTCCTGACCCCCACCCCCAGATGGGACTGGAATCTTGACTCCCAATTCTGTGCTTCGACCGCAAGGTCCCGCTCCGAGTTCCAGCCACGCTGAGCTGCCCCATCCCGGGCAGCGCCCAGAGCCAGGGCCTCAGGGCCTCCCTGCCAGTTCCTACCTTATTCTTCTTGCTGAAGAGCCAGCGCTTCCCTTTGTTCTTGCCCGGCAGGCGGGGGTCCAGCCGGCCATCCAGGGTGCCCCGGGGCGTCCCCAGGCTGCTGTCGGAAGAGGTGCGGTTGATCGGCTGGCTGAAGTCTTCGAAGTCCACGTCTCCCGGCCTCTCGAAGCCGGACTTGTGTAACTCGATCAGCACCTGGGAGTCCTGCCAGCGGTGGGGTGAGGGGGAGGGCGTCACCGCCGGGAGAACCAGAGCTACTGTCCTCCCCAGCGCCCGTTCCTCATCGCTGCAGCGTTCTCAGCTCCCCAGAAACACTTGCATGCACAAGCCACGTGTCGCCAGCAAGACCGGGCTCCTTGAAATGGGGTCTTCCCCAGAATTGATCTCTGCAGACCGGACGCCAATCCCTATTCTATCCATGGGCACAAGTCCAAATAGGACCCAGGCGTCCTGACTCTCAGCCCTCCTCCTCCCCCCCGACCCCACTCCCCTGGCAGGGTCCTGACTCCCCTGGGTCCGCAAGAGGAGTGGGTGTAGTGGTTAGAGCAGCGCGAGCTGAAGTCAGGCCACCTGGGTCTTATTCCCATTCCCTAGGACACAAATACCCACAAAACCCTCCGGGTTTGGGATCTGGGCCTGGATTGACTTAACTCCTCCAGGTGAAGTAAAAGCAAAACTGCCCCCATGCTGGTCTGGGGCCCCTAGTGGAGGGGGGAGGTTATGACAGCTGGATCCCATCCAGTTAGCCCCGCCTACTTTAGGGGCATCTGCCTCCCTATTGGAGGGCAGGTGCTATAGCAACTCCAATGGGCTTTCCACCCCTAGGGCACTAAGTTTAAGGAGAGAGCAGGACCCACGTTCTTCTCGTTCACCGAGTCGGCCGCTGCCTTCATGCCGTCTAGGCACTTGCCGATGATGGGCATGACCTGCCGCTCAGTCTCGGAGAAGACGCCGTAACCTTCCTTCAGCCGCACCGTTCGCCTTTCGTCCATCTCCTGCAGCTTCTGCAAGGGGCGGGGAGCAGAAAACAGTGAGAATGATAAAAGGCCTGGAAAAGACTCTACAAATATTAATTATTATTATTAATTACGCAGCTCTTGTATACTGCTTTATCCATAGATCTCCCAGCGCTTTACAAAGGAGGTCAGTGCCATTATCCTCATTTTACATATAGGGAAACTGAGGCACAGAGAGGGAAATGACATACCTCAAGTCACACAGCAGGCGAGCCAGATATAGGACCCAGGTGTCCTTCGTGCTGGACGGGCAGTTAGTTTGATTGAAAAAGGCTGGGGTTGTTTATCTTGGGGATGAGACACCCTAGAAATCCACACAATAATGGGTGGGCTTGAGAAGGGAGAGCAGGTAGGTCTGTTCCCACAACACAAGAGCAAGGGGATGCTTGTTTTGAATTTTCCACCTTTCAGTTTTAGTAGATGAGGAAGAAATACACGTGTACTTTGCCATCCTGTAGCAGTGAGTTCCACAGGCTACGAGACCAGGACCTTCCCAAGATTCACACACAAAAGGTGTGTAGTGAAAGCAGCACAACTCCCCATAGTGCACAGGCTGTTCTATTCCCATCTAGCTATTCTCTTACTTAGACCGGAAGCTGTCTGGGGCAGCGACGACAACTTGTTCTCTGTTTAGACAGCGCCGAGCACAGCAGAGTCCTGGCCCATGGCTCGGAATCCAATGTCAACACTAAACCAAACATGGCCTAGTGGTTAGAGCACTGCATGGGGCCTCGGAGATCTAGGTTCTATTCTTCGCTCTGCCACTGGCCTGCTGGGTGACCTTGGGAAAAATCACTTTCCCGCTCCATGCCTCAGTTTCCCCATCTGTAAATCAGGGATAATGATACCTTTTATGAAGGGCTTTGAAATCTACAGATAAGAGCTAGGCATCATCATCATCATACTGGTATAACTGACAGAGAGGGAAAGACAGAAAGAGGAAGCAGGGCTAAGGTTAAGTAGGAGTGGCTTATATTGATGGGGAGGAGCTTATAGTCAAGGGGAGGGGCTTACATTGAAGATCTGCGGCATCTCCAGGAAGTAGAACTGGCTCTGGTCCCGGTTGAATTTCTGCAGGAAGGAGGCGTATTCGTTCTTGCTCTCCTCCGCCATGTGACTGCGCAGATTGGCCTGCTGCTTCGCCTGCCGGGGTTAGTGCAAGCGTCACAACACGCTCAGCTCCGTCCCCGCGCGCAGAGGGACAGGCCCGAATACCAGCCCAGGGAATCCCTTCTAGTCAAAGCCGGGGGCCAACTCCCCATCCGCAATAGCAAGGTCCCGGGAGGGTCTCCCTCCCATCTGCTCTTCTCCCCTGCACCACACAGCTAACTCCCGCCACGCAACATTGCAGCCCCCGTTTGGGGGGGGGGGGGGGGAGGGCTGCATCATGGCAGGTGCTGCAGACACGGCCCCTGAGAGTTTAGCCTGAACAGCCTCGGAAAGGCTCGTTAGCCCCATCGCAGAGACCGGAAAACTGAGGCACAGAGATGACGTGACTGGCCCAAGGTCACCCATGGCGGGTCTATGGCAGAGCCGGGAACTGAACCGAGATCTCCCCAAGCCTGAACCCCAGCACCATCCTCTTCCTCTAATGCATCCTCTTTGAACGCGGTCGGTTATGGATGGTCAGCTCTTTGGGGCAGAAACCTGGTCTTCATACCGGTCTGTAAAGCAGCTAGCAAAACCCATGGACTCTACCTCACCCAAGAGGTCCCCCTTCCTTCCATCCTGCTGAGCCCCCCTCCCATGCCACCTGATGGTTCCCCTTTCCCCAACAGGCCCACGCTAGAGGGATTCAAGCCAAGGGGACAGCAGCGTTCCGACCTTCTCCACATCCGCCTTGGTGGCATTGAGGTCTTGGTCAAGCTTTTCGGCCGCCAGCATGGCTTTCTCCGCCTCCCTGCAGTCCCGCTCGAACTTCCGTTTGCTCTGGGGGTGGGGAGGGGGGGATACAAGCCAGCGTTACCTTGCCGGAGCACACAGCTGCTTCCCACCCACAGAATTCAGGGGAACCACAGGGGAGGGGGCTCAGGGACTCTCCCCCGTTACAGAGGAGGAAGCGAAGGCAGGAGGTTAAGGGACTTGCCCTAAAGCATGGAGTGAGTGTGTGGCAGAAGTGGGAATGGAACCCAGGAGTCCTGACTCCCAGCTGTCCCCCGCACAACCCTCCGCTAACCCACTAGACCCCACTCCCCTCCCAGAGCTAGAAACAGAACCCAGGAGTCCTGACTCCCAGCACCTCCCATTGGTCTAATGCAGAAGTTCTCAAGCTGTGGGTCACGACCCCACTTTAATGTGGTTGCTAGGGCTGGCGTTCGACGTGCCGGGGCCCAGGGCCAAAGCAGAAGCCTGAGGGCTTCAGCCCTGGGAGGCGGGGCACAGGTTACAGGCCCGCTGCCTGGAGCTGAAGCCCTTGGGCTTTGGACCCCACTGACGGGGGACTCTGGCTTTGGCTCCCCCCCCCCCCTCCACTCAGGGTGGTGGAACTGGGGGTGGGAGGGAGCAGCTTAGGCTTCAGTCCCCCTCCTGGGGTCATGTAGTCATTTTTGTTGTCAGAAGGGGGTCACGAGGCAATGACGTTTGAGAACCCCTGGTCTAATGCATCAGAGCCCACTGCCTTCCCTGAGCTACCAACAGAACCCAGGAGTCCTGACTCCCTGCCTTCCCCCCACCCTAGCCACTAGAACCACAGAACAGTTTTGCCGCACATGTTCTGGACTTCCTCTGAATAAAGCCCCTTTCATTCTCCTGGAGGCATTTCCTTCCACCAGCTGTGCTCTCTGCGGAGCACAGGCTGACCCATGCAGCTGGGTCTCGGCGAGCGCCATCCAAAGCTTCCTCGCAGTCAATGGAAAAGCTCCCGGCAGCTCCAAAGAGCTTGGATCGGGCCCAACACGAGCATGAACAGCACGTAAACAGCTGGCCCCGTTTCCCAGGACTCACGTTTTCGAGTTGCTTGAAGGAGTTTTCTAGCTGCTGCTGGGCTCGCCGGCCCTCCTGGAAGTGCTGCAAAGAGGAGAAACGTCAGCGGAACCTCATGATTTTCAGCCGTCTCTCCGTTCTGTGTTTGTACTGCACCTAGCGCGGTGAGGCACTACCAATGAATAACGTACAGCGCCTAGCACCATTAAAAAATTAGCCAACACCAGAACATTCTTCTTCACAGCCAGAATTTGCAGAAGTGGCTTGAGATTTGGAAAGTTTGAGACTCCTTAAATTGCCCCTGATTTTCAGACAGCACCAAGCGCCCTGCCCCGATGAAAAAGTTGGGGTCCCTTTAAGAAGTCTCAAGGGCCCCAAATCACTGGGCATGTCTGAAAATTCAGGCTGGGATGAAGAACGTTCTGCTGCTGGCTATTTATTAGGTGCATTACGGTAACGCTTAGGCAGCCCCGGTCCAAGGACGCTCTTGAACCTCTATAAGCTGTATTACAGCAGCACCACGGGGCATGTACCTGTCTCTTCTCCTCTCCAGGGAGACTGCAATTTTGGTAGTTCCCAGGTTCTAAAAAAGCTCCCCAAAAGTAGCATGGCTATTGCACCTACGATGCTCCCACAGACCCCATGTCCAGCCACAGGCAAACCCTCCAAGAAGGCAGCGGTGGCCCCAACTCCCGGAGGGAGCGAGCGTCAGTCATTACAGTGAGCTGGCCGAAAGTCGCACCCAAGGGACACAGCGTCTGCCGGGACTGAACCTGGGTCCCGTGGGATCTAAAAGCGCCCTCCTCTGCCACTGGAGGGAAAGGCCCTGGGACATTACTTCAAGGCAGAAGCAGGCTGTCTCCCCCTAGTGGCTGGGTCCTGCAAAGAGGCACTTTTGGCTGGTACATTGCCCAAGCTCTCTAGGCTCAGTGGGGACCCCACGTATGTCACCCGGCTACAAAGGATGCCCCGCCCCAGATATTACTAAGGCCTGGACAGTTGCACTGGAAGACAGGGAGGGAGGAAGCGTTACCGATTTCCTCTCCTGCTTGAGCTCCTGGCCATGCTTAGAGAGCTCCACGCAGATCCGCGTCGTCAGGTTCTCCGCCACCACCTCCCTCTGCCCGGCAAAGTCATTGAGCTCCTTCACCACCTGCAGGAAGGCCTGGTACTGGCAGAATCTGGAGCAGGGGCAGAGTTACGGGGCGAGCGACAAGGTCATGCTAAGGTCACTGGTGCAGAGGGCTCAGGGCATTCGCCCCCCAGCCCCTCAACCCCCAACTCATCTGCCCCAGGCATCTCCGAACTCCACCTGGATCAGAACAGGTTTCATTCTAGGCCAGGATCCCGCCTCTGCTAAGCCCAGACTGGAATCTCGAAGACACACAAGGCCACTCCACCGTAAGGAGAGGCTCAGTGCAGCCACCTCTGGAGGGAAAGCTCCGGTCTGCAGTACGCAGGAGGTCACGGATTCAAGGTCAAAGACTTCGAGCGATGGAGGATTCACCACATCCCTCCGTGAGGCGGCCCAAACCTGTACCTGGTGGGGGTCTACCTAGCTTCAGCTTCCGGCCATCAGATCTCGTTCTGCCTTTCTCTGAAGAGGCCTCAGCTATCGGAAACCGTCTCCCCACGTGGGTATTATTAAATCATCATAACGGTTCATTCTGGCCTTAATCTAGGAATTGATATGAGCTGCCTTAGAGGATGGTGCAAGAAACTCTCAATAAGGCCATGACAGGATAACCTGCTGCCAGGGGAAGATGTCTCTGCCCCCCCCCCGTCCCCCTCCAGTTAAAGGCTGGGGCATATGCTTTGAAGCATGAGGCTTTATATCCCTTCCTAAAAAAAAAACCAAACAAACAAAAAACCCACACCAAATGTTTAAGTTGTTATTCTAAATCTGGATTTTCTTATTATTTAAGTTAGCGCCCACTTCTCCTTTTAAGCCTACTAAACTCCCACCCCAATGAAACCTTGTGGCAATGAGTTCCACTGACTGCACGAAAAAAAGTTATTCCTGCCGTCCATTTTAAATGGGCTGCCTTCAAGTTTCATTGAATAAAAAACCCCGTTACCAAAACCAGCGTCTTATCTGAGCTTTGAGATGGTTTAACTTTAGATGAAATAGAATTTAGATCTAAAGCCACCGAGACTAGAGGTTTTGCAAACCCAGAGCACAGATTACTTCATCCAAAATAGGGACATCCTCTTCTCTCAATATAAACCTATTGCAAACACTCCGGTGCAGTTCTCCAACTGGCCAGCAGGGGGCACCCTACTATTGACAGATCAGCTGGCAGCTCTAGTCACACCCCCAGCACCCCAATGGTAATCCTGGCCCAGTGCAGAGGCAAGACTGGGGGGTGGGCCTGGAAAGCAAGCCCCCCGCCTGCACTCACCTCACAGCAGCAGCTCGGGCAGCCCCAGTGTCCCAGGGAGCTGGGCCCAGCGCTTGGCTCCGTGCATGGCGACCCGGTATACAGGGTATTGCTTGCACTTGGCCCAGCCAGACCCGAGCAGCCCTGTGACCCGCGAGCCTGCAGCGAGGAGCCGGGTCCAGCTCCGCAGGATCACAGGAACCGCTGCTGCGGGGTGAGTCACGGACACAGAAAAAAGCCACGGCCAAACCGGGAAAAGTCACAGGGGTTTTCCCCAGCCACAGCATTTATGTTTTGTATCAAATTTCTCCGTAAATGGAACGGCCACCTGTTTCATGCAGGCACGGCAAGGGGAAGCCGGTTTGGGTGCAAAGTTTTGGGCTGGAAATTCTGAAGGAAGTGGCCAGTCTTGGTATTGACAGCGGAGCCGAGGGTTTGAGGAGGGCGTCTGAGGGGCTGGATTAGGGCCAGAGTCAGAGGCTGGTCCAGCCAGGGTCACCCGCTCTAGTGGGCTGCCTGGCAAGCTAAGCATTCTGCCACTCCTGGCAGATCTCATGAGAACAGCTGATCTCGGTCAATTTCCCCACCATCCAAGGGCAGAGCCCAGGCCAAAATTGGGGGGCAAACAACAGGATCTAATCCAATGGCCTGACACTCCTGACGTTTCTGGGTTCGGCTGAGAGGTTCCAACCTATCTCCACGCCCACGCAGAAGCCTTTCCAGTGCTCTGCGCCAATCAGAAGTCATCGGCCTGGGGCAGGAATCCAGAACATTGAAATTCACCAGACTGCATCAGACAGGCAGTCTACTCCATCGAGTCGGTCAGCACCAGCACTAGGTGCAAGAACCCCACCGTGTCCGATGTAGGATAATCTGCCCCCCGCATTAAATCCCGTCCTGGCCTCTAATAGTTAGAGAGCGGTTTAAATCCCAGCGCCCGAGGTTTAATAACCCTTCCAGAACAGTCGTTAGCTGTAATTATGATCACTCTGGATATTACTGCTCCCCACATAAGCGTCCAATCCCTTTTTGAAATGTACTAAATTCCTGGTTTCAACCACTTCCTGTGGCAAGGAGTTCCAAAGGGTGACGTTCTCTGGCCTTTTCTGTACGTCAGGCTAGAGGACAATGCTCCCTTCTGGCCTTTAGCTCTATTAAAGAAACTTGAACCATTGCAATTCATAGAGTTTAAGGCCAGAAGGGGCTATTCTGTTATCTCCTCTGACCTCCTGGAGGGCACAGGCCAGAGAATTTCACGCAGTTACTCCCGCGCCGAGTCTGATCACTTGTGCCAGAAAGGCAGCCGGCCTGGATTTGAAGATCAAGGGATGGAGAATCCACCACTTCCTTGGGGATGTTGGTCCAATGGTTTATCACCCTACTGTTAAAGCATTGTGCCTTATTTCTAACTTGAAGTTGTCTGGCTTTAAACATAGCATCATAGAAACGTAGGGCTGGCAGGGACCTCAAAAGGTCATCTAGTCCATCCCCTGCCACACTGAGGCAGGACCATTTATACCTAGACAGGCTTTTGTGTCCTTAAAAACACCCAGTCTTTGGTTCGCATTCTGCCTCTCTCAACTAGCTTAAAGAGAATGACACGCGCCGAGATCAGACGGAGGCACTTACTTGGATTCTGGATCTTCTCTTGTGTTCCGTTTTGGAAGATACTTTTTCACCAGATTCCTGCAAATGAGAAAGAAAAAAAAACACCCATGGGAGAGTGGAGGTTTCCTGGGAAACAAGGGCAGGGGGTTCCCTGCGTAGGGAAGATTGCAACATGTTACCAACCAGACAGAGGCCATCAGGCTAGAAAGCCCCTCCCTCGGTTTCCCCGGATAGATAGAAGCCATCGTAAGAAGTCGACAGGAAACCCTGAGTCCCAGTTCCAACACCAGAAATCTAGCCCCGAGGCCGATGGAAAAGCTGCAGGCTTTTTGTGAGAGCACGACCCTGCCCCAAACTGTTCATGAGCTAATCCAGGCCAGCAGCGCGAGGGGCAGCTGAGGCAGGGAGAGAGGAAGCGATTTGCCCAGGGTCACCAGCAAAGCTGGGAACAGAATTAGCTCTGCCGAGTCTCAGTCCAGCGTCTGATCCACTGGACCCGGCTGAAAGTAAAGTCCTTGGAATCCCTGTCTGTCTGTTGTACTTATCTGGTACCGTAACATCTGAGTGCCCCTCAAACTTTAATATACGTCTCCACACAGCCCCATCAGGTAGGGCTGTTATCCCCATTTCACAGATGGGGAAACTGATGCAGGGAAAGGGAAAGAAGGGGAGAAAGAGACTCGATCATTTCCATATAGTGAACCAGTGGCAGAGTTGAGAAGAACCCAGGAGTCCTGATTTCCAGGTTCTCTCTGCTTAACCACTGCACCTCACTCCCAGAGCTGGGAATAGAACCCAGGAGTGTAGTCTACTAGCCAGAGCAGGGCACAAGGAGCCAGGACTCCTGGGTTCTCTCCCTGGCTCTTGGAGGGGAGTGGTATCTAGTGGTTTGAGCAGCAGGGGCTGGGAGGCAAAACTCCTGGGTTCTCTCCCTGGCTCTTGGAGGTGAGTGGTATCTAGTGGTTTGAGCAGGTGGGGGTGAGGAGTTAGGACTCCTGGGTCCTACTCCCAGCTCAGAAGAGAAGATTCTTTACTTCCAATTTCCCCGCTGCCGTAGCACTAAACCAGGATTAAAACCCAGAAGTCCTGACCCCCAATTTCCCACTGCTCCAGCCATTCGACCCCACTCCCCAGAGCCAAGAAGAAAACCCAGATCTCCCCCGGGACAGTGGAAGAAAAGAGGGCGTCACGGGAACGGAAAAAAAACGCTTTTCTACGTGCAGCCGTGACGGGACGGTGCTTTTTGGTGGGATTTCACCCCCAGGCACGACACGAGCGGCCTCTGAAAAAGCTGGGCAAAAAGAGAAGAGAAACCAAAGAACTCCTCTGCTAGGAGCCTGGAGAACCCCCCGGAGCTGAGGGGCGGACAGGCAGCCTGGTTTAAATGGGCTCAAGGAGAGGGAAGCTCCCTGCAACGTGGTTTGCAAGAAAAATGCTGGGTTAAGACTTCTCTGCCACACGCCTGCTCTTCCTGTCAGCTACCCCGGGGCTGAGCCAGCCTGGAGGGGGCTCTTCCTTCCTCCCGCTAAACATAGGCCAGTGGCTTCTGATTGGCCTGTGGCAGAGATCTGCTGAGCAGAAAGGCTAGTCTGGCCTGGCACTTGCCCGCAGCGTGAACGGAGGCTGCTGCCCCTTAAAGGGGACAGGACGAGGTGGCTGCCTTCACCACCGTGTTCGCTTCCGCTCTAGGGGGGGTGGGGGGGTGTGCTTGGAAAGCACCAGCGCCCCAAGATTCACATGCAGCCTGGAGAGCGACCAGGCTCCACGCCCACAGCCTCCCTGGGTACCGGCAGGACCCACAGCGCACGGGGGCTCGGGCCGAGCCTCAACGACCGTGCGCTGTTCAGCCCCACTCCTTAGGGAGGCCAGAAGAGGCATTTCCTTCCCCACCAGCCACGCTCCTGCGATCCGAGAGCCAGGATGCCTAATGCCTCTGGGCCCCCTCTTGGAAGGGCTTCCCCGGGGGTACATGGAGAGGAAGCATGGCCTATTGAGTAAATAAAATAAATTATAAATTAATGGAGATATCCTATCTCCTAGAACTGGAAAGGAGCTTGAAAGGTCATCGAGTCCAGCCCCCTGCCTTCACTAGCAGGACCAAGTACTGATTTTGCCCCAGATCCCTAAGTGGCCCCCTCAAGGATTGAACTCACAACCCTGGGTTTAGCAGACCAATGCTTAAAACACTGAGCTATCCCTCCTCCCCCCGCAAAAAGCACTGAGCTAGGAGTCAGGACACCTGGGTTCTATTTCCAGCTCTGCTGTGACTTTGGTCTAACTTCCCTGCTCTGTGCCTCAGTTTCCCTTCAACCCTTAGTCTGTTTAGACGGAGCTCTTCAGGGCAGACACTTTCTGATCCACCCTTGATCTCAGCTGGGTCCTCTAGGTGCATCGTAGACTGCACTCTCCGCTCTTGGCTGTGGACGGGCTCCTCTCCTGACACTCCTTTCCACCCCCCTGCTTTCCGTGGGGACAGGCTCAGCGCTAAGGGGGAGCGGCTCATAAGGGACTTTGGAAGGGGCTGTGGGGAAGAGCACAGCATCAGCAGGAGGTGGGGGTGAGGTTTTAAATGAACAGGCCACCCCCTTTCCACCCACCCATCGGGCCCAAGCCTCTTGATCAATAATAAAGCACATTTCACCCGCAAGTCTTCAAGCACTTCACAAAAGCATCACAACCCTCATTTTAGAGGTGGGGAAACTGAGGCACAAGAGGCCGCAGCGACTTGACCCAGGACATCCAGCTGTGGCTGCAGGCTGGAACGGAGGCCCAAGCCCTACACATCCCTTCCCAGATACATACAGCCCACCCTGCTAGCACGGAACCAACCAGCGTTTGTTACAGTCCCAGCTACAGGACCCCAGCGGAGATCGGGGTCCGCCTTGTGCTGGGTGCTGCCCAGACACAGGTCCTGCTCCAAAGAGGCTAGACAAGATAGTGTGTCAAAGGGGAAACCGAGGCAGGGAGTGGGGACAGGACTCACCCAAGGTCACAGAACAGGGGAGGGGCAGAGCTCAGAACAGAACCCAGGTCTCCCAACCCAGGGCTCTACCCACTAGGCCATGCAGCCTCTGCTGGCTGGTTGGTTCAGGACAGACTTAAATGGCACGATCCTCTCTGCCTCAAACAGAGAATTTCCTAGCCCTGGCAGGAAACTCCCCACCTCTCTTACATGATGTGGCCTTCCTAGAAAGGAGAGGCACGGAGAGAGCCAGGCAACCCACGGTTTCACTTGCAAGTTCGGGCACAGCCCCTCCCAAGAGCTGGGAGTTTCTTTCCTGGTTAGAAAGGAGATGGAGCCTATGAAATGAGAAAGAAAAAAAAAACAACCCAAACCAAAAAACAACCCCCACTGGCCATCCAGGAAGCACCTTGCAAACAAATTCACACCAGGCTGCCGCTGGCAAGACCCAGCTCGCTCAATTTACCGACAGACGAAGCGCGGCAGGGCTGGCCGTGAGCCCACCATATCGCCAGCCGCTGCCTCTCCCGGGTTTGTCTGCCACTCTTCAGTCATGAGCTGGAGGCGGGGCTGCTCCAGAGTAAAATCTTGTCCCCTCGCCCCGAGTTTCATGGGTTTTTTTTTTTTTTTAAATTCACCTACTGGGGTGTGTGTGGTGGGGGGGACTTTTTGTTTTTTTTACTTCTCAGGTCAGTTTCAAGCTTTTTTCCTGCAGCCACAAGTGCTAGAAATTTACATTTTAAAACCATCTTGTAAGCAGAGATGCTTGTGTAGCCACCTGCCTGTAGGAGCTGAAGCTTTCAGAGAGTTGCTGTAAGTCGCGAGACTCACAATAAAGTGACAAGAGTTGGCTGCCCCCTACTTGAACGACGCCTTGTGTGCGTGTCCGCCCAGGCACAACGCTGCCCCCTGCTGGCGGAGCGGATCAGCACCACCCAGCTCTACGCATGTGTATTTAAAGGCCATTGACCTATCGCATCCCCCCCCACCCCCAATCTCATCCACCGTGGCGCTTTTGCGCCAAGGCCAGCAATAATAGTCGCCGCTTGGCCCCATTTAGACAGGCGAGCAGCGGACACGGACAGTCGCTCCTCCACGGCATTGTACGCGGTATTATTGACCCAACTCCAAAGTCACCCACAGCAACTGGGATCAGAAGTAGCCACTAACCACGGGCTGCTGAAGCCGACGTAACACGACTAGATCGGTTCAGTGGCTGGATGGGTCTTGCCTGCAAAAGTTTGTTGGCCTCGGCCAGGCTGGAGAAAGACGTGTAGACAGACCCCTCGAGGGCAGGGGGTGAGGTGCACCAGCAGAGGAAGGGGCAGCAAGACGCTTGCTGCATCACTACTACTCCTAGATCTTCCAGGGGAGTTTTTTGTTTTTTGTTTTTTTTTTTTTTAAAGCCAGTGGGACAATGAAACCTTTAAAGGGCCAGTGACCATTTCAAAGCACTCGTCCCTAGGCCGGGTGGAGACCCCCCAAAGAGCCACCTAGGGCTAGCACAGGAGGACCCAAGCATGAAAGTGACACAGAGGGAAAGTGACCTAAGGTTCCCTGGTGAAGAAAACACGAAAATAGGGAACCGGCGAGAGAGCAACCCTTGAGGTTTGTATAATTAGTCATCCCAGTGCACCACAACCGCTGGGGGGGTGGGGGAGGGAGAGAGGGGAAGAGAGAGTGTCCGTGTCTACCACTGCTCTCTGCTAGATGGAATCAGAATGACTTGATTCTGTGTCATAGGCCCTGTACTGTTAACAGCGATTCTTCTGGGTGGGACAAAGGAGCTGGATGTGTGTGGATATTTGGGGTCTACGCCAGCTGCTCTGATCTGTCTAGCTAAGGAATTTAACTAACACCCCTGCCGCCCACCCACACACACTATGTGATACCCTTCAGAGCAGGACAATGCTATTATCCCCACTTTATAGGTGGGGAATGGAGGCCGGGAGAAGATAAGGGCTAGATTTTTCAAGGTATTTAAGTACCTAATTCCAGTTGATTTCAATAGGAATTAGACATCCTAAATACCTTGAAAAATCTGACCCTAAGTGACTTGCCCACATCTCACAGGGGTTTGGGGCAGAGCTGGGTCTAGAACCCAGGTCTTAAACACCTGAACAGCCAGTCCCCTGCCCACTGAACCACATGGCCACCCAAGGCCCATGCTAGAGCCGTAGCCACCACACTGTCCAGCTTTCCTCGGGATGAAATGCCCAGCGGCCGTGCTGTGCCGCACAGGGGCAGTCATGCAGCGTACGTGGGAATCAAGGAGCCCCTAACTCAGAGAGGCTCACCCCTGCATCCTCAGAGTCCCCCCCACACACTGTGCTGTACGGCAGCAAGTTGCTCTCTTCCACCCCAGAAGCAGCCGCATTTAGCCAGCATCCAACCCTCCCCACATGCTAGAGAAAAACATGTTACCAGACAGCCAGGTCAAGAAAGCACCTTGCGTTTCCACGCTAGGTCAGCTCAACGGGGCAGAGGGACTCAGCAGACAGCTGTTAGAGGACAGGGCTGGGACTCAGGTAACCTGAATTCTGTTCTGGGTTCTGCCACTCACCTGCTGGGCAGGTCGCTGCCGCTGGCATGGCAGAAGCGCGTTAGGTGCTTTCCAGCTAGGTTTCCCCTCCGCCTCCCCGCCCCCGTTTCCCACGCAGCTTTTGGTTCCCTCCCGTGGAGGTTGCTAGGATCCCTGACCGATATCGCCAGCCCCCCTGCTCCGGGATCTGAATACCTGATTCCTCTTAAATTCCAACAGGAAAGGGGCATCCACACCCCTTCGCCAACTTGGGAGCATTCCCCTCCCATCCTCTGAACCGTCTAGTCCCCCTTGCCCAGGTGGGCCTGGCTTGGCCGCTTCTCCCTGGGCTTGGTCTTCCCTGCAGAGTTAACTTGAGTGTTGTCCCTAACACGTGTCCTGTCAGCCGGGCCGGTGCAAGGAACCCAGCCCTGCGGCAGCTCCCCACCTCAGCCCTGAGGGCCCCCCCCTTGGCAGCTCCCCCTCCCCGGGGAGCCATGCAGCAGCTCCCCACCCCAGCTCACCTTTGCACGCCGCCTAATTCTCCTCCCCTCCCAGGCTTGCGGCCCCAAACAGCTGATTGGCACCGCAAGCCTGGGAGGCGGGAGAAGTGGAGCGGCCGCTGCACTGGGAGAGGGAGTCTGAACCGCACGTCAGCGCGCCACTGGCAGCCCAGCCCAGCCACGCCGTAAAAAAAAATTGGGGGCACCGCTTTTTGGCGCCCCCAAATCTTGGCGCCCTAGGCAACCGCCTAGTTTGCCTTAATGGTAGCACCAGCCCTGCCTGTCAGCGCACAGACCCCTCCCTCCCGCGCTGTGGGGCAGCTAAATCGAGCCAGCCGGCCCAAGACGGAGCGTAGGCGAAAATCGGAGCGAGCACATCTCATCAGCTGCTAACACAACCGCCTTGTAGTGTAGACGTGGCCGCAGGCTCACGCCCCTTGGATGCTGCTAGCCTTCCCACCATCCCCCCGCACGAAAGGACAGCCAAGTTCTCCCAGGATGCACTGGGAAGGAAGTCACAGAGGGGCTCAGCTTAGTGCAGTGCCAAGAATCATGGAACACGCCCCCAGAAGCATAGGCGCCGACTCCGTGGGTGATCCGGGGCTGGAGCACCCACGGGGAAAAATTGGTGGGTGTGGAGCACCCACTAGCAGCTCCCTGCCCCAGCTCACCTCTGCCTCCGTTCCGCCTCCACCTCCTCCCCTGAGCGGCCGCCGTGTCCTGCTTCTCCCCCCTCCCTCCCAGCGTTTGCGCCGGGAAACAGCTGTTTCACACAGCAAGCCTGTGAGGGATGGGGGAGGAGGAGGAATGCAGCACGATTGGGGAAGAGGTGGGGCCAGAGTGGGGTTTTGGGGAGGGATCTAATAGGGGCAGGGAGGGGGGTGGAGTCGGGGCAGGGCCAGGGGGTGCGAGCACCCACTGGTGCCAACAAAAGTTGGCGCCTGTGCCCAGAAGCCCCAGTGAACACAAGAACTGGGGCAGTGGGGAATACTGAAAAGGTCAGGTCCCTCACACAGAGTGATCTGGGCGGCTTGGTAAAATGGGGGCAAGCAAACCACATGTGTTTTACTACAGCTAAATGTAAATGTGTACATCTGGGGGACACAGAACACAGGCCATGCTTATAGGATGGGGGCCTCGAGCCTAGGAAGCAGTGACTCTGGAAAGGATCTGGAGGTCATGGCAGATAATCAGCTGAACACGAGCTCCCATTGTGAAACTGTGGCCAAAAGGGCTAATGTGATCATAGAATATCAGGGTTGGAAGAGACCTCAGAAGGTATCTAGTCCAACCGCCTGCTCAAAGCAGGACCAATCCCCAACTAAATCATCCCAGCCAGGGCTTTGTCAAGCCAGGCCTTAAAAACCTCTAAGGATGGAGATTCTACCATCTTCCCAGGTAACCCATTCCAGTGCTTCACCACCCTCCTAGTGAAATAGTGTTTCCTAATATCCAACCTAGACCTCCCCCACTGCAACTTGAGACCATTACTCCTTGTTCTGTCATCTGGTATCAATGAGAACAGTCTAGATCCATCCTCTTTGGAACCCCCCTTTGGGTAGCTGAAGGCTGCTATCAAATCCCCCCCCCCCCCCCCCCACGCACACACACCCCTCTTCTGCAGACTAAACAAGCCCAGTTCCCTCAGCCTTTCCTCATAAGTCATATGCCCCAGCCCCCTGATCATTTTCATTGCCCTCCGCTGGACTCTTTCCAATTTGTCCACATCCTTCTTGTAGTGGGGGGCCCAAAACTGGACACAATACTCCAGATGTGGCCTCACCAGTGCCAAATAGAGGGGAATAATCACTTCCCTTGATCTGCTGGCAATGCTCCTACTAATGCAGCCCAACATGCCGTTAGCCTTCTTGGCAACAAGGGCACACTGCTGACTCATATCCAGCTTCTCGTCCACTGTAATCCTCAGGTCCTTTTCTGAAGAACTGCTGCTTAGCCAGTCGGTCCCCAGCCTGTAGTGGTGCATGGGATTCTTCCATCCTAAGTGAAGGACTCTGCACTTGTCCTTGTTGAACCTCAGATTTCTTTTGGCCCAATCCTCCAATTTGTCTAGGTCCCTCTGTATCCTATCCCTACCCTCCAGCCTATCTACCTCTCCCCCTGCTTAGTGTCATCTATGAACTTGCTGAGGGTGCAATCCATCCCATCGTCTAGATTAATAAAGATGTTGAACAAAACCAGCCCCAGGACCGACCCCTGGGGCACTCCACTTGATAGCAGCGGCCAACTAGATATCCGAGCTGTTGATCACTACCCGTTGAGACCGACAATCTAGCCAGCTTTCTATCCACCTTATAGTCTATTCATTTAATCCATGCGTTTTTAACTTGCTGTCAAGACTATTGTGGGAGACCATATCAAAAGCTTTGCTAAAGTCAAGATATGTCACATCCACTGCTTTCCCTATATTCACAGAGCCAGTTCTCATCACAGAAGGCAATCAGCTTGGTCAGGCATGACTTGCCCTTGGTGAATCCATGTTGACTGTTCCTAATCACCTTCCTCTCCAAGTGCTTCAAAATGGTTTCCTTGAGGACCTGCTCCATGATTTTTCCAGGGACTGAGGTGAGGCCAGGGCCAGCGCAACCCATTAGGCGACCTAGGTGGTCGCCTAGGGCGCTGTGATTTGGCGGGCGGCGACCACGGCGGTATTTCCACGGCGGGACCTTTCGCCGCTTCTGTGGGCGGCGGAAAAGCTGGTGGCGCTCCTGGGTGAGGCTGACCAGTCTGTAGTTCTCCGGGTTCTCCTTCCCATTTTTAAAGATGGGCACTACTATATTTGCCTTTTTCCAATCGTCCGGGACCTCCCCGATCACCACGAGTTTTCAGAGATAATGGCCAACGGCTCTGCAATTGCATCAGCCAATTCCCTCAGCACCCTTGGATGCATTAGATCTGGACCCAGGAACTTGTGCACATCCAGCTTTTCTAAACAGTCCTTAACCTGTTCTTTCACCACTGAGGGCTGCTCACCTCCTCCCCATACTGTGTCGCCCAGGGCAGCAGTGGGATGTGTAAACAGGGGAATCTCGAGTAGGGGCAGAGAGGTTCTTTTACCTCTGTACCTGGCACTGGTGCGACCGCTGCTGGAATCCTGGGTCCAGTTCTGGTGCCCAAATTCAAGTCGGAGAGAGGTCAAAGAAGAGCCATGAGAATGCTGAAAGGGTTAGAAAACCTGCCTGACAGCGAGAGACTCCAGGAACTCAAACTTCTTTGCGTAACCAAGAGAAGGTTAAGGGGTGACTTGATCACAGTCTATACGTACCTACACGAGGGACAAGTCTTTTATAAGGGGCCCTTCAATCTAGCAGCGAAAGGTCTAACACAATCCAACGACCGGGAACTGAAGCTAGACCAATTCCGACCGGAAATAAGGTGCACATTTTTTAACAGTGAGAGTAACTGACCACTGGAACAACCTGCCAAGGGTCATGGTGGATTCTCCATCACTGAGTTTTTAAATCACAGTTGGATCTTTTTCTAAAAGCTCTGCTCTAGGAATGATTTGGGGGCAGTTATCCAGGAGGTCAGACTAGATGATCACAATGGTCCCGTCTGGCCTGGGAATCTATAAATGTGGGCAGAAGGGGGGGGCGGGGGAGGGGGAGCTTACGCTGCCACTGCCCATGCCATGCACCTGTTTCTCCTGGTGCCCATCACCAAGCTATCTGGAAGGCAGCGAGCATACACACGTGTCTGCTCTGTAGCTAGGCAGAAGACTGTCTCCAGGGCAATGCAGAGCTGGATTCACAAACCGTCCCCGCTAACCAAGGGCCAGGGCACACGGCGAGGAGTCATTGGTAAAATCCGGCCAACAACCCGGTGAAGAGCAAGAGGAGTCCAACACGCTTGGACGGCAGGTCCCCCAGCTCCCCCCACTCCGTTCAGCTGTATTCCAGGCTGGAAGCGCCAAGGGGCTGGCTGCCTTGCTGGGAGAGCAGCAGCCCCCACAAAGGGGAGGTGGGGGATTTAACTCGGAAACATTGAGTGGCACCTCGTTAACCCTTTGCTCCCTGCTAGGCCAGGCCAAGCCAAGCAGGGATCTTGGAGCACGATGCAGATAATACGAGACGTGATGCGTGGGAGTGGGGGGGATGCAGGGTCATGTGCCTCCTCCCCCCATTTGCTCTTTGGCTTGTACTGAGCATGCTCAGTAACACCCACGGGGCCAGGGGCCCCCGCGCTGCCCCCCCCCCCCCCCCCCCCCCCCCCACTATCAGCAGGTACGAGTGGTCTCTGCCACAAGGCACGGACAGGTCAGGGAGGAGGGAGAGACCAGGGAAGGACAGAGCTGTGGGTGGAGCGTGGGATCGGGCCATCCTGCCAGCCAGTTCTCTGCACGACTTTGGGCAAATCCCTTCTGCTGCCCTTGCCTCGATTTCCATTTCACAGATGGAGCAATGGAGGAACAGAGGGTCTGTCTACTCTGCAATGAATCCCCGTGGCAGCTGATTCAGGGCTCGGGCCGCAGGGCTCTAAGATCGCAGTACAGGCGTTTGGGCCAGGCCGGACTCTGAGACCCGCGTTACACAGCTCGGGCTCGACACTGAACATTTTTAGCCCCGCATCTCGAGTCAGCTGACACGGGCCAACCGTGGGAGTTTTATTGCAGTGTAGACATGCCCAGAGAGAGGAAACTGCTCCAAAAGGTACTGCGGGAGGAGCTGAAGAGAAAACCCAGGAGTCCTGAAACCTGACTCCCGTCTCTAACCACTGGACCCCACTCTTCTCCCACAGCTGGAAACAGAACCCATGATTCTTGAGACCCAGCTCTAACCACTAGACCCCATTCCCCTCCAAAGGAAGGGAATGGGACCCAAGAATCCTGCCTGGCCCTAGGTCTGGGAGGGAATGTGACTAGAACTCAGGCGCCCTGACCACTAGGCCCTTGTGCCTTAAGCAGCCGTTCTGGTCTTTGTCCCCTGCCCTCCTACCTGAGCTGTTTGGCGTAGGCCTGCTCGATCTCCGTCCGCTCCTTCACAAACTTCACGTACTTCTCCAGCAGATCCAGCCCCCACTGGGTGTGACGCTCTATGTCATCAAACTGGTCCTGGAGGAGAAGAGGGGGGAAGAGAGGGGAGAGGTGTCACTGGCACAGCTGGAAACAATACAGCATCCTTCCTGCGCACCCAACCGCCCACTCTGCTGACGCCCCCCCACAGCTGTGGGCTCAAACCCCAGCGGTCCCCACCCCACCCCTCGCAGAACCCCGGGTTCAATCCCCAGCTGTGCCAACCCACACCCGTGGCGACCCCGCAAACACGGGGCTCAATCTCCTGTTGTCACACAAATGCCCCCCAGCCCATGTCCACTAATCTCAGACCACCCCCCACCTCCTCAGTACAGCCGTGCGTCTGATGAAGTGGGCATTCACCCACGAAAGCTTATGCTCCAATACTTCTGTTAGTCTTAAAGGTGCCACAGGACCCTCTGTTGCTTTTTACAGATTCAGACTAACACGGCTACCCCCGATACTCCTCAGTACAGGCACTTATCCTCTATGGCCTCTCCTGCGAGCAAGCCCCCTACAGACTGGGCACCAGGAACACACAATGGGAGGAGTCCCTAGTGCTCCCCCTTACATCCTCTCCCCACTCCCACCCCTCTCCACATCCCTGCCCCCATTCCAGCCCCCTGCCCCCTCCCCACCCCTTGCCCCCCAGATCACCAGCCCAGACCCCAACCCCTCCTCCTCCCAGATACCCACTGATCCCAGCTCCCCTACATCCCCACACCTTCCCCTCCAGATCCCCGTCATCCCTAATCCCCAAGGCCCACCCTAGGATCTCCAATCCCGATTCCTGCCCTCTCTGATCCCCGGCCCACACTCAGAGGCTGGGAAAGGAGCCCAAGTGCAGCAGCTCGTCTTCTGCAGGCAGTGGAGGAAGCGCCTCCATTCCCGTGCCCCCCCCGCCACGGGCTCGCCCCGCTGGCTGGCAGCCAGGCCCATTCAGAGCTCGGAGGAGAAAGACACCAGGGCAGGGGGGTGTTTATAAACCCAGCCACACAATGCGGCCTTGTCTACGAGAGCAGCTTTTGCCAGGGCTCAGGCAGGTTTCACATGGAGACCGAGAGGTCTGCTGCTTGCCAGGAGCTAGGATACACGATGGGATGGAGAGACTGCCGAGACTCATCAAGCCCTCGGATCGCTGCCCCTTCCTGCTTCTCCACGTGGGCACCAATGATACTGCCAAGAATGACCTTGAGTGGATCACTGCAGACTACGTGGCCCTGGGAAGAAGGATAAAGGAGTTTGAGGCGCAAGTGGTGTTCTCGTCCATCCTCCCTGTGCAAGGAAAAGGCCGGGGTAGAGACCGTCGAACCGTGGAAGTCAACGAATGGCTACGCAGGTGGTGTCGGAGAGAAGGCGTTGGATTCTTCGACCATGGGATGGTGTTCCAAGAAGGAGGAGTGCTAGGCAGAGACGGGCTCCACCTAACAAAGAGAGGGAAGAGCATCTTTGCAAGCAGGCTGGCTAACCTAGTGAGGAGGGCTTTAAACTAGGTTCACCGGGCGAAGGAGACCAAAGCCCTGAGGTAAGTGGGGAAATGGGATCCTGGGAGGAAGCACAAGTAGGAGAGTGCAAGAGGGGAGGACTCCTGTCTCATGCTGAGAAAGCAGGACAATCAGCGAGTTATCTTAAGTGCCTATACACAAATGCAAGAAGCCTGGGAAACAAGCAGGGAGAACTGGAAGTCCTGGCACAGTCAGGGAACTATGATGCGATTGGAATAACAGAGACTTGGTGGGATAACTCACATGACTGGAGTACTGTCATGGATGGATATCAACTGTTCCGGAAGGACAGGCAGGGCAGAAAAGGTGGGGGAGTCGCATTGTATGTAAGAGAGGAGTATGACTGCTCAGAGCTCCGGTATGAAACTGCAGAAAAACCTGAGAGTCTCTGGATAAAGTTGAGAAGTGTGAGCAACAAGGGTGATGTTGTGGTGGGAGTCTGCTATAGACCACCAGACCAGGGGGATGAGGTGGACGAGGCTTTCTTCTGGCAACTAGCAGAAGTTGCTAGATCGCAGGCCCTGGTTCTCATGGGAGACTTCAATCACCCTGATATCTGCTGGGAGAGCAATACAGCGGTGCACAGACAATCCAGGAAGTTTTTGGAAAGTGTAGGGGACAATTTCCTGGTGCAAGTGCTGGAGGAACCAACTAGGGGCAGAGCTTTTCTTGACCTGCTGCTCACAAAACGGGAAGAATTAGTAGGGGAAGCAAAAGTGGATGGGAACCTGGGAGGCAGTGACCATGAGATGGTTGAATTCAGGATCCTGACACAAGGAAGAAAGGAGAGCAGCAGAATACGGACCCTGGACTTCAGAAAAGCAGACTTTGACTCCCTCAGGGAACAGATGGGCAGGATCCCCTGGGAGAATAACATGAGGGGGAAAGGAGTCCAGGAGAGCTGGCTGTATTTTAAAGAATCCTTATTGCGGTTGCAGGAACAAACCATCCCGATGTGTAGAAAGAACAGTAAATATGGCAGGCGACCAGCTTGGCTAAACAGTGAAATCCTTGCTGACCTTTAACACAAAAAAGAAGCTTACAAGAAGTGGAAGACTGGACAAATGACCAGGGAGGAGTATAAAAATATTGCTCAGGCATGCAGGAGTGAAATCAGGAAGGCCAAATCACACGGAGTTGCAGCTAGCAAGAGATGTTAAGAGTAACAAGAAGGGTTTCTACAGGTATGTTAACAACAAGAAGAAAGTCAAGGAAAGTGTGGGCCCCTTACGGAATGAGGGAGGCAACCTAGTGAGAGAGGATGTGGAAAAAGCTAATGTACTCAATGCTTTTTTTGCCTCTGTCTTCACGAACAAGGTCAGCTCCCAGATTGCTGCACTGGGCAGCACAGTATGGGGAGAAGGTGACCAGCCCTCTGTGGAGAAAGAAGTGGTTCGGGACTATGTGGAAAAACTGGATGTGCACAAGTCCATGGGGCCGGATGCGCTGCATCTGAGGGTGCTAAAGGAGTTGGCGGGTGAGATTGCAGAGCCATTAGCCATTATTTTTGAAAACTCATGGCGAGCGGGGGAGGTCCCAGATGACTGGAAAAAGGCTAATGTAGTGCCCATCTTTTAAAAAAGGAAGGAGGAGGATCCGGGGAACTACAGGCCAGTCAGCCTCACCTCAGTCCCTGGAAAAATCATGGAGCAGGTCCTCAAGGAATCAATTATGAAACACTTAGAGGAGAGGAAAGTGATCAGGAACAGTCAGCATGGATTCACCAAGGGGAAGTCGTGCCTGACTAACCTAATTGCCTTCTATGAAGAGATAACTGGCTCTGTGGATGAGGGGAAAACAGTGGACGTGTTATTCCTTGACTTTAGCAAAGCTTTTGATACGGTCTCCCACAGTATTCTTGCCGCCAAGTTAAAGAAGTATGGGCTGGATGAATGGACTGTAAGGTGGATAGAAAGCTGGCTAGATCGTCGGGCTCAACGGGTAGTGATCAATGGCTCCATGTCTAGTTGGCAGCCGGTTTCAAGCGGAGTGCCCCAAGGGTCGGTCCTGGGGCTGGTTTTGTTTAATATCTTTATTAATGATCTGGAGGATGGTGTGGACTGCATTCTCAGCAAGTTTGCAGATGACACTGAACTAGGAGGAGTGGTAGATATGCTGGAGGGTAGGGATAGTATACAGAGGGACCTAGACAAATTAGAGGATTGGGCCAAAAAAACCTGATGAGGTTCAACAAGGACAAGTGCAGAGTCCTGCACTTAGGACAGAAGAATCCCATGCACTGCTACAGACTAGGGACCAAATGGCTAGGTAGCAGTTCTGCAGAAAAGGACCTAGGGGTCACAGTAGACGAGAAGCTGGATATGAGTCAACAGTGTGCTCTTGTTGCCAAGAAGGCTAACGGCATTTTGGGCCGTATAAGTAGGGGCATTGCCAGCAGATCGAGGAACGTGATCGTTCCCCTTTATTCGATATTGGTGAGGCCTCATCTGGAATACTGTGTCCAGTTTTGGGCCCCACACTACAAGAAGGATGTGGAAAAATTGGAAAGAATCCAGCGGAGGGCAACAAAAATGATTAGGGGTCTGGAGCACATGACTTATGAGGAGAGGCTGAGGGAACTGGGATTGTTTAGTCTCCAGAAGAGAAGAATGAGGGGGGATTTGATAGCAGCCTTCAACTACCTGCATGGAGCTCGGCTGTTCTCAGTGGTGGCAGATGACAGAACAAGGAGCAATGGTCTCAAGTTGCAGTGAGGGAGGTCCAGGTTGGATATTAGGAAACATTATTTCACTAGGAGGGTGGTGAAGCACTGGAATGGGTTACCTAGGGAGGTGGTGGAGTCCCCTTCCTTGGAGGTTTTTAAGGCCCGGCTTGACAAAGCCCTAGCTGGGATGATTTAGTTGGGAATTGGTCCTGCTTTGAGCAGGGGGTTGGACTAGATGACCTCTTGAGGTCCCTTCCAACCCTGATATTCTATGATTCTATGATTCAGATACCCCTGCCCAACCACTCGTCTGGGCAAGGGGAAAATCCCTGGCACCGGACCCGCGCCCTTCCGACCCCGATGCCAGAGCCACCCACCAACCCGGCTGCAGCCCAGTCAAAATGCATCCTCACTCCCCGCCTGGCCTCCAGACCCTGTCACGATGCCAGTCGTCCACCCCCAGCCTCCTCTGTCCCTTCTCCATGCAACCTTGGCACCATGGGTGCAATCCTCCCCCGCTGTAGCTCCTGCAGGTTGGCACAGCCTCACAAGCATTGTCTGCAAGGGGATTTTAGCCACTGGTGCTCCTGTTCAAATGGATACACCCTCTCCCCGCCCACCCCAACCTGGTGCAAAAGGCTGCACTGTTACCAACCCTGATTTCAAAATCCCAGCGCGGGCAAGGACCCGGTTTCGGCCTCAGATGAGGCATCTGAGTTATATTAGTAGTAAGGCAAAGTCAACTCAACCCAGACACCCAGTAGTATAAAAAGGACAAAACCCTCATGCTCCAGAACCAGGGATCAGGAGGAAAACATCCCCCATGGGGGGAACCTGCCTCTAACTGCCACCCACAGAGTTTCTTGCACCGTCCTCTGAAGCATTGGAGGCTGGCCCCTGTCAGAGGTGGGATGCCGGACTAGACGGGCTCCCTGCTCTGATCCGGTGTGGCAATTCATACGAAGGCACATTCCCTGGCTTATGCCTCTTCATTTCTCTCTCCATTGCTCTGTGCATGATGGCAGTGCCGAGAGGCTCAAACCAAGCCCCATTGCGCCAGGTGCTGCAGAGACAGTCCCTGCCCTGAAGACACAGGCAGAACGAGAACTGCCGGGGTTGCGCATTAACTATCATAAAAGGAGTATTTGAAAGGATATAAAACCTCAGGCTTAAAGCAATCTCTGTTAGGAATTAGCAGACCCATGAGTGTCAGCTAACATTACACACTATCTAGATTCATACACTTTAAAGCCAGAAGGAACCACTATGATCTAATGAGCCTAACCTTCTGCCTAGCGCAGACCAGGATGAAATAGACCCAAAAAGGGCGGGAGAGGAACATAGCGTCTGGGGCACGATTTTCAGAAACAATTAGTGATTCGAGTCCCAGCTAGGGCCCACCTTAACGCTCTGTTGGCTTGGGCGCAGTTCTGGGGACCCCGATCCTCGGAGGGCAGGTGCTCAGAATTTTGATCCACGTCTCTTTAAGGAGCCTCAGATCACGCGCTTGGTGGCTTCTCCAATCACTTGAAGCCTTTTAGAAAGAGAAACCCGGGCTTGATTTCAAGGTACGCTCTCTAGCGCCACTGCCCGACGTGGGCTGGAGGCAGGCTGCTCTGGGTTATAAAGGAGGTCGGGTTCAGCCAGTGTTTCTCAGTCCTTTCAGCTTGGCAGCTCCTTATTCAACATCAAACATTTTCACGGCAAAGGTCACTGCTGGGTCCTTGGCGCAGCTCACAACACACTGTGCTTTTGGGCTGCCAAAGCCACCCCACGAGGCTGGGTACCTCGCTCCCCCACAGGAGCCGGCACTGGGATCCTGGCAGGGCACAGTCAGTACCCTCCCCCATGGAGAAGAGCACACTTACCCTGCTGTCCCAGCACTCCCCTGCTCCCACCATTACACAAATCAAGAAACCCAGACCAGGACTCAGGAGACCGTCGCTCAATTCCTAGTTCTGTCACACACTCCACGTGTCAAGAACCTCTCTGTCTATTTCGTTATTATCACAGCGTCTCTAAGCTCCAGTCACAGACCAGGGCCCCGCTGTGCCAGGCGCTGCACAAACAGAATACAAAAGATGGCCTCTGCCCCAAGGATCTTACAATCCACGTAGAAAACAAAAGAGGACAGCTGGATATGGACAGAGCATACTTGTCCCTCCTTAGCACAAGGAAACAGACAATATTGGTCAGTCTGATCGGCTATCTCTCTCTGTGTGCGTCTGTGCAGCATCCAGTTGTCTTGGTGCAACTCTAACAAATAACACGGAAAGATTTGATTCAAAATATTAGATGCGAGATTCCAAGCGAAAATAAAGGTGGAGGAGAGAGATTTAAAACCCGGCCCATCAGTGAGGAGAGCTCAGCAAACAGGTAGGAGCAGGGAGGAAGGAAAAGTCATGACATTGACTAGAAACAAAGTGAAATGGACTCATTTTAGGCCCGGATCTCTCTCAAGAAGATTTGCTCTAGATCGATAGGGGTGACAGGAGTACAAAGCAAGAGGGTATTTAGAGAAAGAACTACGCCACTTTTTAAACCCACATCCTACATTTGGCTGCTGTCTCTGGCACACTAAATCCAATCCACCTTGCATGAAGGAGAAAGATCAGTGCTGAGGGATATTTGAAATACTTCACAAAGCACTTAACAAGCTCCTTCCATCAAAGGCTCTCTAAGCTCCTTGGAAACTTTGCAGTAAGCGTCCCAACAATTTGTTGAGTAGGGAGATATCCACGTGTAACATTGAGGGGGGGTGACCCAGAACGAGGAAGTGAACTTGCCTTAGGGGAAGTTCTGTTGCCGGTTATACAAGAGGTTAGACTAGATGATCACAATGTTCCCTTCTAACCTTGGAGTCTATTAATCTATAGTTAGTGAGGGCCCAGAGGGCGGAAGTGGCAGAACTGGGGGGGGGGGGGAGAAGGGGGGCAGAAAGAACCCAGGAGTCCTGCACTTCCATCCCAAAATCATCCTCCTCCCCGTCCCCAATCAAATGAGGATTAATGAGAGACAGGCTGAGATTTCATGCCTGCACTCTTTGAAGCTTAAATAATGGACCGTTCTCCCTAGCTGAGTTGTCTGAGAGGAAGGCTGGCACAGTGGTTAGCGCACTAGTCTAGATCTTGGGAGATCCAGGTGCAAGACCCTGCTCTTCCAGAGAGACCTTGGAAGAGTCACTTTTAGCTTCTCTGTGCCTCAGGTCCCTAAAAAGGAGATACCCCCCGTGAGGCAGCACATCACCGAAGAAGTGGGCTGTAGTCCACGAAAGCGTATGCTCTAATAAATTTGTTAGTCTCTAAGGTGCCACAAGTACTCCTGTTCTTCTTTTTACTAATGGGAGGATCGACATTGTGAGGTGCCCAGCTAGTAGCGATGATGAGGGCCAGAGAGGTGCCACAGATAGTTCAGGTTTCAGAGGGGTAGCCGTGTTAGTCTGTATCAGCAAAAACAACAAGGAGTTCTTGTGGCATCCACTTCATCAGATGCATGCAGTGAAAAATACAGGAGCAGGTATAAATACATGAAAGGATGGGGGTTGCTTTACCCAGTGTGAGGTCAGTCTAACGAGACACCTTCTCCTGTATTTTTCACTCGTGCATCTTATGAAGTGGGTTCTAGCCCACGAAAGCTTATGCCCAAATAAATGTGTTAGTCTCTAAGGTGCCACAAGGACTCCTCGTTGTTTTTATAGATGGTTCAGTTTGCAGAGTCCTGACAGGTTGAGACTAGAATAGTCAATTCCCAGAGTCAGGGCACGTCTTCACTAGACAACAAGGCAGCATCAGAACATGACCTCGGAGTCACCTTAACGAGCACAATGTTAAACTACTACTTAGACGGGGGCGAGCCGGGTTTAACATCCCGTCAGCTGGTCGGGATGGAATAGGAGAGCTAACCCCAACCAGCTGACACGATATTAAACCCAGCTTGCACCTGTCCACACAGGAGTTTTTAATGTCATGCTAGTTAACATGACTCTTCAAGGTTATCTTGTAACACTGCCTGGGGAACCATAAGGACACACGCCACCACGCTGTTCAGAGCAGGGGAAAAGGTGACTCATGTTGCTTAAAGAATTTAAGGCCCCCATAAAAAGAAAACTTCAGTAATCTAATCACCTCTGTAACTCCCCTCCCCCCAAATGCAACAAGGAGAGCAGAGCCCACCGCAGATGGGAAGGCAGGACTGCCTGTGACAGAACGGGGTGTGGCTTTAGGGGCCTCACCTCGCATAGCTCAGAGCAGGCCGGGAATGGGGCTGCTCAGATAACGGACAACACGCCTGCCACCTGAAGGATCTCAAATGCTTTGCAGAACATTCAGCAGCATCCCTGGGAGGGATTTTAAAAAGTTTGTAGAAGTGGGGAAACTGAGGCACAGAAGGAACTGCCACGTGATCATAGCATGAGTTACCGGCAGAGACAGGAAAAGAAGCCAGGAGTCTTGACTTTCCACTAGACTCCACCCCCATGCTCTAGCCACTGGACTCCACTCCCTCCCCAGAGCTAGGGATAGAACCCAAGAGTCCCGACTCCCAGCCTGCCTTGCACTAGTCCTTCGACCCCACTCCAGCTCTGGTGGTAATTGTTACGTAGCAACAGTGAGGGGCATGATCTGCTACAGCTGGCTAACAGCTAAGGGGAAGCGTTCGCAATCAGAGTTACAGGGGAAGTTGAAGTAGAAGATTTACCCAAGATAAAGTCATTATATTAGGGCCAGTCTACACTGACAATGTTAAAGAACTGCCACGAACGTGGCTTGTGTAGTTGCAGCAGAGCGCTGGGAGAGAAAAAAAACCCAACTCCACGAGGGATGTAGCTCCCAGCGCTAGTGCACGGTCTACACTGGCGCTACAGCCCTGAAACTTGCTGCACTCACAGGGGTGTTTCCTCACACCCTTGAGCGAGAAAGTTGCAGCACTGGAAAGTGCCAGTGTAGACAAGCCCTTAGTTTCTCCTGTAGCGAGCACAAGATTTTTTTTTTTTTTTAGAACAGACATTTGGCACAGGATTGTCAGAACCCAGGAGTCCTGGCTCCCAGCCCCTCTGCTGCTCTAACCACTAGACCCTACTCCCCTCCTAGAGCCAGGTATAGAACCCAGGAGTCCTGGCTCCCAGCCACACCTTGATCTCACCCCCCCCCCCACTTTCTGAATACAATCCAGGTATCAACTCCCCATCTTCGCTGCTCTACTCAGAGCACACTCCCCCTCCCAAAGCTGGGGATAGAACCCAGGAGTCCCAGACCCCCACACCGCCTTCTAGTAGGCTGTCCTTCCCGAAGGAATCAGCCAGGCACCCCTCCCCCTTCCCCAGTGACAGCTAGCTCACTTTCGAGTGGACTTGGCCCGACTGCCGTCCAATTGGGGCCTTGACACCAGGGCCCTGAAGCTCTCTCAGCACCACTCACAGGCTTCCCCAGCCGGCGCCAAGCGTGACTCACCAGCTCCCCTGCATTCCTGCCGTGCGTCGCAGTTGATTGTAATTAGATGCCAAAGAGCTACATGCCAGGTTAGATCAGCCTGGGGGTGGAGGCACCCGAGTGTGAAGGCGAATGCAGCTCTGTATCACCCGGCACAAAAACCCACAGGACCCTGGTTCTCAGTTACCTTGACCTTAATGGACTGTCCCTCTGCACCATAAAAGGGCCTTCGTTAAGGCAGCAAATCTTCCCCATCCAAGGGGCACCTCCAGCAGCACGGAGCTGGCACCTGGGCTCATCAGTCAGTGCACTACGTACTGGGCATAGCACGGTGCCTATTCTCCGCTCCCACTGGCTGTGGCCTTTGCTCCAGGTCCCAGCCATATAGGGTGACCAGATGTCCCGATTTTATAGGGACCGTCCTGATATTCGGGGCTTTTTCGTACATAGGCGCCTACTACTCCCCACCCCCTGTCCTGATTCTTCACACTTTCTAGTCACCCTACATCCAACACCAGCACAAGCTATTACATTTCAGGCTGGGGCTGGCAGAGCAACTAGGATTCAACTTCCTTGTGTTACGCAGGGTCGTGAAGGAGTCCAAAAAAAACCCCTCAGATTCTAAGGCCACTCCCCTCAAGTCTGACCTGGTACAATACAGGCCACAGGACTTGCCTGGATTCCGTCCTCTTTGAACTAAAGCAGATCTTTTGGAAACGCATCCAAGCCGGATTTTGATATGGTCAGCAATGGAGAATTCACCACAGAGGTTGGCAAGTTGCTCCCATAGCTAATCACACTCATCGACGGAAGTTTACGTTGTATTTCTTCCCTGAATTTGTCTAGCTTCAACTTCCAGCCATTGGGTCACGTTAGACCTTTCCCTGCTAGACTGAGGAGTTCTCTGTTATCAAGTTTCTGTTCCTCGTGTAGGTAATTATAGATCAAGTCACCCCTTAACCTTCTCTTTGTTAACCTAAATAAATCGGAGTCCCTATTTGCCAATCCTTTAATCATTCTCATGACTCTTCTCTGACCCCTAAGAACGGCCGCACCAGGTCAGACCAAAGGTCCGTCTAGCCCAGTATCCTGTCTGCTGACAGTGGCCAATGCCAGGTGCCCCAGAGGGAGTGAACTAACAGGTAATGATCAAGTGATCTCTCTCCTGCCATCCATCTCCACCCTTTGACAAACAGAGGGTGGGGACACCATTCCTTACCCGTCCTGGCTAATAGCCATTAATGGACCTAACCACCATGAATTTATCCAGTTCTCTTTTAAATGTTGCTATAGTCCTAGCCTTCACAACCTCCTCAGGCAAGGAGTTCCACAGGTTGACTGTGCGCTGTGTGAAGAAGAACTTCCTTTTATTTGTTTTAAACCTGCTGCCTATTAATTTCATTTGGTGACCCCTAGTTCTTGTATTCTGGGAATAAGTAAAAAACTTTTCCTTATCTACTTTCTCCACATAACTCATGATTTTATATACCTCTATCATTTTCTCAACATCCTTCTTGAACTGTGGGCACCAGAACTGGAGCCAGTATTTCAGCAGCGGTCGCTATGACCTCTCTGCTCCAGATTCCCATTTACACATCCCAGGGTCCTGGTCACAGCACCACACTGTCAGCTCAGGATCAGCTAATCTTTTTCAGTCACTGCTTCTCAGGAGCGAGTCCCCCACCCTGTAAGTATGGCCGACGTCCTTTGTTCCTAGTTAGTTTCACATCACATCAGTCTGACGGCCAGGGCCGGCTCCAGCGTTTTTGCCGCCCCAAGTGGCAGGAAAAAAAAAAAAAAAAAGCCGTGATCGGCGGCAGCTCTACCGCCGCCACTTCATTCTTCGGCGGCAATTCGGTGGCAGGTCCTTCCCTCCGAGAGGGACTGAGAGACCCGCCACCGAAGAGCTGGAGGTGCTGCCCCTTCCCATTGGCCGCCCCAAGCACGTGCTTGCTGCGCTGGTGCCTGGAGCAGGCCCTGGCCCTGCTGACAGATCTATTTTCCATAAACTCACTTGATTAGCATGAGTTACCCGCCTTATTTCTTTATTAACTTGAGTCCCAGATCAGCTATTCCATTATTTTGCCTGGGATTGACATCCGGCTGACAGACCTATATTTTATCTGTCTTCAAATAGACCCTTTCTTCAAGTCTTATAGATCTTCCACAATGTTCAAAGAGTTATGGGGGCGGGGGGAGAAACCAATGCTAATGGTTCAAGGAGCTCTCGCCCAGCTCTTTTATAACTCTTGGGTGCAAAAATACTCCAGGAAGGTTGACTTTGCACAGAATCTAGTGCAACAGGGTTCTGGTCCACGCCTGGGGCGTCTAACACTACTGAACCTGTGGCTCTTCTATGGTGCCTTCCATCCATCAACTCAAAGCACTTTACAAAAGGTGGCACCCTCATTCTCCCTTCCTCCCTCCCATTTCACAGATGGGGAAACCGGGGGACAGAGACACAAGCCCAAGGTCTCACACAGAGAGCAGAGCCGGGAATAGAACCCAAGTCGCCTGCCTCCCAGACTGGTGCCCGATCGGCAGACAAGACCTAGAAGCTTGGCACAGCGTTCTAGGTCACTCAGGGCCTGATCCCAGCTCTATTAGCATGGGAGGGTGGAGAATGATGCGGGACTGCCCTCCCCTCACCCTCCAATAAGCACTCCAGCAACTGAGACGTGGGTGCGATCATCTCTTTTACTGGACCAACTTCTACGGGTGAAAGAGAAGCTCTCGAGTGAACATGCAAGCCACTAAAACTACGTCTACACTGCAGTTTGACATCAGGCTCGGGCTGGAGCCCAGGCTCTCGGACCCTGCGAGGAGGGAGGGTCCCAGAGCTCTGGCCCGGGGCGCAAACATCTCCGCTGCAATTAAACAGCCCCTTACCCTGAGCCCAAGTCAGCTGGCACGGGCTAACTGCAGCGTGGAACGGATGTGGCGGCACAAACAACGCGCCAGACGCTGCTCTCATTTATGCCGTCGTAAAACATGATGGTGGCAGGCCAGGGAGTCACTCCGGAGCTACGCTGGCACAGCAGAGATCAGGACGTGGCCTGTAGCCTAGTTCCCGGATTGGAGCCTCCTTCCAGCGCAGCGGACCTTGTGTGACCTCCCGCAGCCATTCCAGATGCCTGGTTCTATGGCTCGGTCTGAGTCTTTCCCCAGCCAGGAAGGTTAGGATCTAAGCTGCCAACTACTTATCCTAGGGACTCCTGCTCCAGCCAAGTCTGCCCCACCCAGGAAACAATGACCACAAGCAGAGTTAACTCCTTGAGTGCCAGAGCCGTGTCCCCTTTGATAGACCCCCATCGTGACAGCGGCACTGATCCTTGCATCCCTGGAGATGGCTGAGATCAGCCCAGATTTCCACCCCACCCCCGTTATCTGATGAGAGACAGATGGCAGCAGATTGGGTTGGACGAGAGAGGCTTCCCGGTAGCCCAACTTTCAGGCATCGGTGCCCCAAACCAAGAGCAACATAAAGCACATCAGGAAATCTGGCATGGGACAGGGGCCTGGCACGTGTATCAGAACAGAGCAGCCCAGCTGGGAGCTAAGGCGACAGACGCCAATAGATGGAAGACCCTAGAAGATCAGTCTCGTTACTGACTCAAACCCACCAGCCCATAAAGCGTGTACAAAAGTCTTGCGACGGGCTCCTATAAAACTCCTGAGACTGCTTTTAAAGTTCGGGGGTCTTTTTCATTTACTTCCTGGCTTCCAAGAAACGTAGCAGAGATTGTCACATTCACATGACTCCAGAAGCCTCTGGCTTGATGGCTGCTTTTTTCTTAAAACGGCGTGAGAGGCGGCAACAGGTGGCGAAAGAGGGCAAGTTCCCTTTAATGAAGAACCCCCACCCAACTCGTGACACCTGCTTACATAGAACAAGCCTCCATCCCTCCCTGGGGGAGGGGGAGGGGTCAGGGTCAGAGTAAAGGACATCCTCTGCTGTGTGTTTCCCCCATCCGACTGGGGAGCATCCCACGTGACTATTATTTCCAGCAAGAGGCCAGGATCTTGTTGGTCTCACTTCTCTCTTGCCCTTGGTACCCAGCCAAGACTCCGTTCCAGGTTACACACTAAGGTAAGGCCTTTACTATTAGCGGCTATAGATTGAGATCGGGCCCCCATTGTGCTCGGTGCTACGTGGACAGACCCTGCCCCGGAAGTTCTGAGAGGTGAAAGACTTGCCCCAGGTCACACCAGGTGGCAGAGCGAGGTCTCCTGATTACCAGTCCCAGTGTCCTACTCCTGGACCACCCTAAGCACTGTGGAAGGAAGATGACCTTCCCTGCACAGACCCCTTTGAGCTAAAGGAGTAACTCCACTAGCAGGCAGCAGCAGTAGGCTGTTATCTTTCAGTAGGCTGGCCACCAGAGGGAGACACGAGTGGGTGCATTAATACCACCTAGCTCTTACATACAGCACAGGTTCATCCACAGATCTCAAAACCCCTGGGGCCAGTATCATTATCTCCACGTTATAGGTAGGGAAACTGAGGCACAACGAGGAGAATGACTTGCCCAAGGGCACCCGGCAGGCCAGTGGCAGAACCAGGAACAGAACTCACCTCCCAAGTCCCAGTTCGGTGCTCTGTCCCCTAGGACACAATGCTCCTTGCTTAGCCAAGCTGGTTCGTTCTTTTAACCTCTGATCCCCAATAGGATGCATCCTCATGTCCCTAGGTGCAATGCTACGTCTGCAGTCAGGACGGTGCCATGCTGCAGAGACACATCACAGCTTCCCTGACAGCGGGGGGTGGGGGGGATGAGAGGAAATAGGGGTGTGAATTTTAAGGGCAATTCACAGTTAAGTACCAGGCCTGCAGGACAGGAATGATGGATCCTTCTCTCCTGGGAGCTCCCTCAATCAATTGCCAAGACACCCTCGCAAAGGATGGAGGTAGGAGCTCAGTTGCACCAAGAGCTATCCAGCCCCAAACTCTTGTCCCCGGTGAGCACTGGGCCAGGATGGGTTTTCCAAGAGCCAACATTCTGCTGCCTGGTGGTCCCGCTTCGGAGTCAGGATTTGGAGGGGGATGTTCCCCAAGGTACACGGCCCACTCTGAATGGGAGTGCAAGAGACACGCACCGCCGCAGATGACAGAGAAATGGCGTCAAGGTGTCTTATATGGCCCCTGTTGACTGTTCTGACCCGGCCGCTCTGCGGGAAACACGACGGGTAAAGGCAGGCAGGCTCCTTACAGCCCCAGCGCATTCAGTAATCAGATGCCAAAGCCAGACGCTACAAACCCACCTGGCCTTTGCTACCGAGCGATACTGACGCCACCAGTTTTGAAACAGGCTCTGAGGCGAGATATGCCGCCGAGGATAGACAGAGGCCAGGAAGCCGGCTCGCTCAGATCAGCCGAGGTTCGGCTGTAATAGACCGAGACTTGCTCTCCAGCCGCAATCCTCCCGGAGCACGGACCCTCCAAGGGTTGTCAGGGGAGGAAATGCCAATCCACCCACTGACTTCGGTGTCTTTCAGGGAGACGGGGGAGGAATGTAACTCAGGGAGGTTTGTTGCAGAAGGCGTTTCCAGAGTCCAAAAGAAAAGCTACCAGCTAGTGAAAGCAGGGGGCTGGACTCGATGACCTTTCGGGGTCCCTTCCAGTTCTATGAGATGATAATATATGGAGATATAACTAAGACAAGTCCTGGAGTTGGATGGAGAAGGGCCGCAAGTCGAGAGAGATGGAGCTGATCGGACAAGGCCCACTTGCCTTGCAGTGGAAACAGAGGTTCTCTCTGCCAGCTAAAAGAACAGGAGGACTTGTGGCACCTTAGAGACTAACAAATTTATTTGAGCATAAGCTTTCGTGGGCTACAGCCCACTTCATCGGATGCATGGAATGGAACACACAGAAAGAAGATATTTATACATACAGAGAACATGAAAAGGTGGGAGTAGCCATACCGACTGTAAGAGGCCAATCAATCATCAGCAGGTGAAAAAAAACCTTTGACGTGATAACCGAGATGACCCATAGACGGTGTGAGGCTATTTTAACATGGAGAAATAGATTCAATTCATGTAATGACGCAACCATTCCCAGTCTCTGCTCAAAGCTAAGTTCATTGTATCGCTATCTCCGCCAGCTGTTCGGTTAGGACCTGGAGCACCACTGGAGACATGCTGATGGCAGGGATTCCTGGGGCTAACGGGGCGCTGTGCTGCAGGAGAAGGGCTCGGGAGAGGGCGCTCTCCCTTTACATTCAATGCGGATATCAGTGCCGCGCTAGGGAGCAGGGCGGGTGCTCACTAGGGACAGCTCTCCCCTCGCAATCCGTGCTGACCCCAGTGGTCCACGGGGCTCAGGAGGGGGCACCCTCCCCTCACAGTCAGTGCTGACCCCAGCACAAGGAAGAAGGGGGCACACACCTGACTCAAAGATCCCAGGGCAGCTTCTCCCAAGCAGGGGCTTTCACCCAAACATCTTGGCCAGATCCCAGGGTGGGTCGAGTGTCATCACCAGAGCAGCCGCAGTTGGCTAATGAAGAGTTACAGATCTGACTTGAAACACAGGCGTCCTCAGCCCTGGGAGGGAGAGCGCATCCTCCTTTTACAGACAGATTCAAAGCAACATGCCCAAGACTCCAGAACTGGAATCTGACCCGCAGCATCGCTGACCCCCAAGTCCTGTGCTCAGATCACTTTCCTCCAGGACCTTCACCACTTCCCAAATGGGGTTGTGTGCCCCACTCCAGAGCCAGCTACATCTCAGTGCCAGGTGAACGATCCCCGTACAAACAGCTGCCAGGCGTCACCCCAGAGACAGCTGCATCCCAATGCTGGGAGCAAGGAGAAGCCGGTTCCGTGGTTCGGGCATTAATATGGGACTCAGGAGACCTGCCACAGACTTTTTGTGTGACCTCGGGCATGTTGCTTATCTCCATTTTATGGCTGGGGAATTAATACCACTGCCTTCTCTCAGGTGGTGTGTGTGCAAGGCACTGCCTAGGAATAGGGCATTCAAAATTGTGAGGCACTCTGATACTATGGTAATGAGAGCCATATCAGATCTAGAACGGCCCGTGCTCCACCCCAGAGCCTGCTGCATCTCTGTGCCGGGCAAGTGCACAGTCCTCATGCCCCACCCCAGAGGGTGCAGCCGCTCAGGGGTGGCCTTAGTGATCCCTGCGTAGCTTGTGAAGTACTTTGGTCCCTTCAAATCCATGAATCCTGTAGGATGGCTCTGTAATTATCTAGCGTGGTTCCCTGTAACATGCAGGCCATAAAACTTCCCTAGAAAAACTCTAAGGGCACATCTTCTTGAAAAACTTCCCATCTTGATTTAAAAATTACCAGTGATGGAGAATCCATCATGACCCTGGTACAGAGGCAGATTAGGGGGTTGTGGGGCCCTGGGCCAGAGCAAGTGGGTGCCCCTCCCTACCCCTTCTGGCTGCAGTCCGCCCGCCCTCCGGCGCTCCTGACGGGATCCCTCGCTCCCCACCAGGAACGCCGGGCAGGCAGAGTGGGGCAAGCCCCCGTGCCCCTAACCTGCTCCCCACCAGGAGTGCTGGGTGGGCAGAGCAGGTTGGGGCATGGGGGCTCCCATTTTTCTGGGGGAGCCCCCCCAACTGGCTGGGGCCTGTGCCCACGGGCCCTGTTGGCTCAGTGGCCTGCCCTTATAAATGGTTCCTGTGGTTAATTACTCTCACCATTAGAAACGTTCGCCTTTTTTCCAGTCTGAATTTGTCTAGTTTCAGCCTCCAGCCATTGGACCGTATTACACCTTACCCAAACGTTTTCTGTGCCAACGACCTGCAGCGTGCAGGTACGGAGCAATCCCTGCCTTCGCGATTCCCTTTTCACTTGCCCAGTGATCAAATCCACAGCTACTGGTGCCAAGATGCAGCTGGCTCTGGAGTGGAGCACAGCTGTGGTGTAACACCACCACCACCCCACCTGCTTCAACCCTCTAAGAAGCAGTGCCCCAAGACGGGAGCTCCCCCCCTCTGCTAATTGGGTCAGGCAAAGAGTTCTCCCCCCCCCCCCCCCCCCACCAAGCTGGATCCAGACTCCTGCGGCCGTTCACCAGCTGGGGGAACAGACAGAAGGGAGCATCACAACAGACTCCCTGGGGATCTTCTGGCTGTCAGCTTCCCACAGCAGGGTGTGTGTGTGTGTGTGGGGGGGGGGCTAAGGGAGTCTCGGAGCGACCGCACCCAGGAAGGATCCCGCTTGCTGGCTCACGGAGGGTTAATTCCTCCCTAGCCCTCAGCTAGTGTTTCTGGAGTTCACATTAGGGCAGAACACTGCGGCTTTTCCTGGCTCAGGGCGAAGGGGAGCGGAGCAGAGGCAGCGAACAGGAGAATGTCTCCCTGTTCTGCAGAGAACTGTCTGGAGATTTTGGGTGTTTGGGGGGGGTGTCAGCAAGGGAGGCATGGAAAGGAGATGAGCAAAGGGGGCTGGGAACAGAACCAAGGAATCCCAAGTTACGTGCACACCCCCCCTACACATACACACACGCACAATCTCTCAGCTCTACACATTGGACCGCACTCCCCTCCCAGAGCCAGGAGGAGAATCTGATCGACACGTGCGCTGCTCCAGACCCCACTCTTGCCCATCACTGGAAATACAAGCCAAGGATGTTGCCTTGTGGTTAGAGCAGCAAGGCTGGGACTCAGGACTTCTGGGTTCTGCTCCTGGGATCTAGAAGTTAGAGCGGGGAGGGCTGGGAGTCAGGACTCCTGGGTTCTACACCTGGCTCTGGGAAGGGAGTGGGGTCGGAGAGGGGGGGCTGGGAGCCAGGACTCCTGGGTTCTACACCTGGCTCTGGGAAGGGAGTGGGGGGCTGGGAGCCCGGACTCCTGGGTTCTACACCTGGCTCTGGGAGGGGAGTGGGGTCGGAGGGGGGGCTGGGAGCCAGGCCTCCTGGGTTCTACACCTGGCTCTAGGGGGGGAGTCGGGTCTAGTGGGTTAGAATGGGGAGGGGGGTGGCAGTGCTAGCATGAAGGACTCCTAGTTCTCTTCCCAGCTCTGGGAGAGGAGTGCAGTCTAGTGGTTAGAGCAGGTGCTGCTCATCAGGACTCCTGGGTTCTGTTCCTATGACTCTCTGTGGGACCGGGGGGTAGGAACAACCTCACTGTCCCCCCTCTAAAGTGGGGGTAACCAGGGGCACTGGAACTAGGGGTGCGACAACACCCCGACTTGAAGTAGTAACAACCAAATATATGGTTTCCTCTAAGTATTTGCACTATAAAAATTGTTCCAGCACCCCTGGGGGCAACTCCTATGGGGGGCGGGGGGAGAGGAGAAGAGGGTTAGCTAACAAGTGTTCTTTGAGTTCTTCCGGTGAGCAGCAACAGAGCAGGATAACGCAGTGGCCAAGATACTCATTAGCGCAATGAAATTTTAATAACTCCCCTCAATACACACACTAACCCAAACCCCAGAGCAGCCCAGCACAGCCAACACTCCTCCCTGGGTGCTTCACCACACCACCCTCACCCACAGGAGGATCATTTGATTATTCAAAGCAAGTGACCCCACATCAGCCTATTTGCCTATTGAAAGGAAGCCGCAGCCTCCTTCCTAGGCAACGCCTTTGGTGCAGGGTGGAAGCTCAGGCAGCGAGACTGGTAGAGCCAGCGGCCCGTGAGGAGTCCACCGGAAAGTGACCCTCGCTGTTGAAGATGCTCGCCTTCCCTACGGGCTGAGTTTGTCTAGCTCCAACATCCAGCTGTTGGATCTTGTCCCCTTTCCTACCCCCTCCCCGCCCAGCTCTGCTCTTCACAAGCAGAAAGACCACGTACATTTCATGGTTTGGCTGCAATCCCCTTCCCACGCACACCCCTCACACTGTCCTCAGCAAGATAAACAGATAAAGTCCCTTCTCAGGATTTATCCACATGAAGAAACGGACCGGAATAGCCCCCCCATTTGCACACACTACTCCAGAACAAAAAACCACTTGACTCTGCAGTTCTCCCCTCTTCCATTTATTCTGCCCGTCTCTGCCACAAAAGCACAAGAGAGTCAGCACAAAGTCACCCTCTGCAGCTGGTACTTCTGCCCTCCCCAGGAATAGAACCCAGGAGTCCTGCCTACCAGCCCCCCCCCCCCCCCGTTTAACCCACTACCTCCACAGCTGGGAATAGAACCCAAGTGGTCCCAACTCCCACCCTGCTCTAACCCTACTCCCCTCCCTAACCTAAAGGGCTGACTCCTTGTCCACCCTGCTCCAACTACTAGACAGCACTGCCATTAGGCCAGGATAGAGCGCTACAGAGTGGGCACGTTTAAGAGAGGCCTCTCCCCTTAGACGGAACAATTCTCCGGCCCTCCTGAGCAGCTGCAATGGATGCAAATTTAGTATACAGTGCCAGAAACATTTCATGCCAGTGGGGAGACCTCCCGCCCCATGGCAGGCAATGGTGGGAGTAGGCCAGAGAATGCAGGAAACCTGCAAGTTTGTACCACATTGGACTAAGATCCCAGCTGATCACAGACGCTAAAGAGGGTCAGGCCGGGTCCGTGCTTGGATGGATGACCGACACCTGAAAGGATACTAGTGGCATTCACTGTGGCCCCAGCGGGTGTTTAAATAGCACCAGCGGACAGAACATTCTGGCCAAATTCCATCTTAGGGGATTCATTCTGCTGCCTTAAACTTCCCCCTAGGCACAAGAATCTCCGGTGCAGACCTCAGTTTTTAGCTGCCGAATACGAGTCAGGCTAGAGCGCCCCAAGGCGAGAGGCCTGGGTTATTATCCAGAAGCCCAGCCCCCACCCGGCTCCAGCCACGGCACGGACTGTCACCCAGGATTACCGCTAGGAGACAGCCAACGCATGGGCAGCACTCCCGACGTTGGCACTGCCGGTCACAAAATCAGTTTGCAATGCACGAGGAGTCTGCAGAGATCGGAGACGCTGTTGCAGTCTTCTCCGCTCAAATCCAGGGACTAGGGGTTCTGGGAGTGAAATACTCAGCCCAAGTTTGTAGAAACTAGGTACAAGCTTTTTTTAAGCAGCGAGGGTGATGAACCACAGAAACAACCTGCCTATGGCCGGAGTAGATTCTCCATCACCTGAAGTCTTTAAATCAAGGTGGGGTATTTTGGTTAAAAAGTAGCAATAGCTCAAACCGAAGTTACTGGCTTGGTACAGAAACCATCGATCCCCAGACTGTGCTCTGCAGATGTCAGGCCATCAATGTCCCTTCGGGCTTTAAAATAGATCAGTCCTCAGCAAAACGTGTGGGCTTCACGGCAAACTCCCCACTGCCCAAGCCGCCGCGAGTGAGAGCAGAGAAATTTCCACATCAGCAGGCTATTAGGCGTATTACGGTAGCACCTAAAGGCCCCCAGCTGAGGTCTTGTCTACATGGGGAAGTTGCACAAGTTTCCCTTAATTCGGTTCTTAAGCAGATCTCCTTTGACTGGCGCGAACCCCAGCATGCTCCAATTTTGGTTTCACTCAAGTAGATTCAGGCTTTTTGGGGGGTGAGGGGAGGGGGGCTTGAGCACAATTCAGCTGGGAACAGGATTAAATTAAACGGAGATAAAAGCATCCAACACGGGAATTTGCACCGGTTTTAACTAAATCGGTTTAGAGTCTCACCTTCGTTAAATTGGCGCAACTTTCTCATGTAGACAAACCCAGAGATGTGTCTCCACCGCTCCCGTCCAGGGGCGTTGAAACAATGTGTATAGCAGGTGCTGAGAGCCACTGAATCAAACTGTCAACGCGGTATATGATGGAAACCACTTCAAGCCAAGGGGCTGCCGCCGCACCCCCAGCACCCCGTCCCCATCACGCTGGGTGCACAGACACAGTGCAAAGCAGTCCCCGCCCCCCCCCCCCCCCTAAGGGTTTATGATCTAAATGCACAAGACAAAGGAAGGACTGCGATCCCCACGTTAGAGCTGGGGAAGTGCCACCCCGGAGAGGACGTGATGGGCCCAAGGTCATTCAGGAGTTAGTGGCAGAGGCAGGAACAGAACGGAGACCTCCCAAGCCCGGCCCACTAACCACAAGGCCGCCCTCTCTCTTGGATGAGGTTACACCACGGGCCTTGGGACAAGGATCTCTCCAAAAATCGCTCCTAGAGAATCTAGTGATTTTCACAGCAGCTGCTGATCAACTTTTCTCCCTGCCCTCTGGGTGGAAGGGGCTGTGGACTCTTTACAAGTTGATTTACAGCTGGCCTGTCAGACCTGGAGTCTGCAGTCCTCCTGATAACAGATCAGGTAATAAGGTACAACCCCCCCCTACCCCCATCCCCACACCAGTGAGTCTCTGCCCTACCCTGGGGGGCAATACAGGGGGAGGAGGAGTGGAAGGAGAATTCTGTCTCCAAGGATCATTCTGGTCTTGTGGAGATCTGCAGCGGGGGTTGGGGGGAGGCACCCCACACGTGCAGTCAGTTGTCGCGTCTCAGCACAGTTCCAGCACACACGAATGGGGTGTGATTGCAGCAAGACTTGGACAATCAGCTGGGCTGGATCTGAACTAGGGAGAAGAGCGAATGGGCACATCTCTGACCTCCACCCCCCAAACTAGCGAGCTCCCGCCCCCATATAAACACAGCCAGGTCTCCGTCACCAGCCCCTTCCCAGCTCCAATTTCCAAGCCAGCCCCCTCCTGCTCTTCCACGAGCCACTCCCAGGGTTTATGCAACCAGTACAGTGGCGTGCCAGCTTGAAGCCCAGAGTGCAAAATCAAGAGCCAGCTCCAAACCCCGGTGCCATGGAGGGGTGTGCGCATGCCACTAAAAGCACACCTGCAGAGCGGCCCGGCCAGGGAGATCCACAGCTCAAGTGACCCCCACCGCAGTCTCCCGATCAGCAAGAGGGGAGCCTGGGGGAACTCCAGTCTGGATAAACAGAGCTGGAATTCTACCGAGGCCACGAGGAGTGAGTCACTCCCGTTCAGAGCCAGAGAGCTGCATTGTTTGAGCTAATCGGCTCAGCAAACCCGTGGTTGGTTTCTGGACCGTCTGCCCCGGCCCTGAGACGCGAGCCAGCCTGCTGCAATGAACGCCCGGTTTGACAAACAGCAGCCGGACGGCGTGGGGAGATCTCTCAGTGAGTCGCACGGAGCCGGGAATGGGGGTCTCAGCCCGGCAGCGCCTACCCGAGAGCAGGGGCCTATTGCGGCAGGTGCTGTCTGTACCCCTCGCTCTCTGGGGCAGATTGTCTCCTGCTTACAGTCTAAGTTGACAAAGTTCAGTGATGAGAGCAGGGAGGTCAGCAGTCAGGACTCCTGGGTTCCATTCCCAGCTCTGGGAGACAAGTGGGATCGAGCGGGGTCGAGCAACGCGGTCTGGGAATCGGCACTTTTGGGAGGGCAGCAGGAGGCAGCGGGTAGAGAACACAAGAAGGCAAAGAGGTTACACGACTTGCCCCCGGCCGGGACGCATGTCGGCGTCCAGATGCTCCGCTGGGAGAGGGATAAGCTAGAGGACGAGCGTATCGGTAACCCTCTGCTGCTCTCGAGTTTCAGCGGCCCGTATTTATACACGCCTTCCAGCCAAGGCCACAGAGTGCAAGTACAAACGAACTCAAAGCTAGGAGGGGGGGAAAATGGTCGAGTGTCATTTTAATGATGCCAAAACAGGGGGACGCAGAAGAGAAGTGACTTGCCTAAGGTCACCCAGCAGGTTAGTTGCGGAGCCACGAATAGAACCCAGGAGTCCTGACACCCAGCCCCCTCCCCCAACTTACCAGACCTCACTACCTTCCCAGAGCCAGGAATAGGCCCGGGAGTCTTGACTCCCACTACCCCCACCACTAGAACCCACTCCCCTCCCAGAGTTGGGGGGCACAACGCAGGCATCCTGACTCCTCTCCACCTCTGCAGCAGGGCGCCAACGAGCTGCCACCTCCGGACGGCTCGCGAGTCTAAGCGGCGGGTTCCACGCCAGCTGTCGTCCTTCCCCCGCCCTGCTTGGTTTAAGAGGACCACCCCACCCCCGCCACCCTCCGGGGCCGGGGTGGCCGGTCTCAACTTCCTGTTGTCTCTCTTCCCTGGCCGAGCAGGAATAAACACAGGCAGGAAGTGGAAATACAGTCCAGATGTGGGACCCGCCGAAATGCCTGCTGCATCCTGGTTCTTTTCTCTGCGATTGCCCCCACTCCCGCCCCTCCGCGCAGGGCTGGGTAAGATGGGGCTCGCTAAGGGCTCAGAGGCAGGAAGGCTTAGACTGGGGCGAGAGCACCCCAGCAGGAGGGGTGGAAGAGAGAGATGCAGAATTGTCCTGCCTCCCGCCCCCTCCCCAATGATGCTTGGAGAGGAAATTCGGCCCCCAGGCCACACTGATTAGAAACAGGATTTATAATCATCAGTCACGAGGGTGGGTCGGGGGGGGTGGATGATGAGGAGAGACTGATGGGAGTCAGCTGGTACTGAAGGCATGCTCCTGAAGCAGACCCAGGCTGGCTCAGATGAGAAGGGACCAGATCAGGCCTAGTGGCTAAAACAGGGGAGACTGGAAGTGTCAGCACCAGATCCTTCATGCCCCAGTCAATTGGGCTTTGTACAAATTTCTTCCCTGCTCCGTGCCTCAGTTTCCCACCCCTCCCCCATCCAGAGGATAAGAGAAATATCTTCCCTCCTAGGGAAATGATGAGGTTTGCTGTCCAGGGAAGCTCTGGTCTGAAAGCGACAGGGAGACGCACACGCTCCATCACTGCGAGGTGCTTAAACAAGACCAAGTATTCAAACAGTCTCGCTCTGAGCAGGGCCAGGAAGAGTGGCCTGGTGGTTATAGCAGCGGGCTGGGTCTCAGGAGATCTGGGTTCAGGTCTTGGCTCCAAACGCCACCATGGGCAAGTCACTGCCTCACTCTGTTCCTCAGTTTCTCCACTGTAAAAGAGGGATGATTCTTCCTGCTCTCAGGGGCAGGGACTGTCACTTGCTAGATGTATGTACAGCACCCAGCATGCTGGGGTGAAATTATCCTAGGGTCAGATAAGATCATCATAATGGTCCCTTGTAGCCTGAAAATCCACTCGTCTCAGTTGAGGTCTCCGGGTGCTTTGAATATGGCACCAGCCTGGGCCCTGGGAGACGTAGGTTCAATTCCTAGCTCTCCCACGCTCTGTGGGACCTCGGGCATGCTGCTCTCTGTGCCTCAGTTTCCCCATCGGCAACTTCCCTACCTTGCCGGCGTGTTGGGTGATGCAACAGTAATGGGGAGAAGCATACAAGAACCTAGCTAGAGGCCCTGATCGTTCTTTCCTTCCGTAACCCCTTTGCTTCTACTGCAAAAACCACTCTTTGCAAACTATGCTTGGACTCCTGCCCAATTCCTCTCAGCTGCCTGACCTGTTTGTGTCCTAAAAATAGCCCATGACAGAGTCGGCTTCTCCTGGCCACTGCAGAGCAGCGCCTCGTTGACACACCCACTTTACTCCTAAAAAACAGGTGGCGGAGGATGGAACGAAGGCCAGACAATGCTCTGATCTCTCCTGTTTTCCAAGGCGGGAGATACAGCTCCAGGGCTCTTTAGAGGAAATGCCTGTAGAATGGAAACCTAGGTCTCCGGTCCCACCCCTCCTATGTCCTACGATCTGACCTCCTCCCACCTGATGTGGCTGGGAACCAGAACCCTGAGCACAGACAAACTCGCTAGCAGAGGCGCAAATGTATCAAGATAATTTATTCCCATGGCTGGGGCCCAATTCTGCCACTGTTCCACCCACCCCTCCACGCACAGCGGATCTGTACCAGATCAGACGTCCTTGGAGTTAATAAGGACAGCTTTGTGATTCAGGCTTCAGCCTGGGAAGCAGGACTCCTGGGTTCTCTTCCCAGCTTTTTTCTTTTTTTGGGGGGCGGTGGGGGGTGGGAGAGGGGGAGAAGAGCATGCAGGAGTCTAGTGGATTAGAACATGTGGAAGGGGCAAACAGAACTCCTGGGTTCTATCCCTGGCTCTGGGAGCAGAGTGGGGTCTAGTGGTCACAGCCGGGGGCTGGGAGCCAGAACTCCTGGGTTCTATCCCTGGCTCCAGCAGGGGCAGGGTCTAGTGGTCAGAGCAGGGGGCTGGGAGCCANTCTATCCCTGGTTCCAGCAGGGGCAGGGTCTAGTGGTCAGAGCAGGGGGCTGGGAGCCAGGACTCCTGGGTTCTATTCCCAGCTCTGGAAGGGGAGTGGGGCCTGACAGCAAGGTAAGTCAACTGGACCACAAAGATGGGAATAGAGTCCAGCAGTCCTGACTCCCAGACCTGTTGCTCTAACCAGTAGGAGTCAGGACTTCTAGGTTCTATATGACAAAGGTAAGTCTGCTGAACTGGGAATGTTAAACAAGTCACTTCCATGTTCTGTGCCTCAGTTTCTCCTCCCATCCTTTGTCTATTTAGACTTTGAGCTCTTTGGGGCAGGGACTGTCCCTCACTCGGTGTCTGCGCAGCTCCCAGCACCACGGGCCCCTGATCCCAGGTGAGGCCTCCAAGCAACACAGATAATAAATCTCTTCCCCTAGGATCAATTTTAAGGCTCACCCATGGCAAACTGGGGACCCCATCAGGCTGAGTAAGTGCACTCCCCCTGACCGCCCCCCCCCCAAAAAAACACCCACACCCCTGCACCCAGAGATGCTGCCTCACACGCACAGCACCGAGGACCACTGGTTTCTGCACAGCCCAGGCCCACAAACTCTTACGGGGATTGTTATCTTTCCAGATAAAGCCTTTGTTACACAGCAAAGATCGCTAGGCCTCACAATAGACAGGGCAATTCGGGCCATTGTGTTGGGAGTTGGTTATCGACAGGGAACACAATGTCTGTCCAGATTAAGTTGAAGCCCAGAGATTAACCGAAGAAAATCAGCAGGGCCATGGCCAGGAGGACGCACAGACTGGGATTTTAGGTACCAATTTAACTTGCACCAGTGCAAACCCCTTAGCGCAGATGTGACTTACAAGACCCGAAGAAGAGCTCTGTGACATTCGAAAGCCTCTCTCTTTCACCCCCAGAAGGTGGTCCAATAAAAGATATCACCTCCCCCGCCTCGTCTCTCCTATCCTGCGACCGACACAGCTACAATCACCAAGGGTCGGGGTGAATTCTCCATCACTGACCATTTTTAAATCAAGCTTGGATATTTTCTAAAAGTTCTGCTCTAGGAATTATTTGGAGAAGGTCGATGGCCTGTGTATTACAGAAGGTCAGACTAGAGGATTCAAAGGCCAGAAGGGACCGTTATGATCTATGAATGTATGACCCACACACCATTCTGCAACTAGGATAACCCACAGCATCGTTTATCTTAGGTGCAAAATGGTGCGTTGGCGTAAATCACGTCTACGCTAAGGGGTAGCTGAAATCCCAACATAAACAAGGCCTTACATGAGATCTGGTCTATTCCACAGGAAGGAAGGATGGGTCCAGTGGTTAGAGGCACAACCTAAGACTTGGGGCACCCAGGTTCAGCCCCTGCTCTGCCACAGACTCCCTGCGTGGCCTTGGGCATGACCCGTGTGATTTTGGGGCGACGCATTGGATATGTCTAGGCTGCAGTCAAGAGATGCCCCTGCAGCATGTGTAGCAATACCCAAGCTTAGGTTTGGCCATGTGACTGGTCCAGAGATAGCCGGTCAAATATTTTAGAGCACCGCTTGATTAGAACAGGAAGTCTTACTTTTTTTTGGTTCATCTCCAATAGCTTTCGATAGATACTTATTCCTAATTACAAAAGAGTCAATTGAACTATTTTAACTCAGAAAAAGGCAAAACACAGACAGGAATTCTAAAAAACACCCATATGCACGTCCCCACCATGTGGGCATTCTTGCTGGAATATCTGACATTGCCTATTATTTGCCAGTCAATCGACCGGTTTGCCAAGCTCACCTGGGCTAGCTTTAAGCATGGGCTCCCTCTTCCCCGAGTCTATACCCAGGAAGTTCCCAGGCGGGCTTGCACTTGAGCAGCTAAGCACGTGTTGCCGCAGCTTCACCGCTCTTGGTAGGTGAGCTGGAGTAAAGCTAGCTCGGGTACATCTATACGGGCCGCAATCAGACCTCCGACCGCAGCGTAGCCACCCCCTTAGCCTGTGGCCTCCGTAATGTGGCAACAACCGCATGTCCCTCCCTCACAAGAGGGTTGTGCGGATAAATACGTTAACAAGGGAGATGATCAGATATCATGCTGCCACAGCTGAGACACAGAGAGATCCGCGAGACTCACTTTACGGATGCGAGTCTGTGCTCCATCCGGAGGTGAAAGTAAGCAGTCCAGCATGGCGTACCGGACTGGACTGGCTTCTCCGGCAGTGATTTAAAGGGCCCGGGGCTCCCCGCAGCGGCCAGAGCCTTGGACCCTTTAAATTGCTGCCGGAGCCCCGGGTAGCGGCGGCAGGGCTCCTGAGGTGATTTAAAGGGCCCAGAGCTCCGCGGCGGCCGGAGCCCCAGGCCCTTTATTTCGCCCGAGCCCCAGGCCTCCCAGCCGCCTCTCGAGCGGGTAGCTCCGGGGTGATTTAAATGCCCTGGGGCTCCCAGCCACAGCCCAGAGCCCCAGGGCCTTTAAATCTTAAAAGGCCACACCTCTTCCAGTTGAGGCCACGCCCCTGCTCCGGACTCCGGCGTATAAGTCTTTTAAGGGCTGGTCTACAATGGGGGGGGGGGGGGGGGAAATCGATCTAAGATACGCAACTATTCGCGTTGCTGAAGTTGAAGTATCTTAGTTCGACTTACTTGGCCGTCCTCACAGCGGCAGGTCGACCGCCGCGGCTCCCCCGTCGACTCCGCTTACTCCTCCTGCGAGGTGGGAGTATGGGTGTCGATTCGGGGATCAATTACTACCCGCCGATCCGGCGGGTAGTGTAGACGTGGCCTAAGTTACTTTCACCCCGGCTCCATCAATTCAGCAGTGAGTCTATCCATCCTGATTTCAAAAGCCACCTTTGCCGGATGCTTCAGAGGAAGAAACCCTGCCGTTATTCTTTGTCTTACTGTGGTGCCTCAAAGCCCCCGGTCATGGAGCAGGACTCCACTGGGCTAGTCACAGAACACAAAGACACTCCCTGCCCCAAAGAGCTTGCAGTCTAAGCAGTGAAGGGACAACTTGCCCCCCAGGGAAAGTTTCCATCTAAGCCCAGGAGATTTATGCACCACGGCAACCTTCCTAGCCCTTCTAAAGCTCCTGGTTATTTGTTCCATTCTCATGCATTTGGCGTCCATGAAATCTTGTGGCCATGAGTTCCACTGGCTAGTTGGGTGGGGGAAGAGAGTTGTTTCCTTTCCTGAGAAAATAAAGGAACATGTAGAAACCCTGGGAATCTAGAGAAATCTGGAGTGGGGAAAGCCAACCCAGAGCAGGGGTTAGATATAAATGTTAGTGCTCCTTTTACTGTGACAAGCCGGAAACGCTAATTTTCAAGCGTTGGTTTTACGATTGTTTGAGAGGGGGGAATTATGGCTTAATTTTGCAGAAGGGATCAAAGCACCGCCAGATCCATACTCCTACATACAGAGCTGTAGCTCCGAAATCCATCCTGGTGAAATTTAAGGGGGCCATTGGTTCCCATCTGCCCCCACCTGGCTGTCCCAGTCCCCCGGGGAAGTGCTAATCAGGGATGACGATAATAATAATCACATTAGCAGAAAAAACACACAGCACAAGGGATTTTAAAGGAAGCAGGAAAATCCCCCAGCACTTCTGCAGAAAAAGGAACAAGGATTCAATGGGTTTAAATCATCTGGACGTGGGATTTTTAATCTCACAGTCGAAGCAATCAACGACCTTGGTATTTTCGCTACTTATTTCTCTCCCCGGCAGTCACGAACAGTGTCCAAGGGGGTGTCACGGGAGAATGATGCAGCACTAAACTTGATGTTATTTATGCTGCTTCAGACAAAATGCCCCCTCTCCCTCCCGCAACACCGCAATCTTCCATAGCCCTTTTAATGGCCATTACCCAGGAGGGCGGGAGACCAGACAGCACCTTAAAGCTGCCATTTAACAAACAAAAACCACACATCAAGGTTAAGCAATGATTAAACCACCCATAATGAGATTAGGGGCACCGAACACACACATCCTATTTACTGCACTAAAAGCGGCTGTTTAACGGGACAGAGCCGCCTTTGCTGGTACAGGGCAGCGCCCAGGCCAAACCTTTTCCCCAGCTCAAAGCCGGGCGATTAAACAGGTGGCTTTCTCTAGGGTGGGAGCTGGAGGCACAATGGCTACTTGGGTGCTAGAAGTTTTAGCCCCAAAGGCCCTTTTCTGCACTGGGAGCCGGCCACCCGCACAAACACACACAGCGTCAGTGCAAACAGGCAAAGCAGATTTTTGACCTGGAGGGGACTAAAGCAGAAGCAGTAAAGTGCAGTGCTGCAAAGCCAGGTTTAGAACAGCTTACCCTGTCTACCAGCAGCGGGGCCTAGTGGGTATCTTCCGTCACCTCAGGAGACAGGTTCTACTCCGGACTTGGCTACTGACTTGCTAGGTGCCCACGGGCAACTCACTTCCCTTCTCTGTGCCTCAGTTTCCCCTCCCGCCCTCTATCTGATTGGGAGCTCCTTGGTGGGGCAGGGACTGTTTCTGCAGATTCTAGCATGATGGGAGCCTGATTTCAGTTGGGGTCTGTAAGTGTGACTATACGACCATTACTAATCCTGTTTCTTACAGTACTGCTTAAGGATCAACTGAGATCAGGGCCCCGCTGTGCCAGGTGCTGCACAGACACACAGTGAGAGATGGCCCCTGCCCCAGCTGAGATCAGGGCCCCCTGGGCCGGGCGCTGCACAGACACAGTGAGAGACAGTCCCTGCCCCCGAAGAACTGAGAATCTTAATACCAACCCCTTGTTTGGTGCATCTACATGAGGGACTGGACACCGAAGGCTGTAGAAGAGGGGCAGATTCCCATTGCAGATCAGGCCTCCATGGCTCAGGTCTGCTCCAGAATGGGAGGGGTGGGGGGGGAATTCCCCATGGGCCCTTCCTCACAGCCATGGGTAGGAAAGGACCTTTAACAGGAATGGGGGTTGCATCAGAGAGCCATTTATCTGGTTGGAGGGCGTTTAAAGCCCCTAGCAAAGGAAGGAGGACGGATCAGGCCCAGAAAGCCCCAGCCCCTTTGTGCCCTTACGTATCAGCTCCTCAAATCTCCAGAGTTTTACCGGCTTAGATTGGCGACAATTAACTTCCCGCTGTTGTCAGCACTGCAGAGCTGTTCTAGCCGGTGAAACCAGCCGCTATCAAAAAACGTCCACCCTGCTGCAGGAGAGATGTCAGCCCCACCCCTCCCTAGCACTGATTGCCAAATAGCACATGCCCTGTGGCGGTGAAAAGACTCATGGTGGGGGAGGAGGGGGCATAGAAAGGTTCAGGGCTGCCGGAGGGAGTGAACCTTGGACTGGGGTGGGGGAAGAGAGAGGGGGTCCGTCTGCCCTTGGGGAGGACAGATGGTGCAGGGAAGATGTTTGGTTCCAAGGCAACACAGCCAAGTGGAGAAGATCAGAAGGAGTCAGGACTCCTGGGTTCTTTTCCCAGCCCTGCCACTGACCTTGGGAAAGTCGCATCCCCTCACCAGGCCTCAGTTTCCCCTCCCTTTTGACTTATCTATTTAGATTGTAAACTAGGCTGCGTCTTCGCTAGGAAACTGGCATACTACACCGACAAAGCCCTCCCAGTGTGGATGCAGCAATACCAGCCAAACTGCGCCTGGTACCACTATGTTAAATCCACCCTGAGTGAAAACAAGCCATGCCAGTTTTGCCGATATAGCTGCGTCCACACTTGGGGCTTCTGCTGGCCCAGCTGTCGGTCAGGGATCACACCTCTTCCCTGCCCTGACCCAGCAGAAGCCTGTAGTGTAGACACAGCCTTACCGGGGGTTCTGATCTCCAAGTGCTACAGTAATACAAATCAATAATAATAAAACTAGGCTCTCGGGTATACAACAAATGACAGGATTTCTTGCTTAAAGGGTTGCCATCAATCTAAAAGCAGCGTCGTTTCCATTTGAATTCCACCCTCCTATTGTTACAAGTAACACCCAAGAGTTATTACAGTTTAAAGGTAGAAAATGACACACACACACTCACACCCCAAATCTACTTGATGCATCTGAGAGTACTTGAATCTGGTCAGTTTCACCCGTTTTCCCCTGCAGCTGTCTTTTACACAGCAACAAGGGGAAGAGAAATTCCTTTAAAAAAAAAAAAAAAGAAGGCAACAAACTGATTGCAAAACCACAGTAGACAGCAGGGAGGCGTTTACAAGCATCTGAAGAGGTGAGGCTTTGGTTAACACTTAACATTGCCTCGATTACAGGTTGGGGACAGGAATCACCGGGCCGGATAAAATGAACAATCCCCCTCGCTCAGTAGCAGTCTCTGCAGCAACACCAGATGCTTAGAGGAAGGCGCAAGAAACCCCAGAGTTATTGGGGACCCGAGCAAGAGGTCAGGTAGAGCCCGGCCCTGGGGGTGTCTTTACTGCAGAGTTAACGACAGTGATCAGCACCGGGATCTGAGCAGCCAGCCAGGGTCGCTAGGCCTGGCGTGAGCAGCCATCCCGCACAACCCTACTGTCATCCCTGCTGCTGGGTCACTAGGACGTCTGGAGCACATCTAGGGTGACCAGATGTCCCGATTTTATAGGGACAGTCTTGATTTTGGGGCCTTTTTCTTATATAGGTGCCTATTAGCCCCCACCCACTGTCCTGATTTTTCACACTTGCTGCCTGGTCACCCTAAGCACATCCCAGTACCCTGTGCTGCAGTACGCGCCATGATTCTTCCCCCAGCGAATGGTGGGAGAACCCATCGGTCCTCCAGGGCACACAGGGGAATTGTGGGCAGGCACCGCAGGACCAGCAGCACTTGCGTGACTTTCAGCCTATGTCCCACTGCACAGGTTCTAGCCCAGGTGAAAGGGGTACCACCAGGCAGACCAGCTAGCCTGTGGGGAAAGCACCACCACACTCGGGCAAGATGACTGTGTGTGGATAAGAAAGTGACGGGGTCACACCCCAAGTTAACTCTGCAGAGAAGAAGGTATCAGCCATCCTAAGGCAGGGGGATTCATGGCCCTACCTAAACTTGGGGGGTTACGTTTTTTGTTTTATTATAAGCCAGGATGTGCTCATCTATATAAATGCCTTTTGTAAAACCCTGCTGAGATTTTAGCTAACAGTGTCTTGTGGCATGAGTTCCACATGCCAGCTGTGTGTAATGGGGGGGGGGGGGGCGGGGGAAAGAGACGGGGACACTTCCTTTTATTGGCTTGAACTCTGCCACCTTTCAAGACATCGCTTAAAAGGGAAGCCCCCAAGTAGTTTAGAGCCAACATTTATAACTACTTAAAAAAAATTCACAGCAATTTAGCAGAAATCAATAGTTTCGTGACAGTTTGTGTGCGTTTTGAAGGCGGGGGGGGCCTTTTCCCATGCATTGGCTGCAACCAAGCTATCCCGGCAGGCGCTGTTAGCCAGGAAGTGAAACAGACTAGAAACAGTAGTGAAACTGACTAACCCAACTTCAATCTTCAAGCCAAGCTCATGTAAACTAGAGCTGTAAGAAACCAGATTTTAAGGAAGAGATTCAGGTTTAATCACCTCTGGTGTCCCTAGCACACTTAGTTTTACAGGTGGGTGGAGAAGATTAAATGACTTGCCTGAGGTCATGCAGCAAGACTATAGCAGAGCAGAGCACAAAACCACACATGCCCATAATCCCGACTCCTAGTTTTTCCCCCTCCTCCAATTGCTACAGATTCCTGCTTCCCTTCAGGATCGCCTATTTCACTATACTTACAAAAAGCCAGCCGAGAAGGTTCCTTTACCACTCCCTCCAAATGACTTTCAAGATTTCGGATCAAAGATAAGACAACCAGGCTTCAGAACAGGATTGATCTTGCATTGGGGGGTGGGGGGGAAGAGACAAACATTGCAACACACTTCTGACTTCAAAAGTTTCCGGGTGGACTTAAAACTCAAAGCCAGGGGGATCATCACGCTAACGCTCAGAGAGAGGTTTGAACTGCTAAGCACAGCTTGGGCAGGCCAAGATTTGGAGAAGCCGATGCAAAAGCAACACAGCACAAAAATAAAAATAAAAAATAAAAAGTTCCCTGAAAACTGATCCCGCTTCGCTGGAAGCTGAGAGCTTGCATTAGTTGCTCTAATTCAGGGATCGGCAACCTTTCAGAAGTGGTGTGCCGAGTCTTCATTTATTCACTCTAATTTAAGGTTCCGCGTGCCGGTCATACATTTTAACGTTTTTAGAAGGTCTCTTTCTTTAAGTCTAGAATAGAGAACTAAACTATTGATGTATGAAAAGTAAATAAGGTTTTTCAAATGTTTAAGAAGCTTCATTTAAAAATTAAATTAAAATGCAGAGCCCCCTGGACCAGTGGCCAGGACCCAGGCAGCGTGAGTGCCACTGAAAATCAGCTCGCATGCCACCTTCGGCACGCGTGTCATAGGTTGCCTACCCCTGCGCTAACTGATTGTTCAGATGGCAGCAAACTGAAGTGACCCCACTTCCTCGTCTCATCCCCTCTCACGGCATCATTTGGGGAAAGTAACCTACCTAATAGCAACAAGGAGTCTGGTGGCACCTTAAAGACTAACAGATTTATTTGGGCATAAGCTTTCGTGAGTAAAAACCTCACTTCTTAGCATCCCCCTGGCGGGGGGGGGGGGGGGGCGGTATATTGTGTTGCAATGCTCCCCTGGTGGCTCCATGGGCTTGGACAGACTTTAAAGGGCCAGAGTTTCATTGACAGCAAGGTCCCTTTTACGCCCCTCAGGCAGCCAAACGAAGCCTTAAAGTTGGCGTCAACGTTAAGAGAACTTGGCGTGAGAATCACGTCCCGATTCCTCTTTAGCTTTCAAATCCGGGCTTTGGCCGCATCGGGAATGAGCTGCGTCGGTGTTGCCAAGACAAAACTGCTATTAGCCCAGGGGTGCTGACCCCCAGCTTGAAAACCAAGGATTCGTCAGCACTGGCACAAACCTCAGCATTTGGCTTCTTACCCTGTCCCGAGGCTCTGTAGAAGGTGCAGCTGCATTGGAGGGATCCAGAATGTGGATTTTCAGTGCTCTGGCTATTCCGGAATAAGAGCGTCCACATGGGGAGTTTATCCAGATTAGCCATTCCCGTCAATTTCATCATGTAGACAAGCCTTTAGGAGCAGATTACAGTAGCACCTAGGAGTTTTAGAGCAGATCAAAGCCCCGCTGTGCTGGGCACCATGCATGCACCTAGTGAGAAAGTTCCTGCCCCAAAGAGCTTCTCAAAGGACACAAAGGAAGGATCCTTATTTTACAGAGGGGAAACTGATGCACGGAGCAATTAAATGACTTGCCCAAGGTCACACAGTATGCAGCAGAGCCAGTAATCAAACCCAGGTCTCTCTCATCCCAGCCCAATGACTTAATCACCCTTCTTCCCCACCCACCTCCCCCTGTCCTCACAAGCCCCGTAAGACTGGTACTAACCTCACTCAGCAGGGCTGGTTAGTAGGTTGTGTTTTTGATACAATCCCTTCCGGGAAGGCCCCTCCCTGGTGTCAAATGCAACCCACATGCCACACAACACAGAGGCCAAGGACTGGGGCTTAGTCAGGGAAGAGGAAGCCAGCAATGTTATCCATCCGTGAAGTTGCACAACAAACAAGGGAAGGGACGTTCGGACGCAGCAGTCCAGCACCCGCTAGAGAGGCGAACAGAGGCAGCAGCAGGGCTAGCGCCAAATACAGCCCACTCACTGGGCTGGGATCCTCTGCAGGGATGGGGCCAGTCCCCATGGGCCATTCAAACTCTGCTGAGGCAGGCAACAAGAGATGGTGTTAAACAGGAAAGTGGTGGAGGAGGTTGTATGAAGCACCTGCTGCCTGGGAATGGAACCGATTTGCCCAGTCACAGGGCAGAAGCCCTCCACCCCCCCACATAGACTTTGGGGGCACCATGGGGAGTTTTCAGTCTGACCTCCCGCAAAACACAACTTGCAGAGTCCCACCCAGGTGTGGGGCCTAGTGGGTGCAGGTCTCAGGAGCCCTGGGTGCTCTCAGCTCTGAGACGGGCCTGCTGGGTGACCTCGGACAAGTCGTGTCCCTGTCCCGTGCCTCAGTTTCCCCCTCTGTAAAATGAGGATAATGCTGCAGCCCTTCCTTTGTAAAGCACTTTGAGGTCAGCTGATGGGCAGTGCTGTAGACCAGCAAGGTGATATTACTAGTTCTCAGTGAAAGCCGCCCCTTCATCGTCATGCACACGGCTAGCTCGCTCCTTAGCGAAGAGACTCTCTCCTAAAAGGGAAACGACAACAGACCCAACCACGTATCTGTGCTCCTAGGGCACCAGGGACAGTCTCAGGTTACCAGCCGCAAGTTACAACAGTAGCTTCCCCATGCACAGCCTGTCCTCCGAACATTGTCTCCTTCACCAATGACTAAGCCCGGGGGCTTGCATCCTTCGCTCCCAGAGACATTGTTTGCCTGCCCCCAGACACAGCCTCTGATCTACACCCACGGCTTGAGCCTCCAAAGTGAGAGTCAGTCTCCATGGTAACTCGGGCCAAGGGCTTCTCCTGGCAGAAGCCAGATTGAATGGGAAGGGAGCGGGGAGCTCAGTGAGTTCTGCAGACACAGGAGAGCCCATGAGACTTGCAAAAAAATGTACCATTTTCACCGAGCAAGCCCCTCCACTGTCACCAGCAAAGATCTAGGGCAGGGCCCTGGCAAAAGACACACACACTGCTGGGAAAGGGGCTCTTGCGGGATTCCTCCGCTGGGCCCAGTTAAAAAGGACTTCGTCTCATGTCAGCTTAGAAGAGGAGCTCTGCAAAAGTGCCTAGTAAATAGGAAAAACCCCTCCCCATCCCCCCCCCATCTGCTGGAAACACAGGTGCTCTCACGCCCTTCAAACACAGAGCTGTCCCATTACATGTTTGCTATGCGATCCTCTCCTTCCCGCCTCTGCTTTTGGGGTGTGGGGAGACTCCTCTTTCCCAGAAGAGGAAACTATTGCCTTTCAGAGAGGAGGGCCACAGGGGCTCCCCAACTGTAGCTGCGAAACGTACCAGTCTTGTTAATTTCATTACAGCTGCTGTGGGCAGAGGCACCCTCCCTCCCCCACCCAGAAACCAGCCCTGCACCCAGCACCAGGTCTCCTTGGGCTACAACATTTTTAAATCAAAGTCGTCAACTCCGCAAAAGTTGATGGCTCAGGGTCATTCCACCTCCCACCCATCCCACCCCGCAAATCCTCCTCAAGAAGGATTTCCCACTTACTTACCCACTTGGGAGTGGAATTTCCCCAAATGTATTCACAAATGTAATAAATAGAAAAAGCAAGTCAGGGGGATTCCTTCAGCAGAGAACTGGGCGGGGAGGCGGAGGGAGAGAGGGAGGAGATGCACCATTTCCAAGGGGTGCATCAGTCAAGCATCACCTTTTCCATTCAGAGCAAGTGAATTGGGTTTCTTAGCACTGGAATGGGTTACCTAGGGAGGTGGTGGAATCTCCTTCCTTAGATGTTTTTAAGGTCAGGCTTGACGAAGCCCTGGCTGGGATGATTTAGTTGGGGATTGGCCCTGCTTTGAGCAGGGGGTTGGACTAGATGACCTCCTGTGGTCACTTCCAACCCTGCTATTCTATGATTCTATGACCTTCCTCTGAAGCATCTGGTGCTAGCCACCATCGGGACACTAAACTAAATGGATCCCTACCCAGATCTGGGATGGCAATATTTTTGTTAACCCCTTCGCCTTACATTTTGATGAAGATTCCATAATGCCAAGATGGACAGATGCGTGAGAACACCCCGTAGGGCCGCAGCTTTCCAAGGAGAGAAACCTAACACGCTTAATTTAATTTAATTAATGGAGATCTCCCATCTCCTAGAACTGGAAAGGACCTTGAAAGGTCATCGAGTCCAGCCCCCTGCCTTCACTAGCAGAACCAAGTACTGATTTTGCCCCAGATCCCCAAGTGGCCCCCTCAAGGACTGAACTCACAACCCTGGGTTTAGCCGGCCAATGCTCTATCCCTCCCCCCTTGTGAACCCAGATGCAGCGTCGCCACCTTGCAGAGAGAAGGGTTCTAGACCCCAGCTGCAGATAAATCTTGGAAATTTGAAGCAAATGCACCCTAAAGGCTCAGAAACCCGCAAACAAATAATGTGGCCCCAAAAGTTATTTTTAAAAGAGTCTTTTTTTTGGTTAACCCTCAGAGTTAACAATGCTGTAGATGCATTGTTTGCAAGTGGCATTCCAGGCAGGAGAGTCTGGGACAGGGCTTCCTTTGGGAAGAGATGAGAACATTGAGCCTGTGTGCGTGTAGGAGGCGGGGGCAGAAAAGCCTGGATTATTACACATTCTTCCACAAGAAGTTCTGGCCAGGCTGTAAACACGGAACATGCTTGATCCCGCTCAACTCATTGGTTGCAATGGGCTCCCTTCTCCTCCTCCCCCACCCAAAGCACAACTAAGAACCCAAACAGAATACAGCAGGCCCTATGTAAACGCTGGATAGAATTGAGCAACGGATTAACAGATCACGCAGCGCTTTGCGGATATGAAACAATTACTACTAGCAGATATAGGTTCCATAGCCTCTTTCAAACAGGGACCAAAGTAATTTTAGGAATTAACCCTCACCATCCCTCTCTCCTCCCCAAGCTATTAGCCCTATATTAGAGACAGGGAAACTGAGGCAAACAGAGGTTAAAGGACTTGCCTTCCCCAAATCATGTGGCAAGTCAAGTGGCAGAGTCAGGAAAAGAACCCAGGAGTCCTGGCTACAGCCCTACCATGCTAGCCACTACTAAAGGCACACGCCCTTCCAAGGCTGGGGAGGAAAGCCAGGAGGACTCCACGCTGCCAGTCCCCTGACCTAGCCACAACTCCTCCTAAAGTTTACAGTGGACTCCAGGAGTCATAGCTGTCCCCTCCCCTGTGCTCACCACTAGGCACGTCACCTCCCAGAGCTGGGAAATAGAACCCAGGAGTCCTGTTCTAGCCACTCCCGCACTGCTCAGGCATGCATTATAAAAGAGTCCCCATTTCATATAGGCAGGAGCAAGCCAAGAGCTGTACCACAGACAGATAAAAGCAACAAACATCTGGGAGTCTCCATATTCCCCTCGCCCAGGGCAGGCACGCCCAGCCATATCTGCTTTTGCCCAGGCAGGGGTGGGCACTGAGAACTCCTCCCCCCCACCACCAAAAAGCAACACAGGAGATTTTTTTTACTCAAGTGACCCGGCTCAAAGTAGATCTGCTGCCTGTAGAAAAATTTGAGATTAACCAGATTAGAGGCAGACCAACTACTTTCAGGGGCCAAGGGCAGTTTTTCAAATGCTTCCTACCCACCCACTGGCGTTTGAACAATTTTTATAGTGGGGGCACTGAAAACAATTGATAGAAACTAAAAGCCAGGGGGTGCTACCACACCCCTAGTTCCAACACCTCTGCCCTCCCCCCCCCAAGGGAAGCCATGATCCCAAAACAGCAGAGAAACTTCTGGAGCTTAACAACAAAGAGAAAACTACCCAGTAGAGTTACACATGCAAACTCTCAGCCCAAAGGACCATACAGAGAAGAAATCGACACACACACAGGCCGGGGTCAGGAAGAACTCTGCCCGGAGTTAGATTCAAAGTCAATTCTCCACAGAAGCCCCATTACAAACCCATCACAAGGAAGGGGTAAACCAAAAGTGTACCCCCCCCATGCAAAAATGCATAACAACCCTCCCCCCCCACACAAATAAAGTGCTTGCAGCAATGTATCAGTGTGAACACTTAAGATCCAGACTAGGTATGTTGCTTTAAAATCATGGGGAGTTTCCATTTTTGTGATCTGGGGGGCACTGACAAAAAGGGTTCATACAGGAGACATGGGGGGGTGGTAAAGTGCACCCCAGCAGCTTACAACTCCACCATCCCAGAGGATCTAAGGGGGGAGTTGGGGGGATAAGTTACATGACATCACATATACACCCCAACCCACATGCCCCATTACAAGGCTGGGGAAATCCATACCCAGGAAGTGTGTCCATCCACTGGGGGAAGGAGGGGGGCAACATCCACCCCCACACTGAGTGCTGGATGGAAATAAAGGCTCCCTCCTCCTCCTCCCCCCACCAGGGCTGGGAGAAAGTCAGAGCTAAGCTGGGCCAGGGGAGGGAGAAGCGCCCCCGTGGAAAGGGGGAGAGGGGAACAGGGAGATAAAGAAGAGGGGTTTGGGGGATGATCACAAGGAAAAGGAAACGGGGCTTAGATGGAGGAGAAAAAACCAGGCGAGAGGGAACAAGCACCCAGGAACAGGGGACGGGACGGAACTGGAGGGAGAGGGGAATAATGGGGAGCCCAGACCCAGGATCCGGGGGAAACCAATCCCAGGGGATACGGGGGACTGGGCAGCAGGGAGGAAGCCCGGGGGAATAAAACTGGGCGGCCCCCCAGTTTTA
>NC_048313.1:26348902-26358964 GCF_013100865.1 Trachemys scripta elegans | reverse complement strand
ACTGCCCATAGCGAAGGGCATTCCACACTGTCCCCCATAGAGAGAGAGGAATCCCACACACTGACCCCTATAGAGAGAGGGGAACTCCCCCACCAGCCCCTATAGAGAAGGGCATTCCCCCCACTGTGCCCTATAGAGAGATGGGAACCCCACACACTACCCCCTATAAAGAGCCAGGGACCTCACACACTGTCCCTATATAGATGGGAATTTCCCCACTGGCCCCTATAGAGAGAGGGGGACCCCCCCATACACACACACACTGTCCCCAATAAAGAAGGGCATTTCCTCCACTGGACCCTATAGAGAGATGGGAACCCTACACACTGCCCCTATAGAGAAGAGCACCCCCCACTGTCCCGTATAGAGAGACGGGACACCCCCCCACAACCTCCTATAGGGAAGGGCATTTCCTACACCCTCCTCTGACACATCTGGTTCTGGCCATGGGATAGCACCCACCTATCCTGCTGACCACGTTTGCCTCACCCTTTCCTTGTCCTGCCCCTTCTGTCTGTGTCCATCTGTTCTCTCCTCTCTGATACTTGGGCCCGCTGTGCCCTTCATAGCTACAGCACTAAGGGGGTGATAAACCCACCCCCCGCGCGCCGTAGCTGGGCCAACCCAACCCCAGGTGTAGACGGAAGAATGCTTCTGTCGACCTAGCAATTGTCACTCAGGGACGTGGGGTCCCTACCCCAATGGGAAACCCCCTTCCGTTGCCGTAGCCGGCCTCTACACCGTGGAGTTATGCCAGCATAGCTGTGGCACCATAACTATGCCGCTAGAGCACCCAGAGTGTAGACGTGGCTTGGGATTGCGAGATCTTTAGGGCAGGGACTGTGTTCTTAGTCTGTGTCTCTACCGCACCTAGCACTGTGGTGTCCTGGTCCCTGACTGGGGCTGCTGGTCACTACGATAATACAAAGAACACGTAACAGGCAGACCATGGATTTCATCTATTATCGCAACTCCTTGGGACGGCGATTCCTAACAGTGTTCTAGAGGCAATTAGATATATACCCCATCCCTACTCTCAGACACCTTCCAACTGCCCCCGCCCACCCGCCAAGGGTAAAATGACCTATGGGTGGCAAATTAGACACGAGTTTGCATTGTGATACAGCAGCAATTTAATGACCAGTGTGATCTGTGCTGTATAATGTAACCTGCAGTGTGGGTCTGTAGCCCCCTCTTGTGGCCGGTTCTTGTAAGAGGTTTATGAGTCTGCGATGGTGTAGTTCAACTGCTCCAGGTTCACCTGTTTAGAGGTAAAGGTGCTGGGTTCAAATTCTGATGGCCTGAGATACATAGATAGAAGCATCACCACAAAGATCAGGGAGTTAATGGTCTCTGTACAGCTCGAGGGAGATCTAGGGCACAGGAGCAGGCAAACGGCAAAGGGGTTTGGCCTGGGAGTCCTCCAGGTGAAGGAAGAGAGACTGTGATCCTTGGGGCGGGTTTGTCTGTTAGCCAGGGGCGGCTCTATGTTTTTTGCCGCCCCAAGGACGGCAGTCAGCAGCCTTCGTCGGCACGCCTGCGGGCGCTCCGCTGGTCCCACGGATTCGGCGACGTTTCTGCGGGTGATCTGCCGTTGCCGCGACTTCGGCATTGCCGCCGAAGCCGCGGGACCGGCGGACCTCCCACAGGCATGCCTGACTGCCGCCCTCACAGCGACTGGCACGCCACCCCCCACGGCTTGCCGCCCCAGGCACGCGCTTGCGGCGCTGGTGCCTGGAGCCGCCCCTGCTATTAGCTTGCTTGCATGCTTGAAGATTATAGCGTGGTCTGTTTTGGGGGCTGTGTGCTGAGTCAACCAGCCGGCTAGGCTAGGCTGAGATCCTAACGACCCCTTGGTCCATGACCCCTTTAGGATCCCTTGACAAGGAGATGGGGCTAACTCTGGGAGAACAGGGGTTTAAAAAGCCAGCACCGAAGTAAACAAGGGAGTTTTGAGAGGGAATATGAGAGGCGTTCCTTCCGGGTCCGGTTCTTGAGCAGAGAGCGCCCTGCGACAGTGAGCGAGCACAAGATGGAAGGAGCTACCCAGGTAAGGAGAGGTTAGCCGCCGGGGGGCGGAGGCCGACAGACTATAAGCTAACTACCAGAAGGGTGCTAGCAGAGCCTCCTCAAAAAGAAATGGGGGTGGGAGTAGGGAGAGGGAGAGAAACCCAACCCACCTAACAGACATAGGCTAAACTTCAGCCAATAATGTGCTCCCCTAAAAAAAACACAACCCTGCAAGAGTAAAAATAATGCCGCGAGAAGTCCAGCCATGGAGCAGTTCATTGCACGGAATGCAGCATGGGCTGGTGATGTATGTGTGCACATAGGACAAGCAGCTCACAGCCCACAGAGACACAGGACGGCCTCTTGAGATCCACGGGGCTGAACTGGAGGCGCTAAGGGAGACAAATAGAGACACCCAGAGGAGACTTTCAGGGACACAATAGAGTGGCCCCACCCCCAGTCTGATAGCTTCTGTTCTGTTATAGAGAATGAACGTCTCAGGGAAGGAGAACATCACGCTGGGTCAGAGGGAAACAATTCCATAGTGGGGACCCTCTTCCAGATGAAGTTGTGGTATCCCTTTGCACTGAGGGTACCCCTCCGGGGAAGGGACCCGAGTTATTAGGAAGATCCAGGTAATCCTAATGAGAGATTTGATAGATAGTTGAGTTTGTGATGGCCAGGAGAACCACGTGGTAAATTGCCTGCCGGGTGCAAAGGTTGCTGACCACATGAGACATCAGTGATGGCGATGGTGGTACATGTAGGTACCAGTGATATAGAGAAAGGTAGGACAGAGATCAAGGACTTCCATGGTGGCATTCTCTGAAATAGGGTTTATTCGTGGCATTATATTTTCTGTCTTATTATCTATCTCCTTCCTAATGGTTCCTAACATTGTTCACTTTTTTGACTAAGATGGGTGAACTAGAGTGCCCGGCATTAAATGAGGCTATTGATATAATAGGCATCATGGAAGGTTAGTGGAATGGGGATAATCAATGGGTCATGGTAAGACCCGGGTACAAAATACACAGGAATGACAGAGTAGCTCATGCCAGTTGGAGAGTGGCACTATATGTGAAAGAAAGCATAGAGTCAAAGGAAGTAGAAATCTTGAATAAATTAAGCCGTGCCACAGAATCTCTATAGATAGAAACTCCCTCCTTGAGCAGTAAGAGTATAACAGTAGGGATATACTACCCACCACCTGACCAGGATGTTGATGGTGATTGTGAAATGCTCAGGTTGATTAGAGAGGCTACAAAAACACAATAATAATGGGAGATTTCCTCATGTTGACTGGGCATATGTCACCCGAAGGCGTGACTCCAGATCTCATACCACCCTGACTCTTCCCTGCTCCCAGCAGTTTGCCCTGCTCTCAGCGGAGTACCGGCTCACAGCTATTTACCTAGTTGTACTAATGGCTCCCTGCACCCAGCAGTTTTTCAGTAATCACAGTTTAGCTGTGCCTCAGTTTCCCTTCTGTCAGTGGTGTTCTGGCCCACAGTTTTCCTAGCTGTGCCAGAATCTCACCACACTCTGCAGTCTTCCCTGCTCTCAGCAAAGGACTGGCCCACAGCTGTATTAGTGACTCACCGCTCCTAGCAGATTTTGGCCCACGGTATCTCTTAGCTGCACCACAGACACACTCTGCACTGACTCAGTTTCCCCAATGAGGCTTCACCGCCTCGAGCACTGAGTCTGGCCATGGCAGGCTTGTACCTGAGCGCCCTCGGGATCAACTCTGTTATATCAACACAGAAAATAACAAACACCAAGAAAAAACACTCCCCACTTTCCGAATCCCAGAACAATGTTTAGGGCCCACAATGATCCAGGCTACAGGCAAAGCGATGGGGTCCGGCATTCCCACATCTGATTGCCGGCTAGCCCCTGATCAAGGACATCACTAGGCCCTCCTCCTCCTGGGTCCCATGGGCCCGCTTTGACCCTCTTCTGCTGTTCGCGCTGCCCGCATTTGTCCTGCTCAACAAAGTTTCTATTGCTCCAGGTCAGCCTCCTCGCTCTGACACCTGGCCTCCCGTTCTAGCCATCTAGCAGCCTCTGGCTAAACACGACTTCTGCATTCTCCAGCTTCCCTAGCAGGAGGGTCCATTTTCCATAGATACAAAGTGCTGGCTTCTTTGTTCTCCCAGCTGAGGGATCCCAGAATGTCTCTTTGCTTCTGTTCAAGTTTCCCAAAACTCACTGTCAGGATGACCTACCTTCCTGTTGCCTTCCCATCACCCTGCTGCTATGATGGTGCGACCACTGTTTTGATTCCGCAATGCTTAATTTACATTGGAGACAGGTAGGTAGCTGCCTTCCCTCCTGGCTGGGAGAAAACCTGTGTATCTCTTTGTTTGGGCACAGACTTGAGAGCCTAATATCCGTCTGTATCCATAATTTGTCACATGAGTGTTAATACAGACATTTCACTGTCAGATTAATTACCAGCTTTCATAAAAGACTTTCCTCAATACATTTTTCTAGTACAGTAATAGTGTATATGTCTCAATGGCTTATTCTTTGGGGATCAGACCCCCAATTGTCCCCCTGGGGTGTTTGGACCCTGATTGTCACAAAGGTCCTTCAGCAAAGACTCTTAAGCAAACTAAGCAATCACAGGATAAGAGCGAAGGTCCTCTCGCGGATCAGTGACTGGCTAAAAGATGGGAAACAAAGGGAAGGGATAAATGGTCAGTTTTCACAGTGGAGAGAGGGGAATAGTGGGCCAGGGAGCTGTACTGGGACTTGTGGTCTTCAACATATTCATAAATGATCTGGAAAAAGGGGATGAACAGTGAGCTGTCAAAATTTGCAGACGGCACAAAATTATTCAAGCTGGGTAAGTCCAAAGCTGACTGAAGTGTTACCAAGGGATCTCACTGACTGGGCAAGAAAATGGCTGATGAAATTCAACCTCGATAAGTGAAAAGTAATGCACATTGGAAAACGAAATCCCAACTATATATAAAATGATGGGGTCTAAATTAGCTGTTACCTGTTAAGAAAGAGCTCTTGGTATCATCATGGCTAGTTGTCTGAAAAAATCTGCTTAACGTGTAGCCTCAGTCAAAAAAGCGAACAGAATGTTAGGAACCACTAGGAAAGGGATAGAAAATAAGATAGACAATGTCATAAAGCCACAATATAAATGATAGAGGTTTCTAAAATCATAACTGCTGTGGAGAGAGTGAATAGGGGAGTGGCATTTATCCCATCACATAACACAAGAACTAAGGGTCAGCTGATGAAATGATTAGGCAGAAGGTTTAAAGCAAAACAAGGAAGTACTTCTTCACACAACACACAGCCAACCTGTGGAACTCATTGCCAGGGGATGTTGTGAAGGCCAAAAGTATAAATGGGTTCAGAAAAGAATGAGAAGTTCCTGGAGGACAGTTCCATCAATGGTTATGAGCCAAGATGGCAGGGACCCAGCCCCATGCTCTGGGTGACCCTAAACCTCCGACTGGCAGAAGCTGGGGCTGGATGACAGGAGATGCATCATTCAAAAATGACCTGTTCTGTTCATTCCCTCTGAAGCATCTGGCACCAGCCACGGTTGGAAGACAGGAGTCTGGGCTAGATGGACCATTGGGCTGACCCAGTATGGCCATTCTTGTGTCGTTCTGGTCCCCCTACCCTTGTGATCCTAAATATATTTCAATGGGCTTATTTATGGGAAGGGTTAAAGAGGGAGAAGAGTTTTTTGTAGGTAGCGTAACAGAGTTAAATGAAACCTTAACTAGGTCTCTGAGTTGCTAAGGTAATACAAATAAATAAATAATAGGGTTGTCAAGCAATTAAAATTTTTTATCCTGATTAATCACACTGTTAAACAATAATAGAATACCATTTATTTAAATATTTGTGGATGTTTTCTACATTTTCAAATATATTGATTTCAATGACAACACAGAATACAAAGGGTACAGTGCTCACTTTCTATTTATTTTTGATTACAACTATTTGCACTGTAAAAAACCGACAGAAATAGTATTTTTCAATTCCCCTAATACAAGTACTGTAGTGCAATCTGTTTTACCATGAAAGTTGAACTTACAAATGTAGAATGATGTACCAAAAAACGGCATTCAAAAATAAAACCATGTAAAATTCAAGAGCCAGCAAGTCCCACTTCTTGTTAAGCCAATCGCTCAGACCAACAAGTTTGTTTACATTTGCAGGAAATAATACTACCCAGTTCTTGCTTGCAATGTCACCTGACAGTGAGAACAGGCGTTCTCATGGCACCGTTGTAGCCCTGGAATCGCAAGATATTTCCGTGCCCAGATGCACTAAAGATTCATATGTCCCTTCATGCGTCAACCACCATTCTAGGGGACATGCGTCCATGCTGATGACGGGTTCTGCTTGATAAGAATCCAAAGCAGAGCGGACTGACACATGGTCATTTTCATCATCCGAGTCAGATGCCACCACCAGAAGGTTGATTTTCTTTTTTGGTGGTTCAGGTTCTGTAGTTTCCGCACTGGAGTGTTGCTCTATTAAGACTTCTGAAAGCATGCGCCACACCTCATCCCTCTCAGATTTTGGAAGGCACTTCAGATTCTTAAATCTTGGGTCGAGTGCTGTCGCTATCTTTAGAAATCTCACATTGGTACCTTCTTTGCATTTTGTGAAATCTGCTGAGAAAATGAACAATATGTGCTTAAAATGAACAATATCATCCGAGACTGCTATAATATGAAATATATGGCCAAATGTGGTAAAACAGAGCAGGAGACATACAATTCTCACCCAAGGAGTTCAGTCACAAATTTAATTCATGCATTATATTTTTAACAAGCGTCATCAGCATGAAAGCATGTCCTCTGGAATGATGGCCGAGGCATGAAGGTGCATATGCAGGGTGGGGTGGGGTCTTGGGGGAAGGGGTGGGGTGGGGTGAGGTGGGGGTGGCGCCTGGGCGGAGCCAGGTAGAGCACTCTCTGGCAGATTAAAAACTCAGCGTCTATGATGTTTCCACATTTTCAAAATGAAACTTTCTTTTTTTTAGTTCCAAGCAACATCTCATTTTGAAATGTTCATGAATTTATAGAAAAAATGTAAAATTTAGTTTTAAAAGGTCAAAATTGGAATCAAGTATCAGGGGGTAGCCGTGTTAGTCTGCATCCACAAAAACAACAAGGAGTCCGGTGGCACCTTCAAGACTAACAATTATTTGGGCATAAGCTTTTGTGGGTAAAAAAACACTTCTTCAGATGCAACGCTTCTAAATTATCAAAGCAAAAGGTTCTGATTGACTCAATGGCTCACTAATTTTTTTGGATTATCCCATGAATTTTTGATATTTTGACTTTTTAACCTGATTCGAGATCAAGATGTGGAAAAAAATTCAAAATACCAGATCCTTGCAGGACAGTTTCCCACCCAGCTGTAGCTGTGATTAGGGTTACCATATTCCAACAATCAAAAAAGAGGACGATGCGAATGGCCGGCGATCTGCGAATGCAGGGAGGGGGGGGAAGAGCGAGGAGGGGAGTGATCTGAAGCTGCAGGGGAGAGGAGGGGGAAAGCGGAGGAGGGGCTCTGGCTGCCGGAGTCCCGTGCGAGTGGCTCGATCCGGCTGACTGCCCTGTCAGCCGCGCTGCGCTCTGCATGGGAGGGGGGGGGAGGAGAAATCCGGACATTTAAAAATTCCCCCCGGATGCTATTTTTAAACTCAAAAAGCCAGACATGTCCGGGAGAATCCGGACGAATGGTAACCCTAGCTGTGATCCCACTGGCTTTCAGCTCAGCGCTGCTTTATTGCCATAACAAGCGAGAGGAGTGTTGCCAAAGTGAGAAAACTAAGCTACCAGTCTTCATTTTAACCCCTTTCATGGCCTAACCCCACCCTACCCATCACCTCTTATAATGTATCAAGGTATCACATCCACACCAAGTCCATCCTCTTTCCAGAAATGATGGCAGTCTTAAATGTTCATTTAAACCCCCCCCCCCCCCCAAGCACCTTTGAGCATTCTCCAAGCATTTTCTCCTTCCAAGCCTTCTTTAAAATTCTTCTCTGCTGGGATGCTCATAAAAAGCTTGATGGGATGAGGCTACCGATTTGAGATGATCAGTTTTTCATGCTAATCAGTATCATCTCATTGTTTCCTTGTGCTCCCCTCACCAGACAGCTGTTTATTTGTCTAGTGTCTTGGTCTGTAAGCTCTTTGGAGCAGGGACTGTCTCCTTGTTATATGTTTGTACAGCACCAGCAAAAGGGTTGGGGCCTCCAAATGCTATTGCAAGACACCTAATAATCATGAATTAATTAAAGAGGGTTAGGCAGAGGTGTTGGGCTGTAGTAGGAGGTGCTCTCTCCTATGACTCAGCTGAAAGCCAAAACTCCAGTGTGGTGTGAGGAGGGTGCGGTGCACATGCAGCTTTGGAGATGAGACATAAAATTGCAACGCCGAGCAGTTGTGGTTATGGAAAAGCCCCTGCTATTTTGGCAAGTTGTCATGAATTATTCATGTACGTACTGAGCCTCAGAACCCCCCTGGGAAGCCCCACCCCTCCCTTGGAAAATCTAATGGGAATAGAACCAAGGGGTCCTGACTCCCACCTTTCCACTGCTCTAACCACTAGACTACACCTCCTCCTAGAGCCAGGATAGAACCCGGGGTCCTGGCTCCCAGCTCTAACTGCTAGACCAGGGATCGGCAACGTTCGGCACGCGGCTCGCCAGGGTAAGCCCCCCGGCGGGCCAGGCCGGTTTGTTTACCTGCCGCGTCCGCAGGTTTGGCCGATCGCGGCTCCCACTGGCCGCAGTTTGCCGCTCCAGGCCAATGGAGGCGGCGGCCAGCACATCCTTTGGCCCACGCTGCTTCCTGCAGCCCCCATTGGCCTGGAGCGGCGAACCGTGGTCAGTGGGAGCCGCAATCGGCCGAACCTGCGGACGCGGCAGGTAAACAAACCGGCCCACCCCGCCAGGGTGCTTACCCTGGCGAGCCGCGTGCCGAACGTTGCCGATCCATGCTAGACCATCCCCCTCCAACCCCCCCAGAGCTGGGCCTAGAACCTGGAGTCGTGGCTCCAACTGCTAGACCACTCCTCCCTGCAATTGCTCCCAGCGCTGGGCCTAGAACCCAGGAGTCCTGGCTCCCAGGTCCAGCCTTTCTATTGTCTTAGGGCAGAGGTTCTCAAACTTCATTGCACCGTGACCCCCTTCTGAAAACAAAAACTACTGCACGACTGCAGAGAGGGGGGCTGAGCCCCCAACACCCCAGGGACGGGGTCTAAAACAGAATCCCAAGGGCTTCAGCCCCAGGCAGGGGGCCTGTAACCCGAGCCCCGCCACCCAGGGCTGTGGGGCTCAGGCTTCAGCCCCTGGCGACCCCGTTAGAATGGGGTCAGGACCCACAGTTTGAGAACCACTGCCTTAGGGATGTTGCCATTCTCTGCCCCACGTGGCTGCAGAGTGGCTATACCCCACCCAACAGGGGGCTGCAAGGTAAAGGGCCTAGAGCATCCTGGGAATTGTAGTTCCAGCCAATGATCTCCAGGAAGGGGAAGCCTCTGTGGCAAGGCATCATGGGAAAGATAGGGTTAGCCGCTCGGGCTGATGGGAAATGTCGTTTCTGGCGCTAGGCCTCATAGGAAATGTAGTTCCAGCCCGAGGCAGCCTGGGAAACGCTGTCAGCCTCAAGGCCTGTGGGCGGGGAGAACTGACGCCGCGCTGTGATTGGTTGACCTTCCCGGCAGGGGGCGGGCGCCATCGACGAGGTGGGCGATGATTGGCGGCGAGGCGGGGTCGCGGCGCGCCGATTGGCGGAGCCGGAGGCAGGCGGGGGGGCGGAGTCGGAGTGGCCGGAACGGGACCGGACGGGACGCGGCGGGGCGGCAGCCGGTGCCCAGGGATGTTCGGCCGGAGTCGGGGGCGGCCCGGGGCCTCGGGGCGGCTCCTCCCGCTGCTGCTGCTGCTGCTCGGGGGCGCCGCGGGCCGGATCCACCGCCTGGTGCTGACGGTGAGCGCGGCCTGGGGAAACCGGACCGGACCGGACCCCCCCCCCCCCCCCCGGCCGGGCC
>NC_048313.1:26287668-26348811 GCF_013100865.1 Trachemys scripta elegans | reverse complement strand
CCCCCCCCCGCCCAGGGATCGAACCGGACCGGACCCTCCCCCCGGGTACCGGCACCGACCCCTCCCACCCCCTGGGAAAGGACTGACCTCCCTCCCCCCACCCGGGATGAGACCAACTTCTGAGCTGGGAACCCCCTCCCCTGGGACAGGACCGGACCCCCCTCGGGTGGGGGATCATAATCCCAGGCTGGGACTCCCTAGTCCTCGGGACTTGACCAACCCCATCCAACCCTGAGATGGGACCGACCTGCCTGGGCTTTGGGGACTGCCCACAACCCGCAGCTGGCATGGGACTGATTTCCCCCCTCCCCCCTGGCTTTGAGCTGCTTGCTTTCCCCTAACCCCCCCTCTGGGGCCTTCCCTGCATGATCCCCCTAAAGCCCCCTGCTAATTCCCCCTCCCCCTTGCTGGGGCTTGAACTACCCTTGGGAACACCCCCGGGAATCTCCCTGAGTCCTCCCTCCCTTCCCACGCCTTCCCCAGCCCAGGGCTGGGACCCACCAGTTCTCCCCAGCACCTCGTGATCCCCCCCCCCCCCAGCCTCCATCTCTCCCCTCCCTGCCTCAGTTACTCCTTCCCCATCATCCACCTGGGCCCTTCCACATCATCGCGCCTCCCACCACTCTCCCCTCTGCCACTCTCCCCACAGCGCCTGCCCCTGACCACCTCCTCCCTTGGTGACCCCTAACGCAGCAGCTCCTGGACTTCCAGGTGGAAATGCTCTGAGAACGCAGCGGTGGGCGAGATGGGGATCTGGGTAGCTGGGGGACCTTATGTGGACAAGGCCATTGGTGTTTGGAGGCTCACCAGATGAGGCCTGGGGGAAGTCCGGAGCGGATCTGAGTTTGCAAGGTGTTGAAACAATGTCACATGAAGATATAACAGGCTGATTGTCCCAACGCCTGGGCTGCGGTTACTGTCGGGGCAGCCCAACGTTTCTGCGGTGTGGAAGCCCAGATAAGGAACAGGGGGTTGGACTCTCAGGTGGGGGCAGCTGAGAAGGGTGTCAGCCAGGTTTTCCAAGCTTTCTGTTTTATTTCAGTATGTGGATGATGTTTATTTAGCAACTGAAACGCAAATAACGTGTGTGTTAGCCGGACACTAGATAACACAATTAAATGATCAAATGAACTCATTGGCTACATGGGGGGGTTGCTTTCTTTCCAAATCTGCTGGATGAAGACACTGTCCTGCTCTCACCTCATTCCCCCCTGGCTGCCCCCCCGTTCTACTCCCCCCATCCCCCAAACCTGTTCTTCTCCCTCCACTGCTCCCTCTCCTCTCACACAACCCAGTCTGATCTCCTTGGGGCAGGAGATCTATTATTTTAATTTTACAAACAGACCAGAGCTCAGGTCTAACATTCGTGTGCGCTTGGAGGGGGTGCTGGTGTCTGGGATTTGATTTGCCCCCTTAACAGAGATCGGCGCCGGCTAGGAAGCTTGGATCCAGGTGTGAGCTTACCTAAGGGCTGGGAGGAGTGCTCAGTTCTCAGGCCTTTGATTTAGGCAGCGTCACAGCTGACTCCCTTCTCCGGAAGAAAAACATGGCTCAGATCCTGGGCTCAGTCCCGCTCTGAGCCTGTCTGGGGCTGAGCAATGAACTCGTCTTCTTTAAGCAGCTGTGTCAACCGGAGCAGCCCATCGCTGCAGTTTGTGGGCTGGGTTAGATGTAGAGCAGTCCCCTCCCTACGGGTCACCACGTTGCCACGTCCCGGGTGACCCTGTGTGACGAAATGGCGCTTGGCCGATGCGGACACGTGATCTGGATCCCAAAACCGCTCATCTCACTCCTGCTCACCCTGTGCCTCTGGAGTCACTTCCTCTTCTGAAAGGGAAGCAATTCTGATGCTTCTGCAGCTTGCGAGATGAGATGAATCTGGCCACCCTAGGGTGGAAGAGACGTGCCGGGCCCCACCCATGCCACTCATCTCTCTGGCTGGCTGCACCAGCGTGGCTGAAAAGGACACCTCGAGGCTTGGCCCCCTGGGTGGAGGCTGCTGCGTGGGGCTGTCCCTTGTTTCCCATTCATGGGAGCGGCGTGGAGCCCTGTCTTGTGTTTTGCTGCTGTTGCTAGCCAGTCTAATGGGCTTGGTTGTGTGATTGCTTCCTGCCTCGTCTATTTCAGGGCGAGAAGAGGGCTGACATCCATTTGAACACCTTCGGCTTCTACGCGAATGGCTCCCTGGAGGTGAACGTGAGCCGGCTGCATCTCGGCCTTGGCAGCGCCAAGCAGGACAAGCCTTGGGTAAACACCGCGGCTCCTCTCAGGAGGACTCAGTCACATAGTAGTTCGTGGTGCGCGCCAGAGAGCGACCACCCTCCGCCCCCCTGTGATTCCCAAGGGGACGGAGGGTGTGGGTGTGAATGGCACAGTGCCAGGGTGCTTCACACCGGCGGGGCGCTCCTGCAATGAATCTAGCATTCTCACCACTGGGAGCAGAGATGGTTGGGTTGAGCTAAACTTCAGGCCTGAGACACCTGCTGTCCTGGGTTCAAATCAGGCAGAGGAAGAATGGCCCAGGTCCCTAGCCTACAACTGGGAGATCAGGGCTGTGCTCTGCCACCGACTTCCCGTGTGACCTTGGGCAAGTCACTTAGATGGAGAATAGAGGCCCAGAGAAATACTAAAAAAAAAAAAAGAAGACATTGATAGCACTTGGGAGGTTAAATACATGAAATATTGTGAGCTCGCGCGTGTTTGTGTGTGTTAGTGTGTGTGGGGGTCATTTAAGTACCTAAGACAGATCAGATCCCTGGCTCTAGCCTATACCAGGCCAGGCCAACTGGGGGAGGGTTTTGTGTGTGGATGGGAGGGGGGTAGAGGCAACCACCCGAATAAGAGCCCGAGTTAACTCTGTGACTGCAGTGAACCAGCCAGCAGGGCTCCCCCTCCAAGGGGCTGTCCATAAAATCCGTAATGCATTAGGGGCTGGGTGGGTCCTTAATTTGGCGGGTTTCAGTGTTCCAAGGGGTGGGTGGGTCTTAACACGTTTTTTGAGGTTGGTCAAGTAACTTATGGACAGCCCCCAACACTCAGTCCCTCTGGTAAGAAATCCAAGTAGCCGGATACCTTTGGGCCTGCTGGAGCTGATCAGCGAGCTGGCCTGGAGGGCCGTAACTGTGTCATGGGGCATCTTCATGGCCTGTATGGGAGACACCGTGGCTGGCTGCCCCCCTGGCCGAGCTTCTGTGCCCTGCCCCACCTGAGCCTTCCCCATCTGCCAAAGGCTCAGGGATCGGCCCCTGGCTGGTGCAGAGAAAGGCTTGGTCATAACAGATGAATCCTTTTTCTTTCCAGGTCGGCTTCAGCTTGTCCAGGACGAGGATTCGCGAGGCCCTCTCCTACCCAGTGAGTTGCCATTCTGTGCGTGCGGGAACCCTTCAGAGTTTGGGAAGCGCTGGTGTTCTGGAGGGGGATTGTTTTCGGGGCGGGGGGGGGGGGAGAGGCAGCGTGTGTGTGGAAGTCCTGCTCAATGGGTGATGTGTTGCTCTTGAATGACCCCTTCTGGCCGATCCCTGAGCACTGCTGACTGGCTTCACCGCAGGAAACCCAGGCGGGATCTCTAGGGCTAGGCTGTTGCAAAGGAAACCAGAAGGGGGAATGTCCGGAATCTGCCATCAGTTACCTCTGGGAGCCACTGGAAAGACTGATTCTAGGGGAAGTGAATGTGAATCAGTCCCTTGGAGAGGCAGCAGGGCCTAGTGGGTAGAGCTCTGGTCTAGATGTTGATAGGACCTCAGTTCTATTCCCAGCTGTGCCACTGATCTGTTGTGTTACATCCCCTCCTTCCGTGTGTCTTGGCTATTTAGATTGTAAGGTCTCTGAGGCAGGGACTGTCTCTTACAATGTACAGCATCTTGCGCGGCAGGGCCCTGATTTGGGGCCTACTGTAAATCCAGCTGGTGGTAATTAAGAGAGCTTGTACACATGTTTTTTGTCTGATCTGACGGGGGGGCAGTTTTCCTCTCTGCAGGGGAAGGAATCTCATAACTGCACCTTGGAACAAACCGGAGCGGAGTCGCGAATCCTCTTCCTCATTGACGTCAAACAGAACAAGCAAGTGAAATTCTGTCTGCGCTTATATATATTTCATTGGACTCCTCGTCTGACCTCCCGCTCAATCGACTGGCGCCATTAATGGCAAATTAGCCTAGTACCTAGACTCTTCCGGGTCCAGGGATCAGAGCAGCCCCTAGCCAATATGCAGACAGCTCATGTTGTCACCAGCACTGCCTGCAACCACCCCTGATATCAGGTGGTATGTGAGAACCGTGTGAGAGATGACTGGGATTAGAGAGGGAATAAATAAGGAGATGTGATAACGGTGTATAAATTAAGGAGTGAATGGTAGACAGAAGATCAGTCAGGTGCTCCTATGTATCCTCGTGTAACAGGAGGTTACACAGTGAAATGGAAAAGGCAGCAGATAAATCAAACTGCTACTTTTGCTCTGAGCATTAGACCCTCCCAGCCCTCTCCCAGCTGGGAGTAGAACCCAGGAGTCCTGGCTGCCAGTTATAACCACACTAGTCCCCACATCCCTCTCCCAAAGCTAGGAACAGAACCCAGGAGTCCTGGTTGCCAGTTATAACCACACTAGCCCCCACATCCCTCTCCCAAAGCTAGGAACAGAACCCAGGAGTCCTGGCCCCCAGCGACCGACTAAATGACCCTTTGCATAACTGATCCCGCCCCCCATCTCCGTTGTGTCCCGCCCCCTGCACTGACGCTCGGTTCTGTCCTTTCAGGGTTCAAGTGCGGAAGGTGGGAGAGCAGAAGAAGCTGCAGATTTATCCCGGTCTGCTCCCCGAGGTGCAGAATGGGGGCTCGGATCCGAAACCAGCCGATGATAGCAAGGACCAGGCTGCTGCCAGTAAAGGTGAGGGGAGACTGGACGCGGCTTAGACCCCCAGGTCTGGCGGTCTCCTACTTGCCCGGGGTGAAGCAGCCTTCTCCATGCTGCTCGAGAAGGGGCTCGTTTTCTTCCTAACGAGAGCGCTGCAGTTAATTGCTTAACACGGCAGGCGCAGCTGATCTCGCTGGCGTTGCCCCGTGCTCTCAGGATGTAATTCGCTGTGCTGCTGGGGTACCTTTGTTCCGAGGATCTCAAAGCGCCAGGGGGAACGTGGCCAGATTACAGATGTAGAGGGACCCCGCTGCTTGAAATGCAGCCATCTCTGGGGTGGAATGTGGCAGCTATTTAATAGACACCCAGCACTAGCACTCATGTTTAGGACAGGACGTTGAGGCCACCTCGTTCCAAGGAGGCGGGTCATCATTGTCGGAGTTGGCCCAACACATGGCTGGAGTTAATGTCATGTATCCCATAGTATGTGGCGTGTAATAATATTAGTTCTGTCCCAGCCACAGCTGCGATGGAGGCCCTGTTGTGTTGGGTGTTGGTTTTTTGGGGAGCAGCGGATGCAAGGGTCTGAAAGGGGGGGGGGGGGTGGGGGGGGGGGCTCCCAGCCTGAGCTTCACCAGCAGGAGCTGGAGTTAACGGCATCTAGTCCATGCCGAAGGGGTGTGTTCGTCCTTCCAGGCACAGACGGACAGCCGGAAGCGCCCGGTAAAGCGCCTGATGCGGCCAACCCCCAGAAGAAGACAGAGGGCGAAGCCAAGCAGGTAAATGCCCTTCAGGGACTGAGCCGAGGGCGGTTCCCAGGCAGCTGTGACAGATCACCAGGCTTCCGCCAACCCAGTCGGCGCCTGCCGCCTCCCGATTCCAGCGCCATTCTCTCTGCAGAGCCCAGGGTGCCAACTGCCCGTTGTGCAGCAGAGAGGCTGGGGAGAGGGGTAGACTTCAGAGGGCTTTGGGGAGCCAGTGGCTGGATGGGAAGCGGGGAGCGATAGAGTCCTGGCCGTTGCTCGCGCCGGCATGACAAGCAGCCTTAGCCCCCGCTCCAGCAGCTGGGAACTGTAGCACGGCTGAGCCACCGGCGTGGCGGTAAGCCAGCATCTGGGTGATCCCCGGGCAGAGCAAGCCCCGCTCGTTCCTCCTCTCCCACGTGTGGCAGGCGACTCCAGCTCTGTGTGCTTTGATCCTTACTGGCCTTTCTTGTGCAGCCGGATTCCAGCCACAGAGGGGAAGATCTGGTCCTAGATCTAGGGAACATGAACGACTCCTACAACTTCAGCGTAAGTGTCGCCCAGCTGGATGGAGGAAGGGCCTTCCTGGAACAAGCCAACAGCTCGTGTTCTTCCCCTGTGTTCCCTCCCCCCTTGCCAGCTCAGACCTGTGGGCCCATCTGGCCTGGCATCCCCCCACCAGCTCAGCCCTGTGGGCCCATTTGGCCTGGCATTCCCTGCTCCCGCCAGTCAGACCTGTGGGCCCATCTGGCCTGGCATCTCCCCACCCTCACTTCCAAGGCAGGTCAGCCTGTCCTGACTATCCTGGTATCTCTGCTTCCCTAGAGCCTGTTCCCCTCCCCTCCCCTCCCCGCCACATCAGATCAAATAAGTGGCCTGGTCCAATGGCATCCCACTTCCTGCTGTGTGGGACGAGGCCATTGGTCAGTCTAGTCTGGTATCCCTGCCTCCTTGCTGAATGGGGCTGGACCCAGCTGTCTCACTACAAGGCCTATCCTGGCCAATGAGGGCTGCGCACTGCTCCTTAGAACCTCGGCTGGGTTGACTTGCTCCCCGCTTTTCCAGGGGATGAATGGGCTGCAGCCCAGGAAGGGAGGGGCAGAGCCCCTGGAGTCTTAACGTGTCTGTAATGGGAACTCCACTGAGCAGGGGGGGTATCCTCCGCCTGTCTCCTGCAACGAGTTCAGCGCCAACCAGAGCCCTGACTGGTAACTCGGGGCTCTCCCCCTCTGTCCTTGCAGTTCCATGTAGTGATCGGCTCGGAGGCGGAAGGTCTGTACAACCTCAACTTTCACAACTGCCACAACAGAGCCCCGGCAAACCAGATGCCTTACGACATCACCGTGAGTGTGCATGCGGGAGACGGTCATCCCCCCCACCTCCCTCCAGCAGAAACAGTAGAGTTGCTGCCATAGACGGGATGAATGGGTTAGAGGGGCCCTTACCGGGCTGTGGTGTACAGGTGTCTGGGATTCGAACCCAGTGTTCCAGTCCAGGGCTTTCTCCACCAGGCCCAGCTAGTCTAGAGCAAACCGGGCACGCCGTGTATTTCCAAAGCCACAGCACGCGGGGGAGTTTGTCATACATCCTTGGTCTGTATTTGTTGGTCCCAGTCCCATCAGCCTCCCTCTGCACCCCTGCTGGGGCAGATCAGACCAGCGAGCCCCTCTAGCCCCCCTGCATGTTGGATCAGCTCAATGGTCCATCCGGTGGTCCCCCACCACTCCAGACCAAAGCAAGGGGCCCCTCTACCCTGGATCAGATCTCCTGGCATCCCTGTGCGGTGGCATCTCCCCCGGCCGCAGCTCCCGCTCTACACTGGCTCTGCTTTGCAGGTGATGATCCGAGAGAAGAACCCGGATGGGTACCTGTCGGCTGCCGAGATCCCCCTCATCAAACTCTACCTGGTCATGTCCGCCTGCTTCCTGGCCGCGGCCACCGTGTGGGTCTACTTCCTCTGCCAGCACAAGTGAGTCCCGCCCCTCTGATTGGCTGTGTCCACACCGCTTTCCCCCGGGGCAGGCAGCCTTCCTGTCTATTGTCCCCCACCCTGCCCCCTTTCCACCCCCCAGAACCGCCATGGGCATCAGCCTGATTGTGTGTCTCTACTCGCAGGTTCAGCGTGTTCAAAATCCACTGGCTCATGGCGGCCTTAGCGTATACCAAGGCCCTTTCTCTCCTCTTCCACAGCGTAAGTAGCCAGCTATGCCGATGCAGGGGGGCCCAGTGACAAAGGGCTTGAGACCTGGGCGCTAGCCATTGGCCTGCTGGCTGAGCTCGGGCCAGCTGCTCCTCCCTGCCTCAGTTTCCCCCTCTATGACATGGGAATGCTGCTGCCAAGGTTCCTTTGTAAAAAGTGCTTTGAGACCCATAGATGAAAAGCGCTCTGAGCGAGGTGTTTGTAGTAAGGTCGCTCTTAAGAGCCCCAGCCATGGACCAAAGCCCCATTGCGCTAGGTGCGGGACGCACGCCGAAAGTCGGTAGAGCCTGGTATTATTGGACAGCGGCCGTACCTGGGTTCACTGCAGTCGGGCTCCCGCTGACCCCCGTGAGCCTCGTCCTCCGCTTAGCTGGGGGGTGTCTGTCTAAGAGGTGAAATGTGCCCAGGGCCTTCTGGCTCGGGGTATTGGGTATGGCTGGGGAAGACACTAGCCTGTAAGGTGTTAACCTGAATCCAGCGCCCCTTGAAAAGCATCGGTGCAAACTGAACATGCTGGACTGACTGGTCCTGGGGTCCTCTCTGTTCTCAGCGCGCTGGCAGGGACAGTGTCTGTGTCACATGTCTGTGTCACCTCTGCTAAGAATCTCTGACCTTTCTCGGGGAAGGGCTGATCTACCCCCAAGAAGACAATGGTGTTTCTGGCATGTGGGGCTGAGACCCGTCAAACTCATCTCATGCACTGGCTGCCTGACAGCCATCTTGCGATGGCGGTTACCCTGCTGGGCAGGGCTGTTGGCACGGAGGTGAATGGCTCTGAGCCACCCCGGCTTTGCCACCAGCTCCCTAACGGGCAGATGGCCTTTGGGTGGCTATGGTGGGCGCTCTCCCAGCCTGTCTAGCCTGAATCGGGAGGCTCCAACTGAGACCCCCTTCTCTGTCCTCTCTCTCTCAGATCAACTACTATTTCATTAACACTGAGGGTCACCCTATCGAGAGCTTGGCCGTCATGTACTTCGTGACCCACCTGTAAGTGCAGAGCGTCTGGTTACGGGGCCTACGCGGAGGGAACATATTCTGTGATATTCTATAGCCCGGCATCACGGCTGGGTCCAGGGTGGGGGCCCTGGAGGAGCCAACGGATAAGGGGGGAGCTTGCAAGTATTGTAGTCCCAGTTTCTCCCACCAGGGGGCACTGGCTGCGGGTGGTGCTTGCCACCACTGGGAGGGTTGCTGGGGAGGTTTCGCTACTACAGTCTTCCCAGCAGGAGGCGCCCTGGAGGGTGTCGTAGGACATTGATTGCATGGAGCTGTTAATTGCAGGGGACGGTATAGGAGGGCTGGCTGTGGGCGGAGCTCTTAGCCGCTCCAATCCCAGCCTCTCCCAGTAGGGGGCGCTGTATAGAGCAGGGCAGGAGCACTGGCTGTGGCGGAAGCTCCTGGATACTGCAGTTCCAAGCTCTCCCAGCAGGGGGCACTGTGGGGAGCGGGGCAGTTGCGCAGGGGAGGGAGAGTGTCCCGATTTCTTCAGTCCCAGCGTGTTGTGGCTCAGGAAACACACAGCCCTTCCGTGGCTCGCCCTGAGCCAGCCCGGCCTCCCAGAACAGGGCGCCCGCCTGAGTTGCCTCTGGGTGCCTTGCAGGCTGAAGGGCGCCCTGCTCTTCATCACCATTGCGCTGATCGGGACAGGCTGGGCCTTCATCAAGTACATCCTGTCGGACAAAGAGAAGAAGCTCTTCGTGGTCGTCATCCCCCTGCAGGTGAGGAGCGCGACGGCTGGGGGGAGCCGCCTCCTCGCCATTCTGCCTTCAAAGCCAGAGCCGTGCTGGGTGGAGACATTGGGCTGGAGTGGGGCTGCCGGAACTGGTTCTGTCCGGGCTCCTTTCAGACTCCCGGTGCTGAAAGCAAATGATTCGGGGAAGCGATTCCCTTCGGGAAGCACCGTTGGCTCATGGACAGACCCCTGGGCTGGACCTTGGGAGACGTGGGGTCTGCTCCCCGCTCCGCACCTTGTCAGCTGGGTGACTTCAGCCAAGTTGCCTCCCCCCCCCATCTGTGCCTCAGTTTACCCATGTGCGAGATGAGGGTGATGGTCCTGTCCTTCCTTGCGGAAGCGCTTGGAGATCTCCAGATGAAAAGGGCTAAATAAGGGCCAGGTGGTAGCGCCCTGCTCTCCTCTGGCCTCCGGGCAGTGGCCTGCACCAAACAACACTTGGCAAGCGGGGATTCCTGCCCAGGGCTGCGAAGTCCCTTCACCACCCGCCTTTCCCATTGTGCAGGTGCTGGCCAACGTCGCTTATATTATCATCGAGTCCTCGGAGGAGGGCAGCAGTGATTACGCCTCCTGGAAGCAGATCCTCTTTCTCGTGGACCTGCTCTGCTGCGGGGCCATCCTCTTCCCCGTGGTGTGGTAAGAGCCGGTACCGCCTTGGGTTGGGAACCCGCCAGGTCTCGCAAGCTACGCTGGGTCAGTGCTTGGATGGGAGATGGAGGAAAACCGCAGGGTGGCGGCGTCAGTAAGGGGGCGCTCTCCCAAGTCAGCGGTGACCCCGATGCTTCTGCACTGCAGGATGGGGGGCTGATCTCCCCTCAGAGTCAGCGCTGATCCCCACGGTGCTATGGGGGACCGTCATGGATGCATGCGTGGAAGATGCTGGAGAAGCCCAGGGTGGTATAAATTAAAGGGAAGTCCGTCTCTCTGGGGTCATAGGGGTGCCAGTCACATACGCCCCCAGGGGAAGTGTCCGGTGCAGAGGGGTGTCCCAGCTGTGCACACTAACCTGGGGGGCCGACACAGTGCTGGGGGTCGATGGGACCATTGAAGGCTTCATGGGGTGGGGCGGGGGGTGCGAATTTTCCCACAATCCCATGGGAGTCATTGCTTTGGCTTGGTTTGTCCGTCCGCAGGTCCATCCGCCACCTCCAGGAGGCCTCCAGCACAGACGGCAAAGGTGAGTCCGTCTCGGCTTCCTCCCGAGAAGCCCAGCTGCTGCCCCCACCCCCTCGTTCTGAGGGGGCTCTAGCCCCCTCCGTCTCCCCTGATCTGGAACCTGCTCCCAGCGCCGTGTGACAAACTCCCCTTGTTTTATTTCCAGCTGCCACAAACCTGGCGAAACTGAAGCTTTTCAGACATTACTACGTCATGGTAGGTGCCCCCGACCCTGTCTCAGGGATGCTGGCAGCGCCAGCGCTGTCTGCGTGACGGAACTAGGACCCCCCGCGGCCTCAGTCACACACACTCTCTCTCTCTCTCTCTCTCTCCCTCTTCCAGGTCGTGTGTTACATTTACTTCTCCCGTGTCATTGCCATCCTGCTCAAATTCACCGTCCCCTTCCAGTGGCAGTGGCTCTACGAGGTGAGGATGAGGGGGAAGGGGATGGGGAGGGGAAGGGGAAAGGGAGCAGGATTCCTGGGTTCTATTCCCAGCAGTGTCACTGATTCACTCTAAGATCCATACTGGCAAGACGGGGGACATCTCCCTCCCTCCCAGCTGGGCTCTGGATGCGAGTGATGGTGAAGTGCTTTGAGATCCATCGGTGAGGCGCTGTATTGTAACGACGTGTGTCATAGGCCAGGTCTTCTTGCCCCTGGACTGGAAGTGGCGACTGGGGATCTGCAATGCAGGTGCCTCTGACCGGTCCCCAGCCTTTGCTTACCCTGCAGCCCACCCAGCTGGGACTGGTGCTAAGTAGACATCTGCTGGGCCAGTACTTGGCTAGGAGACCACCAAGGAGAAATGCTGTCAGCAGTGGTGCTCTTCCCACTGGCCACTGCAGCAGGCTGGTGCTAGGGGGCGCTGTGCTGCGCTCGGTCAGATTTCATGTAAATCCAAGGGTCTGAGATAGCTGCAGCCATTTCAACAGCCTCCCTTTCCCACGTCAGTTTCCTGCCCAAATTCCAGGGTGGGCAATACACATTCAGGCCTCGTTTTTTCTTTATCACTCACTGTGTGATTCTTCCCTTCCCATCCTAAACTGTTGCTGTGCGCTGTTATGTCCCACCCCAGAGCCAGCTGCATTTCAGCAGCAGCTGCACTGATCTTGGACTCCGATCGCTAGGCCTAAGGACCCTTCTTTCCTTCCTTGCAGCTCCTGGTTGAAGTGTCCACCTTGGTTTTCTTCATCCTAACGGGATACAAGTTCCGCCCGGCTTCGAACAACCCTTATCTACAGCTGCCCCAAGAGGACGAGGAGGAGGAGGAGGAACTGCAGATGAATCAGGTGTAAGCAGCTGGATCTCTGGGTGGGGCTGAGAAGAGGGAAGTCCTGCTCATTCCCAGTGCTACTTCCGCTGGTGTAGACCGTGAGCAGGGAGACTCACCCGCCTTGTCTCTCGAACGTCCTGGGACCAAGAGGGCTACAACCAGTTTGCATACGTAGAATAGCAATTTGGGCCCCAGTTATTCTGGGTCAGTTTCCCACCTGTGTGTGAACCTGATGAGTAGGCTTGGCAGAATTCGATGTTCGTGGTTTTGATGGATAATAGCAATGTTTATTTTAAAGTATTTCCCCCCCATTTTATCACTTTTTTTTAAATTTTCACAAGGAAAATAGAGGCGGGGCAGACAATAATTAGCTAATGAGGTGGCCGTTGAAATTGACATTCCAGTTTTAAACACCAATTGGCAGGGTCCCGTGGCAAAATGCACCAAGCAAATAGCCTTCGATCAAACTCCGAGGTCTTCGGCCGCATTTTTCTTACTTTGCCTCTCAGTTATCGATGGAAATATGTGTGTGTGTGTGTGTGTGTGTGTGTGTGTGTGGGGTGAAATCCACCTTCGATGTTTCCCAGTAAAAATCGAATCCTTCCAAGCTCACTTGTGGAGGTCAAACTAGATCAGTGGTTTTCAAACGTTTTTTCTGGTGACCCAGTTGAAGAAAATGGTTGATGCCCACGACCCAACGGAGCTGGGGATGAGGGGTTTGGGATGTGGGATGGGACCAGAGCTGGGGCAGGGGGTTGGGGTGAGGGCTGTGGGGTGGGGCTGGGAATGAGGGGTTTGGGGTGCAGGAGGGGGCTCCAGGTTGGGGGGGGGGGGGCAGGGGGGGGGGACAGGGGATTGGGTCACGGGGTTGGGGCACAGGCTTTCCTCTGGCGGCTTCCGGTCAGTGGCACAGCTGTGGTGCAGGGGCAGACTTCTCACCTGTCCTGACACCGTGGACCGCGCTGCGCCCAGAAGTGGCCAGCAGTAGGTCCGGCTCCTAGGCGGAGGCGCACAAGCGGCTCTCGCCCGCAGGCACCGCCCCCCCCACCCCCGAATCCAATTGGCCGGTTCCCGGCCAACGGAAGTGCAAAACTTGTGCTTGGGGCGGGGACAGCGCATGGAGCCCCGTGGCCCCCTGCCTACAAGCCGGACCTGTTGCTGGCCACCTCCAGGGTGCAGCGCGGTGTCAAACAGGTAGGGACTACTAGTTTTTACTGGCCGGCCGCCAGGGTCCCTGGGAGCTGAACAAGGCGACCCAGTGCCTTGCATTCCACGACCCGAACTTTGAAAACCACTCGACTAGATCATGAGGGTCCCTTCTGACCTTAAAGTCTGAGTCATCTAGCGCCTGCTCCACAGAGCCCTCTGTTCCTTGTCGGGGCAAGTTCCAGGTGTTAGGTGTAGCGGGTGTTATTGCTTTCCATAAGGGAGGGCGAATCTTAGCTATCTGCCATGATATCCCTGCAGTTCCAGGAGCTGCAGGACCCTTGCTAGGGCTGTAGAAGAAGCAGCCAGATCTGATCCATCCCGTCTGAGCCTGGGGTCATCTGTCTCGCTTTCTCTCTGCAGGATCACAGAAGCCGGCGTCCATGAGGGTCTCTCCAAGCTGAAGAAGAGCAGGGCTGCCCGCGAGGCGGTGTGAGGCCTAACCGCCCAGACTGTCGCTAGTGCCCGGACCGTGGGGAGGCCGCCGGGTCCGAGCCTGCGGCCCAGCCGAAGATTCCCAAGCAGGACAGAGAAATCGGGGGTTTTGTGTTGAATTCCTGCCTCTCTGCTCCCCTGCCCCACCTTGTGGCAGTGCTAAGAACTGCATGGCCCTGTGCAATTCCAGCAGCTGTTCGCAGGACCAGGCCTGTTCTCCAGACTGCAGGAAGTTCAGATGAACTCTGGATGGCTGAGGGCTGCCGTCTCTTGTATGGGGCGGGGGGTGGGGACTTTGGCCAAGCTCCGCCCTTCTCCTTCAAGAGTGGTTTCCAGACCCACTTCCTGATCCATGCATCCCTGCTTCTAGTTTAGATGCATCCTCCACCAGTAGCCCCCACCCTCACCAGCTCTCCTACCGTCTTCTCCTTCACTCCATGGACGAGCTGGGGCCGACCAGCAAAGGTGGAGCTGGCGTTCAGCACCAACATCTGGCTGGGGTCAGAGAGGTCCTGTACCACTGGGGTGAGTCGATAGATCGTTCCTGGGCAGAGGAGAAATACGTAGTGATCTTCAGCTGAGACTAAGAGCTCCCCAACTCCCCAGTGTTGCTGGTGGAGCTGAGCACCAGGCCAGGATCTAGACAACATCTGAGCAGTGAAGCTTGGCTCACGTTCATCTGGAGCTCGGTGGCACCCCGAAAGGTGTGGTGCCCTTCACCTGGGGGCCATGTTTTCACTCTAGCATTAGTGGTACCTCCTTCCTGGGAGAAGCAGTTTTTCAGGGGCAGGCTGCCCCGGGCTTCTTGCTAGACCCTGTCAGGTGGTAGGTTCAGGTGTGATTCTAGCACCAGCTGGGACCTCAAGGCTTGCGTCTTGGTTGCCTCTCTGTGACTTGCCTCCTGCCTCTGCTCTGCCTATCTCCCCGGGAGCTGGCTTCGTTCCTGCAGACTCGGCTCCTGCCCTTGGTTACCGGTGCAGCGCTGTGGAACGTGGGGTTTAGCCTTTAAAGGGAGCGCGCTGGGCTCTTGCCTGCGCCACGGGGACTGAGGGAGGAGAGAACCCGGCTTAATTTAGCTCCCTGTGAGGTGGGCCAACCAACCTGCTCCTCCAGTGGAACAAACCTCTCTAACCCTAGAGACAGGGTAGGTGGGACCTGCTGGTGCAGGAGGCCTGTATCAATGCTGCGATCAGCTCAGCACCCCTGAAACAGCAGGTCCTTAGCTGCTGTGCACCAGTCTAAAGGCAGGAGCAGGAGATCACAGTGTGAGGCTAGGAATGATTTTGGGACCAGGCCCCTGCTTGTGATACTAGTGGAGTTCAGGCCGGGGTAGAATAGCCAGTGTCCTGATCTTAAATGCATTTATACAACCTGCCCGGGGGCTGCAAGGTGGGGGAGGAGACCTCCCCAGAAGGGAGATCCTTGGGTGACACCACCCTCTCTCTGGCTGCCTCTGTTGCTCTACTGAATAACTCTGCCCTCGGTTGTGATGCCCTTGTAAGTGGGGGCTCAACCCCCCCCCCCCCCCATGCACCTATTGATTTAAATTCCTCATTATTACTGGGAATGGTGATTATCACACTCTTACGCCTGGGTGGATCCCCCATTGTCTCAGCAGGGTTGGGTCACCATGTCCACGTTGAAAGGAGTTCCTTGGCTTAATTGTAACTCTCTGCACAGCCTGGCACGGGGGGTCTCCGGCTTTGTCCTAAGGGGGGTGGGTGGGCTCTGTGTGTAGAGGGCAAAGCCCTGCATTCCATGCTGGTGTATAAATGGCCCTTTCCCTGTCTCAGCTCTGGCTTATCATTCATTTGGGTAAAACAGCTGTTCTGAGGCTCTTCGAGCATGGAGCTTGTGATGGTGGGGGCCTGGCCTGTGGGGAGTGTCGTGACTTGATCCTGAAGCAGTGTTCATCCTAAAGCACGTAGTATCCAGTTATGATCCTGGCTCTAGAGTGGAAGGACCTGATCCATCAGCCCTGGTGCCTACATGGGCACGAGGACTAAAGGCTCACCCCCCCACACCTCTCTCGCACAGGCATGGATCAGCGCTCATGTCCCAGTACCCGGCTCGGGCAGGGGCAGCTAATGAGCCAACCAGCGGACCTGGGTGTGTGGCATGTTGCATATATGCTAGGAAGAAGATGGCACTGCTAACGCCATCGGCTATTTAAGGGACTTAGGTTGGCCGCAGGTGCTGCTTGTGTGGCTGCCGTAGGCCTCCCTGCCTGCAGTGGTGCTGCATCCCAGGAAGGTGCCCGTGGGGTGCCATGGAAGCAATTGATTATACAGATGACTGTAACCGTGCAGGATCTACAATGTCACAACAGCACAGGCCCTAGTGCCAGGTTATGGCCCTGAGGCCTCCAGTCCTGGAGCTGGGCTCTCCCCACTCCCCTTGATCTAGGCCAGGGAGTTTCCAACAGGTTCCCAGCTAAGAGTGAGTTGCTGGCTTCCAGGCTGTCGCTCGCTGGATGGGTTGGAGGGTGGCTGTTGGGGGCAGGGATTGTGCTCTCGTCCTGGGGGTAGAGCCCCAAGCACAAGAGGGCTTCTCTGGGCTACCATGGTTCAGGTACGGCTGCCCTGATCCTGCCTCTACCACAGCCTTTCTGCATGGCCATAGGCACCTCACTTAGCCACTCCGTGCCTCAGTTTCCTGTATATGAAAGGTGAACAGCCATACCCTATGGCCCCAAGGGGTTGGGCGAATAAATACACTTGCAGGTGTGAGGGGCTCAGCTACTACGGGAAGAGGGGCTGTCAGTACCATGGATGGGGGAGAGGGGATAACTTATGGGGCAGTAGGTCAATGACTCCTGAAGGCAGATGTAGCCTCCCCCCAGCTATCATGCTTCTGCCCTTCCCTGCGTGGGTTGAGATGGGAGATTTCCCACGACCCTGCCAGGTGGCTGCTAGTGGAAAGTTCCCATGACTTACAAACTGACCCCAGTCACCGTGCTCGGGCACTTCTGTTTATTGAGAGGGACTCCTGCACCCCTACAGGTTGATCGGATGGGCGGCCCTGGCCCTGAACAGTTGCTGTGGGAGTGAGTCATTGCACACACTACAACACAGGCACATGGTCCCAGCGCTACCGCAGGTGCTGGGCAGGGGGCCGGCTGCCCCCCAAGGGGGAGATTGAGGAGAGGGGGAGATCAGGAACCTGGCCTTAAGAGGGTGCAGCACCCTGAGGAAAATGCTGCAGACTAAATACTCACCCCCTCTTGGGAGCTGTTGCGGCCCCGTGGGACGTGCCAGCTAAACTGCTTCACTGCCCCCAGCCCCGCCACTAAACCCACTTGAACCTGGGGCCATGGGCCGCATCAAACCCTAGTTGAGTGTCTTCCAAGTCTGGCTGCATTAGTAGCCTGCTGGCAAACACGCTGCCCCTAACTCCAGCAAGTACGGTAGTCATCCCCTCCCTGAACCAGCCACCCCGCCATCTTCCTACAGGCCTCCCCGGTAGTGTCAGGGGGACAGGCTGATGCCCCGTCGCTCCCTTTGCCAGGGCCACAAGCCCTGCTGGGCTGCCGCCTCCTGCAGGATGTCTATCACACCCCCTGGTGGAAGCACAGCTGGGCCCACTCCCACACGTGGGTCTCGGGTGGGGAAGACAACTCAATACATCCAGGGATCTAGCCCCAGCTGTGGGAGGGGAGTGGTGCTTAGTGGTTAGAGCATTGGGCCAGGCATCCAGACTCTTGGGTTCAATCCCCAGCTCTGGGAGGAGACGGGGCTCCGGGGACTCTTGGGTTCAATCCCCAGCCCTGGGAGAGGTCAGGACTCCGGGTCCCATCTCCAGCCCTGGGAGGGGAGTGAGAGTCAGGACTCCTAAGGCCTCTACTACCGCAGGGCCTCAATCCTCTACTTTTTGAAAGTTGTTTTTTTTAAAAAAATCCTTTTAAAACCCCAAATGTACTTAAAAAAAAATGATACAAAAGAATCAGCTGGTTAAAAAGAGGGCAAAGAGGAGGTGTTGCTAGTCCCCTGGTAGATCCATGCTCCTAAACACAATGCCTCCTCCCCACTCCCACATCACCCACTGTTCTAGCACCTCCCCTCGGTCCAAGGTTTTGTGCTTTTACAGTGGCTGTCCACACTGGAAGCTAGGGTCGTGCTACAGAGCATGGGAGTGGGGCGGGGAGGGTGGGGGGAGATCTATAGCTGGAGCTGCCTGTGTTGTCCAGGGAGGAGGAGGAGGAGGAGGAAGGGGATTGGTGCCTTCGTCTCAAGGAGACTTGTTATAGGACACGTCCCTCCTCTTCCTCCACTGCAGCATCTTGAGAAGGCTGAGGCTGGCTTTGAAGAGCCGGTCGTGCTGGAAGATCATCTGGTGGAAGGCGTTCAGAGGCAGGTTCCCGGTGGGGTCGGCGTGTTTCAGGGTGGTCATGGGCGTGTAGAGGCTGTTGGTCTGGTAGCGAAAAGGCGGCTTCTCGGCCATGATCACCTTGACCGTGTGCTGGGGAGAGCGGAGGAAGGGCCTGCCTGTTAGACGCTCGACTGACGCCCTGGGCTTAACCCGTACCGGGGCAGATCCCCAGTTGATATGACATCAGGCACAGCTCCGTTGGGGTCAATGAGCCGCATCCCCAGCTGGTATTTGTACAGCACCTAACACAATGGGGTCCTGGGCCATGACGGGGACTCCTAGGCACTACCGTAATACACCTAATAACATACAGCACCTAACACAATGGGGTCCTGGGCCATGACGGGGACTCCTAGGCACGACGATAATATAAATAATCATGGCTCCATTGGACTCCATGGGCCAGATCACGAACTGGTGAAAATCAGCATCACTCTGATTACCACTTACTGTTGGTATTGGTAGCCCCTACGAGCCCCAGCCATGGCTCAAGCCCCACTACACGGGCTACTGTATATTATTTATTAGGTGTATTACGGTACTACCTAGGCGATTGGGGGAGGGGAGGGGGCTGGGAGCCAGGATTCCTGGGTTCTGTTCCCAGCTCAGGGGGGGGGGGGGAGTGGGGCCTGGTGGTTAAAGCAGGGGGGCTGGGAGCCAGGACTCCTGGGTTCAATCCCAGCTCTGCAAGTCCCTTCCCTTTTCAAGGCCTCAGTTTCCCCCCTCTGTAAAATGGGGATAGCTGTGCTCAGCTCAACAAAAATGCTTTTTATCTATGGATCTCGAAGTGTTGAGCAGTAACATACTTGCTTCACCGCTGGGCGCCCTGCCCTTACACAGACCCACACCCCACCCCACGCGGCAGATGACTGGGACAGAGGCCGAGCCGCGTCTCAAGGTTGAGCCTGGAGATGATGTTGACAGCCCCGGCCGCTCCAGGTGCCACCACTAGATTTGGGGGTGCTTAGAACCTCTGGCAAGCAGGCCCCTAGGATCTAACTACCCACCCGTCCTCCCTAGGTCCCCAGTGTCAGTGTGGTTAGAGCCGAGCGCTGTAGGGCTAGGAAGGGGGTCGCAGGTCAGTGTGAGCGCGGGAGGGTGGGGAAATGGCTCCCTACCTCAGCCACCTCGTCCGGCGACTGCCCCAGCACCGTGAAGACTTCCTTGGAATAGGCCATGTAGAAGCCTTGGAATATGTCCAGTGTCTCCTGGTCAACGGCAGACAGGTCCATGCAGGCGGCTTCTTCGTAGAGTTTCCTTTCGAACTCTGTCACCACCGGCCCAGGTTCGATCAGGCTGATGCTGGGGAGGAGCAGGAGACAGTAACACGTCACAGCTCATGTACCCAGCCAGGGCCTGGCTCTGGGCTCATTAGGGCACATGCAGATAGGAGCTGCCATGCAGGGGCAAAGTGCTGGGTCGCACAGGTTGGTGTATCACCTCCTTAGACCAGTGGGCCTTCTAGTCCAGCACCCTACCTGCTGCCCCTCCCATATCAGACCACCCACCCCTCCCTCCTTCCACCTTTTATCCACCCACTGCTCCATCCATTCCTCCCTCTACCTACCCACTGCTCCCTCCATCCAACCATCCCTCCTTCCACCCACCCACCTTCCCCTCCTTCCTCCTTTTATCCACCCACTGCTCCAGCCATCCATTCCTCCTTCCAGCCCTTCCTCCCTCTACCTACCCACTGCTCCCTCCATCCAACCATCCCTTCTTCCACCCACCCACCTTCCCCTCCTTCCTCCTTTTATCCACCCACTGCTCCATCCATCCATTCCTCCTTCCGGCCCTTCCTCCCTCTACCCTCCCACTGTTCCCTCCCTTCCGCCACCCGCCTACCTCCATCCCTTCCTCCCACCAACTCTGGGATCCCACCTCCCTGCATTGCCGTCTCAGATGGCTGGGCCATATAATCCAATATCCTTACGCCCGCTGCACCCAGCCTAAGGTCCCAGCACTGTGGTCGATACCTCCCCTTCCGTGCACACGCGATGCACGAAGCCAACAGTGGTAGGATGCGGAGGGGAGGGAGAGGCCACCTGGACCCCACCCCTCACAGCCTCGGTGGGTCCATCCCCCTTATCTGAGCACCAGCAAAGTCAGCAGCGGTGGGGGCTGCCAAGTCGTTCTAATGGATCAATGGAGCAACCAGGCACCTCCCATCCACTCCCTGCAGCCACCTGCCTGCAACCCCTCCGAGCTTCAGACGGGGGGGGGGCGGCTGGGAATGTCCATTGCCCCCCTGTAGCGCTGGGGCTCATCTCCCCTACACAGCCCTGCCCCCCAGACTTACTTCACGCCAAACTTCAGCGCCTGCAGGGCCAAGCTCTCACAGAAACCCTCCACAGCGAACTTGGAGGCGGAGTAGATGTCGTTGAAGATGAGGCCTGGGGAGCAGAGGGGAGAGCGATTCAGCCCCCCGGGGTGAAGCAGAGGGATGGGGGAAGCTGGGCTGGACAAGGGTGAGGCTCTGCTCTGCCGGGAGGGCCTGCCCAGAACTTGACGAGGGGTCGGCCACTGGGGAGCGGAGACACCTGCCCGTGGTACTGACCTGAATTGTCCCACCAGCTCCTGGGCCTCCCCCGTCTGTCTCCTGTCTTATATCTCGAGGCAGAGACCAGCTTCTTGCTCTGCGTTTGTACAGCGCCTAGCACAGTGGGGCCCTGGGCCGTGGCTGGGGCTACCGTAATACACCTAATAAATATCATACAGAACCCAGCACACTGGGGTCAGTGTCTCATGGGGGGTGGGAGAGCCCAGTGTCTCATGGGGGGTGGGAGAGCCCAGGGCTCAGGGTCCCAGCAGGAGAGGGGAGGCAGGGTCCCACGGGGGGGCAGGCTGGGGCTCCGGGTGGTTTCCACACAGCAGGGGCCATCAACAGGAGCCTGGACCTGTCCCCCCTCCCCCCACCACCAAATCAGCAAGGTGCAGCCAGTCCCCAGGGACCACAGCCCCCGGCCCCGGTCTCACCTTGCAGCCCCAGCACGCTGCTCATCACCACGACGTGGCCCCGGCGCCGGCGCTTCATGTCGGGGAAAACTTCGCGCACCAGCCGCACCAGCCCGAAGAAGTTGGTGTCAAAGAGACTCTTCATGGCAGCGACGCTCTGGCTCTCCACCGGCCCGATCATGCCCAGCCCCGCGTTGTTCACTGCAACGGAGGGGGGCGCGTGAGCCCCAGGAACCCCCCCAGGGTATGGCAGCTGCTGTAGCTCCCCCCTCCGCTAGGGGGGTGAGCGCCAATTGGGAGTGGGGAGTCCCACTGAGACAAGGGGAGGGGAGCCAGGATCCCCTGTTCCCCCCAGCTCCGATCACCGAAGGCAGAGGCACAAATGGCCCATCCGGCTCTCTGGCGGGCCCACACCGTGGGGCTCCGGATCCTTTCCTTCAGGAGGGGCGACCCCACAGGCCCCATGGCCGGACATCCTAGATGGGCCCATCCAAGGTAGCAGGACATGGAGGATATCCGGCTGGATGGGCCCGTGGGTTTGATCCCATATGGCATTTCCTACGCTCCCCCTGAGCGGGGGCTCAGCTCTGCCGGGGAACGCATAGAGATCCCCGCTTTACAGAGCGTCCCCTTCCCTGTTCAGCCGAACCTGCCGCTGGGTCACCGCCCAGCAAGGCCAGTCGAGCGCACGTGTGAGAGTGCCGGTGTCAACTGCCCCCTACCCCACAAAACAACCTTCGCGCCGAAGGGCCAGAACCTGCCCTCGCACTCGTGGCCGGATTTTTAGTGGGAGCAAATGGGCAGGGCGAAGCCACCTAGCACCTCCATTTACTTGTGCTCAGGACGTGCCACTGACGCACCCAGGAGTCCGGGGCAGAGGGGAGTAGAGACTCAGGGGGGCAAATGCAGAAGCTACCTGTAAGGGGCTGTGTAAATTACAGGCTAGAAAAATGGGTGGAGTCTAAGTGGGTGGGGTCTAAATGGGTGCATCTAAGTGGGCGGGGTCCAAGGTACCCAAGACAAGACATTCCTTAGACTCCCTCCTCTGGAGGAACCCCCAGCTGCTCCAGCCCCCACTCCCACGGTGCATCTGTGGGGCGAGGGAGTAAGGGAAGAGTGCAGCGGTCCCTCAACCTCCCCACCACCGGATGCGTTCCAAGGAAGGCATCCCACGCAGCCCCGAGAGGCCAGGCCGGCTCTCCTACCCAGCACGTCCACTCTCCGCTGGGGAATGCCCTCCACGCAGCGCCGGATGGATTCCTCGCTGGTCACGTCCATCTGGCGGATTTCCAGGGTCTTGTCCAGCGCCGGCCCCGCCTGCTTCTCCAAGGCCTCCCGCTTGTCCAGGTTCCTCATGGTGGCGATGACTAGGCAGAGAGATGGAGGGGGCACGGGGGTTCAAACCAGCCAGGAAGCTCAGGGCCCCACTCCTGTGCTAAGCAGGCTCAGGCCTGGTTGGTGCTTGGATGGGAGACTCCCAGGGCTAAGATGGGGGCTGCAGGGTGAGGGGCTCAGTAGGGGGCACTGGGTTGGTTGGAGGGACTCTGTCTGCGCAGACTCTAATGCACGAGGGGGAACTGTGCTGCAGAACCAGGGTGGGGGCTCAGTAGGGGGCGGTCTCCCCTTGCAGGCTATGCCAGTGTGGCCCCAGTGGGTGCTGTGAGGCAGAATGGTGCCGTTTACCTGGTCAGGATCCTGCCCCCTCAGAGATCACAGGGCAATTTTCACACGATTCAGGATGCTGGATGCCCCTTCCTGCCCCACCCGTTGGCTAATTTCATTCTGCCTCCGTAGACTCTCCCTACAGCTTCGACTGAACAAAGCACTCTGTGCGTCTTGTCCTAAACTCCCATGCAGCGCGGCTGTTACACACCAGCCAAACCCTTCTCCAGAGGTGGCTGCATCTCTGCAGTGGCTGAGCAATCTCTGCATTAACAGCTGATGTGCCCCACCCCAGAGGCAGCTGCATCTCAGCAGTGGGTGAGCGAACCCTGCATAAACTGTTCCCACACCCCATCCCACCCCAAAGGTGGCTGCCTTTCAGCACTGGCTGAATGATCTCTGTATTAACAGCGGCCACATCCCACCCCAGAGGTGGCTGCATCTCAGTGGTGGGAGAAGTGATTCGGTATATAGGGCTATAAAACTCCTGGGGACAAAAGGCCATAGAAGTTGTAAGATTGTTATCATTTCCCTGCCCTTTGCATCACGTTCCTCCTCTTCTCCAGCTCTTTATAATCCCCAGCCCGACCCTCTCACCTCGGAATCTCTTCAGCTCATCTTTAGCCAGCCGGACGGCCAGAGCCAGCCCGATCCCGGAGGAGCAGCCAGTCAGCAACACGTTCCTGCAGGACATCCCTGTCTGTCTGTCTGTCCGGGCAAGAGAAGTCAGGTTCAAAGAAGGTGGAGGGAGTGGGGTCTAGTGGTTAGAGTCGGAGGGTTGCAACTCAGGACCCCTGGGTTCTAGCTGCAGCTCTGGGAAGGGAGCAGAGCCTAGTGGTTGGGGGCGGGGGAGAATTGGGAATCAGGACTCCTGGGTTCTATCCCCAGCTCTGGGGGGGGAGAGTGGGTCTTAGAGGGCAGAGTGGGGTCTGGGGGTGTTAGGCGTCAGGCCACTGATCTACTCAGTTGTGCCAGAACCATCTTCCCCTTCATGGATCTGGTTGCCCTCTACGTGACCCCCCCCACCGCCCCCGCCCCCGCCAGCCTCTGATCTCGGTCTCTTCCTAGGAGAGGATTTCCACCAGTCGAAGCGGCACCAGCCTGAGCCCATCCCCCTCCCGCGGGAGAACATGTTGTTCTATTCTGGATCCGTCTCAGCCTCTTATTCCCGCAGCCGGGGCCAGCGCCGGCTCCGCCCGTCAGCTCAGGGGAGTGAAGAGCCCAACCCCCGAGTGCCGTAACTAACCACCCTAACCCCTGGTGTAGACGCAGCTAGGTCGGACGCTCCCGTCGCCCGGGCAGGGGATGTTCTCATGCTGCCAGAAACGCGCTGCTGCCGCTGGACGTGGCGTCTACACTCCAAGGCTCCGGCGCGGCCGTGTCAGCATGCTCGGGAACAGGGTGCGGGTTGGGGGGGAGAATCAGGGCTTGCTGGTGACCCAGCTCTGCCGGAGCACAGGGGGCAGATGAGGGCCGTGGTTCTGTTTCCCAGCTCAGCCTCTGGGCGACCTTGGGCAAAGCACTGGGGCTCTGTGCCTCTTTTTCCCCTCCCCTCTTTGGTCTATTTAGGCTGTGAGCTCTTTGGAGCACGGGACTGGCTCTCACCCGGCAGGACGCCCTCCACCCCGCCCCGATCGCAGCTGAGGTCTCTACGGGATACCACAACACCCCCAATAACTCGACAAGCTGGCAAATGTCAGGTTTCATCTGCGGATGCGTTTGACAGGCCAGACACAACAGGAGGGCCCCGTGCCAAGGCAGTCGACAATTAATAATTAACGGGCACTCTTGGCAACGCCTGCCCTCGATCTCAAGTTCTTCATGCCGGATCCACGCCTTGGATCTCTCCCCCTGACCCAGTTCAGACCCAGCAAGGCTGCTCTCAGGCCGGCCGCAGAGCCGGGGGGGGAGACGGGGGAGGGAATTATAACCAATCAAAGGACGGATGCTGGGTTATTATTGCTCTAAGCTTTGATTTCTTTGGGGACAAAAGGCCCACCCTGCTGATCTCACCCGGCTGAGAATTCCACCGCAGGCAGGCACCCAAGCGGGTACAGAGAGCTGGCAAAGGGGCCACGGGACAATTAACGAGGGGGTCGGGCCTGTGAGGAGGAGATCCGGCTCCAGATTTCGTCTTGTTCAGTTACGCTCTGTTATAACCCACTTTTATATTGACCGAGGCGATAAAAGCTCTTTAAAAAGGGAGCCAGAAGTTCACAGCCGATTCCTGAGTAGGTGGGACGGACACAAAACAAGCCCGATCGCTCATAGGATGAAAGGCCTTTTAAATGCAACACTTCTAGGACTAGGAGTCCTTGTGGCACCTTAGAGACTAACAAATTTATTTGAGCATAAGCTTTCATGGGCTAAAACTCTCTTGATCGGATGCAGGCAGTGGAAAATACAGTAGGAAGATATATATATACACACAGAGGACATGAAAAATGGGTGTTGCCATACCAACTATAATGAGAGTAATCATTAAGGTGGGCTATTAGCAGCAGGAGAGGGGAAAAAAACCTTTTTTAGTGATAATCAGGATGGTCCATTTCCAACAGTTGACAAGAAGGTGCGAGTAATAGTAGGGAAAAAAATTGCATGGGGAAATAGTTTTTACTTTGTGTAATGACCCATCCACTCCCAGTCTTTATTCAAACCTAATTTAATGGTGTCCAGTTTGCAAATTAATTCCAGTTCTGCAGTCTCTCGTTGGAGTCTGTTTTTGAAGTTTTTTGTTGGAGTATTGCGACTTCGAGGTCTGTAATTGAGTGACCAGGGAGGTTGAAGTGTTCTCCTGCTGATAATAGCCCACCTTAATTGATTACTCGTTATGGTTCGTATGGCAACACCCATTTTTTCATGTCCTCTGTGTGTATATATATCTTCCTTCTGTATTTTCCACTGCATGCATCCGATCAAGAGAGTTTTAGCCCATGAAAGCTTATGCTCAAATAAATTTTTTAGTTTCTAAGGTGCCACATGTACTCCTCGTTCTTTTTGCTGATACAGACCAACACGGCTACCACTCTGAAACCTGTCACTTCTAGGACTGTAATTTTGGACTATGGGGGCACCTACAAGCCAGAGCTGAGACTGGGGTCCCCTGTCACGCATCGGTCGCTGCACAGAGTAAGAGACGGTCCCTGCCCCAAAGAATCTAAAGTGACAGGCAGACAAAGGAGAACTGGGCTCAGGTTCCACCTCTGCCACACGCAGACCTGAGGCAAGTTACGGCATACCCGTGCCTCAGTTTCGCTGCCTGCAAAATGGGTACAATAATAATTCCTTATACCCAGCCTTCCTCTGTGCATACTGTACAATCTTCAGGGCTGGGACTGTCTCTCATTATATGTCTGTGCAGGATCTGGCATGACGGGGGCCTGCGTAGCACCCGGCACGATGCGGGATGGGCCCTGATCACGGTTGGGGCTTTGTGCAAGGCCCCGACCTAGGTGCTTCTGTAATACCAACACTAATGCAATGCAGAGGGGGTGTCAGTGTTTCACCCAGGCCTGTGGGTCAGAGAAGGCACAGAACCCAGGTAGGTCACCCCAGAACCCAGTGAGCACCAAGGGCCGATACAAACTGTACCTGACCACGCCTGGAAGAGACGGTCCAGGATCATGGGCCATGTGACTCAGGGGGACTCCGGGCCTGTGGGAGTCTGATCCAGGTGGGATTAAGGAGGGGAGAGGGTGAACCCTCAGTACAATAAACCTCTCCCTGGAAATTCATGGTTACTGCTCAAAATGGCACCAGCATAACGAGCTCTGTGTCCTTCCCTGGCAGCAGCTGCAGCCGGCCTGACTAATCTTGGCTTATTCTGGTACTAGATCCTACAGGGTCAGGCTATATATAGAAGACGGGGCTCCTCTCTCCACAGGAAGGTCTCCGCCGGGCCTCCCCACCACGGAAGGTGGGTCTCAGGCCAGCTCCCCAGAGAGCCACCCTGTAGTGTGCTTCTGATGGACACTCGCCCCGCGCCCCCACCCTGTCCCTGCTGCAGACCCAATTCCCAACACCCCCATTGCACTTTGCACCCCACTTCCAGCTCCACCCAATGCACCCCCCTCCCCGGGGTCCCTAGCTCCCAGATCTTGCTCCCCAATACACCCCTGCTCTCATGGCACCCTGATCTTTCCTGCACCCCCCCCCCACTTTTCCTCTTCCCCAATGCACCCCCTGCTCCCCCTAGTTCTCAGCTCTTCCCAGTGCACCCCTGGGTCCTCCTGGGCTCGGATCCGCAATGCACCCCCAACCTTTCTTACTCCCCCCCATGCACCCCAATCTCCCAGCCCCCCAGGATCGGGGGAGGGCTGAGCACAAGGCGAAGCCCCGCTTTACCCTCCGAGATGGGGGGGGACCCCCTTGCTGCGGGATTCAGCTGCCCTTGGAGCCGGGAGCTCGGAGCCCGGCCCCCCGCCTACCTGCACCGCTGCGAGCTGGATCGCCACCGGCTCCGCCAGTCCCCGCCTTGCAGCGGCTCCAGCTACGGCTCCTTCATCCGAGCGGCCGAGGGAAACGCCCCGCGAGCCCGCAGCACGCCGGGGCTTGTAGTCCCTGCAAGCCGGCCTCCCCCAGCTCCCGGGGCGTGGGGCAGAGCCCTGCCCAGCGCTCCCCCATGCCCCGCCCTTCCTGCCTCTCCCGGCCTGGGAGGGGGGCGGCACCCTCTGGCCATCCCCGCCCCCCTGCCAGGTAACCCGGGGGTGCAGGGCGGCTTGTTATGGGGGGGTTGGAGCCTGCCGCTGGGGCTTTATTATTGTAGGGTTGGAGCATGGACATGGGCCTTTGTTATTGTAGGGTTGGAGGATGCACGTGGGCCTTTGTTACTGTAGGGTCACCTGTGCAGTAGTTTGTTATTGTAGGGTTGGAGCCTGCCGATGGGGCTTTGTTATTGTAGGGTTGGAGGATGCACATGGGCCTTTGTTATTGTAGGGGCACCTATGCAGTAGCTTGTTATTGTAGGGTTGGAGCATGCACATGGGCCTTTGTTATTGTAGAGTTGGAGGATGGACATGTGGCTTTGTTATTGTAGGGGCACCTGTGCAGTAGCTTGTTATTGTAGGGTTGGAGCCTGCGGATGGGGCTTTGTTATTGTAGGGTTGGAGCATGGACATGGGGCTTTGTTATTGTACCGTGACTCATGACAGCTGAGTTGCTGCTGCCCTTGATTTATTTTTATATACGCACTTTCTTTTGAAGTAGCCAAGCTTTGAAGGATTTGTCTGAGGTGTTTTTTGAGGTTTGGGCCATTTTGTTGTGCAGGTCCAAACAACTGTTCCCCAGGGCCGATCCGCTGTCAGTTTATGCATCTTGAATGAAATTGCACAGCATTAGCATGCCGACATGTTCCTGTACTGGCCATGACCAGCTAACATAGCTCCAAACGCAACTTGCTGGGTCTCATTGTGTCGTGGGAGCCCCTCCCAGTCCTCCGTGTTCTGACCCCGAAAATGCTTTTGAGATTCAAAAAAAGTTCAATTATAAATTCTTTAAAATAATAAAGGGGGACCCTGCAGAACTGCGGTATGTCACCTACCACTTAAATCAGCTTCTGGACCACATGACTGGAGGATAGCGAATGTGATGCCAATTGTTTAAAAAGGCTCCAGAGGCGATCCTGGCAATTACAGGCCAGTAAGCCTAACGTCAGTACCAGCAAATTGGTTGAAACTAAGGTAAAGAACAGAACTGTTGGACACATAGATGAGCATAATTTGCTGGGGAAGAGTCAACACGGCTTTTGTAAAGGGAAATCATACCTCACCAATCTACTAGAATTCTTTGAGGGGCTCAATGAACATGTGGACAAGAGGGATCCAGTGGATATAGTGTACTTGGACTTTCAGAAAGCCTTTGACAAGGTCCCTCGTCAAAGGCTCTTAAGCAAAGTAAGCAGTCATGGGATAAGAGGGAAAATGCTCCCATGAACTGGTTAGAAGATAGGAAACAAAGGGTAGGAATAAGTGGTCATTTTCAGAATGGAGAGAGGTAAATAGTGATGTTTCCCAGGGATCTGTACTGGTGCCCGTGCTGTTCAACGTATTCATAAATGATCTGGGGAAAGCTGTACATAGTGAGGTGGCAACGTTTGCAGATGATAACGATCTTGAGTAATTTTGTAAACCCAAAGCTGACTGCGAAGCGTTACAAAGGGATCTCACTAAACTAGGTGACTGGGCAACAAAATGGCAGATGAAATTCAAGGTCGATAAATGTAAAGTAACGCACATTGGAAAATATAATCCCAACTGTACATACAAAATGATGGGATCTAAATTAGCTGTCACCACTCAGGAAAGAGATCTTGGCGTCATCATTGATCGTTTTCTGAAAACATCTGATCAACGTGCAGTGGCTGTCAAAAAAGCGAACAGAGTGGTAGGAACCATTAGGAAAGGGATAGATAATAAGGCAGAATTATCATAATGCCACTACATAAATCCATGGCACACCCACATCTTGAATACTGTGTGCAGTTTTGGTCGCCCCAACTCAAAAAAGATGTATTAGAAATGGAAAAGGTGCAGAGAAGGGCAACAAAAATGATTAGGGGTACGGAACAGCTTCCATAGGAGGAGAGATTAAAAGGTCTGGGATTGTTCATCTTAAAAAAAGAGACAGCTAAGGGGGGATAAACTAGAGGTTTCTAAAATCCGGAATGGTGTGGAGACAGTGAATAAGGAAGTGTTATTTACCCCTTCACATAACACAAGACTCAGGGGTCACCCAATGAAATGAATAGGCATTAGGCTTAAAACAAACAAAAGGAAGTATTTCTTCGCACAACGCACAGTCAATCTGTGGAACTTGTTGCCAGGGGAGGTTGCAAGGGCCAAAACTATACCTGGGTTCAAAAATGAATTAGATATGTGCATGGAGGTTAGGTCCATCAATGGCTATTAACCAAGACAGTCAGGGTGTCCCTAAACCTCTGACTGCCAGATGCTGGAACTGGGCAACAGAGGATGGATCACCTGATGATTGCCTCGTACTGTTCATTCCCTTGGACAGGGCCGCCCAGAGGGGGGGGGCAAGTGGGGCAATTTGCCCCAGGCCCTGGGCCCCGCGAGCCCTGGCCGAGAATCCCTTTCCTCACCCGGCGGCGGTCCGGGTCTTCGGCGGCATTTCGGCAGCGGGGGACCCTTCAGTGCTGCCGAAGACGCAGAGCGACTGAAGGACCCCCCCGCCGCTGAAATGACGCCGCCACCGGAGACTCGGACCGCCGCCTGGTGAGTACAAGCTCCCCCGCTTTGCCCCAGGCCCCCTGAATCCTCTGGGCGGCCCTGCCCTTTGAAGCATCTGGCATTGGCCGCTGTCTGAAGACAAAGAGTCCCGTGGCACCTTATAGACTAACAGGCGTTTTGGAATCTATAAGGTGCCACAGGTCTCTTTGTCGCTTTAAACAGGTCCAGACTAACACGGCCACCCCTCTGATTCTTGTCGGAGACAGGATACTGGGCTAGATGGACCGTTGGTCTGACCCAGTGTGGCCATTCTTATGGTCTTGGTAACAATTTCCCTGCTCACTGCAGTTCTGGGATTTGGCTGGAGCAAGGCCCGGAACCAGCCCAGGGAGGAGCTGCCCACATGGGGGCTTCGTACCCCACAATTCCTGGAAGGCGTGGGCTAGACAGCAGTCTGGGCCCCTGATTCCCTGCTCTGGCTGAGATCCATTCACCACTGGCATCAGGGACAGGGGCAGAGGTGGGTTTACACCATTTCTGTCCCTTCCCGCATAGTTTACTCTAACTTACACACTGAACAGCCACCAGGGCTTCCCTGCAGTGATGTGGAGCACACATGTGGCCCTTGGCCTGAGGGGCGTGGCCAGGGCCAAGGGGGCGTGGCTACGCACCACTAACTAATCTGGACGGCTGTTTGACTAGTTTTTCATGCTGGCCATGCCCACTCCACCTTGAACACATCCCCTGTGTCAGGAGCTTCAAGGGGTTAGCAGCTCAAGCAATGTCCTCTGCCAGGAGAGATCTCTCAGGGTTATGGTCCCTTTTCTTTGCAACAGCAGCATCGAAGGGGCGGTAGGGCAAGTGAGAATCAAGCCTCTGGATCACGGAAGGCTTTAAACAAACCGCTACTTGCTGAGATGTGCCCGTTCCGAGCAAAAACCAACCAGACTGCTCAGGAAAACAGCACGGGAGGGTCCTTGGCCTATTACCACAGAGATGGCTTAGGGTTGTTGGATTGCGCACAGATGTACCGAGGCTGGGTCCGTGCTCAGGAATCTTAGCCAAAATGTTCCCCCTTCGTCTTTCTGCTGCGTAAGAAGGGCTGGGCACGGGGCGAACTTGGTAATGACATAACCCCTATTTCGTCTATGGTGCTTTTCATCACTGGAACTCAAACACGTCACACTCTTTAATGGGTTTATCCTCGACCCCCTGGGAGGCAGTGCTGTCTTCCCTGTTGATCAGCGGGGGAACCGAGGCACGGAGAGGCCATGTGACTTGCCCAGCGGCCAGAGGAGGACAGACGAGAGAATTAAATCCAGGGCTCCCACAGCCTAGATCAATACTTTAACCATTAGATCATCATCCTTCCTGGTCTATACAGAGAAACTGACTGGAGCTTCTCTTGCGGATACTCAATTCCAAACCAGGTCACTTTATTCTGCAGGTATTAGGGTGCTTCTAATGCAGAGTCACTCTGGAATAGTCACCTTTATTCCAGGCAATTTTAAATTATTTGTATGATCACAGCACCCAGGACCCCACCGTGCCAGGCGCCGTACAGCCACACAATGAAAAGACAGTCCCTGCCCCAAAATCTTACAATCTAGAGCATCCACACGGGGCACTGAGTTTCCCTAGTGTTATAGGGGGCTTGGAGTCAGTCTAGAGCAGGTCATGAAATAAATCTCCCCTACTGGCTGCTGATCGCCATTTCCCTGCTGCCGCCAAACTTTATTCACATTCAGGATAAAATGGGTACAAACCCACAGAGATGCCTCAGGATCGCTGTCCCAGGAGGCACAAAGTTTCTGGACTGAGGATTCGGGGGGGGGGAAGAGGGGGACATTGCAACAGGTGCTGTACAAAGGAGTAATCAGTTCAGGGACTGTTGAAGTGTGCCACGGTGTAAGGAAATGACAGAGCCCTTGGGTATCTCAGGGGTGGGGATGACCCACACACAGTACCGTTCTGTGCTCTGTCCTCTGTGTCCAGAGAGCTTGGATCAATGTCTCTAGAAATGGCAGAGCAGGGGGTATTACAAAGGATAAGAGGGTTATGGAAAACAGCAGTGTCATGGGTGTGTGTGTGGGTGTGTGTGTGTGTGTGTGTGTGTGTGTGTGTGTGTGTGTGTGTGTGTCCACTGCTGCCCTCTACTGGATGGAATTTGATCTGCATCTCTGGGTGTCATAAGCCCTAAGCTACGAGCAGCTGAAGGAGATTCTCCTGCAGATTGAGAGGTAAGGGACTGCATGCAGGAGGGTGCGAGTCCTATCCCTGCTGCTGTGAAATGTATAGCCATTCTGCCGTGTCTCTTTTTTACACTAGAGATGGGGGATGAGGGAGACCTCCCCACAGAAAGGGTGACAGCTGGTGACGTTCCTGGGTCCTCTTTTTCTCGGTCTATGAAGGGCAGCCGTTTGTCATCATGTGCTGGGCAAATGCCTCCAGCCCCTTGCAGAGGGCCTGGAAATGTCCCTGCTGGCATTCCAGGGGGGTTGGCCACAGCTCCACCCAGGAGCCACTCCCGAGCAAGTACGCTGTCCTGGGAAAGAGAGCAGGAGGAAACATTAACACAGCCCTTGGGGGATGAGGGGGGGACCCCGCATGTCCAGGGTACAGCCTGGCAGAGATCACAGGGCACTAAGGAGAACCACCCCGCATTGTTAGTATGGGAGCACTTGGCTCAGGGCCCCGCTGTGGCTGGCTGCATCCCTGCCCCAAACAGCTCAGGAACTGAGGCACAGAGATGACATGACTTACCCAAGATCACATGGGGTCAGTGACAGTGCTGGGAATTGAACCCACTTCTCCTGAGTCCCAGCCTAGTGCATTAACCACCCACCCACCCGCCTCATAATCCTCCTGCCTCTCCAGGAGCCTGGTGGAGACTCACTCAGTCTTCAGGTCCCACAGGTCACTGCTGAGGCCCCAGATCAAGTAGCTCCTGTTCTCCAGCAGGTTCAGGGTCGCCTTGCAAGCCACTGGGCTGATAAATCGACGGGTCTTCCCCTGGATGCTTTGCTCTGTCCCTTAAAAAAAAAAGCCAGGGATGCCCTATAAGCACGGGGAACAGAATGATCGCTGGCGACGGATCAGAGAACAGGAGTCAGACCCATTGCAGAAGAGTCTGATCTCAGTTAATCAGGTGCCAATCCAGAGTGACTCTTGATTTCAAAGAGGGTCTCTTTTAGTTTGACATGTGCTCAGAATCCGGCTCCGTGGGGTCTCTCTGGCTTGAGATTTGGAAGATAGCCATTGATGGACCTGTTAGCCAAGATGGTCCGGGATACAACCCCATGCTCTGGGTGTGCCTAGCCTCGACTGCCAGAAGCCGGGAGTGGACAACAGGGGATGGATCATTCGATGATTCATTCCCTCTGGAGCACCTGGCATTGGCCACTGTCGGAAGAGAGGATACTGGGCTAGATGGACCATTGGTCTAACCCAGTACGGCTCAGTTCTTATGACATCAGGCCAGGTGAGCTCAAAATCCCTGTCAATAGACTCACTCTGGATTTATGCTGGTGTAAATCAGATCAGAATCTGGCCTCCTGCGTCTTGTTGGAAAAGGACTCCCATGGTCACAAGACGTGGAATCACAGTCCTTTAAATAGGGGGAGTTTATTAAAGGAAACAATCACAGGCTCTAAAAAACTGGCTTCCACAGAGCTTGACACGCAGCTTTGTCTCTCTTGTTTACCAGGGACCACATGCTGTCTGGGACTCTTCAGTGCACAGCGACAGCGAGCGACTGAAATATATACGGCAAGTAAACATGCTGCAGGTTTGAAATTTAGTCTGGGATTTTCGAAAGAGCCAAAGGGATTTAGGAGCCCAAATCACACTGAATGGAGTGTCTAACTCTCCTAGTCATCTTTGAAAACATGCAGCTAAATGGGATGAAAGAAGCAGCTAGTTCAGAGCCTGCATCACAAAGGAGGCTGGCTGCCTCTCAGGCAGGGGTAACGCTGATCAACATTTTTTGAACAGAACATTTTTCTGTCGCAAAATACCGTTTTGTAGAAATCAGGAGGAACGTATTGATTCGGACAAAACTTTGTTTAAAAAAAAAAATTGAAAAAAGCCTTTTGATACAGCCAATAGCCTCCACTTTGACCATCGGAGACTGGAATATTTTTGGTTAGAAAATGATTTTCTTTTCTACTAGAACATTTGGAAAAGTCGAGATCAGAATGGAAGAGTTTGATTTGATCGCAAAGGAATGTTTCCGCTGACCCGCAGGAAGGTTCGATTTTTGGCTTTGTTCTGATCTAGAACAAAGACAGTGTTTGGAAACGTTGGCCTCTCCCGTGGAGCCTCTGGTAGGCCCAGGGTGCAGGGAGCTGTTATGAGACGACCAAGGTTGAAGCCACCGGGGGGAGGATGCGGGGCCAGTGCCCACCCTGGAGATAACTGGACCATTGATCAGTCTGGAGCGTTTTCTAGCTGCACACCTCAGCGTGACGTGCTCTCGGGGACAAGCGAGGCCGTTTTTCACAACGTCTCTGATGACATGGTGGGCACTGGCCGAGCTGAAGGGGGGGAAAATACAGGGCTGGAATAGCAGGGGGGCTGTGGGATGGGATTAAGGTGCATCAGCAGAGCTAGTTAGAGGGAAGCCGACGTGTGGCATGGCCAGTACTGGGTTTACAATGACGCTGGGCTCACACTCAGAGGGAGCCCAAGTGCCCTGACCATGGCCCTGCCCCCTGGGGCCCCACCCACCACTTGCTCCTCTCTGCCCCCTCCCCTGTGCAAGCGGTGGGCGGGGCCTTGGAGGGAAGAGATCGAGCAGGGGTGGGGCCTCAGGGCGGAGCATGGGAGGGCTCTCAGTGGGAAGGAGCCGAGCGGGGGCGGAGCCTCAGGATGGAGCAGGGGACAGGGCCAAGGTCTGGGTGCCGGGGCCCACAAAAGATTAATCCGGCCCTGGGGATAGCAAGCAGGGGGTCTAAGGGACATGATTGAATGTGAAAGGGGAACCCAGGGCTGGGCTAGCAGGGGGCTATGGGTCAGGATGGAGGGTCACTGGCAGAGCTCGGGGGGGGGGGGGGCCCCGGGGTGGGGTTGCGGGGGGGTGGGGGGCGGGAGGGGGGGGCACTAGCAGAGCTGGAGTGGGGGGGAAGCCCAGGGCTGGGATTGCAGGGGGCTGTGGGTCGGGACTGAGGGGCATCAGCTGCATGGACTGACTTCAATGGAACCCTCCTGAACTGTGCGGTTCTCAGCTGGTGCTATGTACTCCGTCGTTTTCAAGGAGCGCTAAATTCACCTCCCAGATGTACAGAAATAAAACGCAGGTGAAAAGCCCCTGAGCGCGGGGGGGAGGAGGGAGAGAGCAGCATTGCACCCCGTAACGAGGACAGCCAGCACATAGGGTAAGACGTGGGCAGACGTTCACAGCAAGCACAGTTACCTTCCTTAATGACCTGCACAATCCTCATGGTGAAGTAATTGTACATCCCGTTCTGCTCCACCTTCACCAGCTGAGCTGTATAGACTGGGGGAGAAGATGGGAGTCAGAGATCTGTTGAAGCCCGAAGGGGCCATCGTGACCATCTAGGCTGCTCTACAGAATACAGACCAGATACCCATGGTGACGGGGGTGCCTGGACTTGATAACCCAGAGGGCCCCTTCCAGATCTGTGTCTTATGGGACAAGAACTTATATAGAATAGAATCAAATCCCACCCATTGGGGCAAAGGGACCACACCAGTCATCATCTAGAATCCCACTTCACTTGCTCAGTGCTTGGCTGCTTCCTAGATCAGTGCGGGCATAGGATGTAGGGTCCTACATCAGTGGGTCTCAGGTGGGGGTGGGAATGGGCTTGACCCAGGTTTTCTTGCTGTGTAAAAGGTCTGGGGGAAGATGTATGATGAATTCAGACTCTTTTTCCCCCCACCGGAGACCTCTGTGGTTGCCCGGAGAGCAGATCTCCCAGGCATGGCTGTCCTCAGTCTAACTGGGAAGCGGGAATGGGTTTTATTCAGACTGTTTAAAACTCAGGGGATTTTAAATATTTAACTCAAAGGGCTGAGCAACAGGTGGGAAAAAAACACTCATTAGAAAAGTTCAGCCACCCATTTCAGAGAAATAATTGTACCTAGTTCTTATCAGTAGATCTCAAATTAGGTCAGTATCGTTATCCCCATTTTATAACTGGGGAAACTGAGGCACAGAAGGGCTACGACCTGCCCAAGGTCACCCAGCAGGTCAGAGGCAGTAATAAATCCCAGCTCTGCTGATTCCCAGCCCAGAGCCCCCATCTCTGTATTAGCCAAGGAACGTGGTGGAGTTCACACATACCCTGTTATGTGGCCTGCTTCTTCTCCGCTGCCGCTACGCTCATTGCAATGATCTCTGCCCAGATCAGGAGTTCATTGCCTCTGGGATCACTGGCAGATCTCACCCCGCCAGCCCCCAGCTTTGGCCCTCCCCTGGACAACAGCCGATCAGGAGAAATGAAACCAGAACATAGGGCCTGTCTTACCATAATCCACCCCAGCCTCGCACGCGGCTTCGATGCGGACGGAGATGTCAGTGGGGGGCTGTTTAAATTTCTTGATCAGGCTACATTTCTCTGGGGACGCAAGCAGATGATCCCAGTGAATTGGCAGGTTTACAGCCCCTTTCACACCAGGCTTTCGATGTCCTTTACGGACATGAATGAATTCAGCTTCACAGCTCCCCTGGGTGATGGGTGGGTGTCACCCTCATTGCCCAGACAAGGAAGCTGTGGCATAAACAGGCCAATGAGTTTGCCCTAGGTCACATGATGAATCAATGGCAGAGGTGGGAATAGAACCCAGGAGTCCTGACGCCCAGCCCTCCACTGCTCTGACCACTAGTCCCCGCTCGCTTCCCAGAGCAGGGAATAGAACCCCGGAGTCCTGACGCCCCCTCCATGTGGAAAGGTCCCAGAGGCAGCCAGAGATCAGGGCCTGGCCAAGGAGGAGAGGTCGCTTTGTATGTTATCTGTGCGAAGGTAGGAGCTGGAAGCATCCACAGATTCTCCCCACCAGAGAATCACAGAGGGAGCGTTCTAGGAGCGCAATCTGGACCCAGATCCCCCAAGCTCGCTCCATGCTGAGGGCTGCTGATCCCTGGGCTGCCACGGGCCGGCACCTGGCAGGGCTAGCGCATTGGCGCTGTATCCCCGGTGCTCTCACTGGCCCAAGCCCACCAGGTCAGTTGCAGTTCCAGCCTGTAGCATAGAAGCCAGTGAAGGGACAGAGCAGAGAAATTTTCCCCTCCCTTCGGCCTCCCTTTACCTTCCATGCAACGGCAGGCGTCTCCCTCACACAGCACCTTCAGCAAGCCGCTGTCTTGGGTTGGGTGGTAAAATTTTGTGCAGCGGTTTTCTGAGAGAGAGAAAAGGGTTGTTACTAGGTGTATAATGGTAACATCTAGAGTCAGCGTCCCCATTGTGCACAGACACACAGTGAGAGACAGAGCCCTGTGATCAGGGCCCCCTGATGCCGGATGCTGCACAAACAGTGAGAGACAGTCCCTGCCCCAAAGAGCTATGAGTTAAGGACGGGTTATTCTGTCTGGAAAATCTGGGTTCGATTCCCTGGGGAATCTCTGTGTACTTTAGGATTTTATCTAGCTGCCTGTCACCATAGTATCTAGGCATCTTTCATGTAAAATCACCAGCGAAGTCCTTTGTGAATTTAATGGAGTCTCTGGCTCTTCTCCCTTTTTGGAGCTAAAACTCAGCTGGGGAAGGAGTTTGTGGTTTGATTTTTATTGTTGAACTTTTATTTCTGTGGCCCATCCTGTACTGCCCCCTCCTGGCCTAGGGTGGTACTGCAAGCACAGTCTGCTTCAGTTTCCCTTTAGAACGCCACACACTGCAAAAAAGTATATGTCCAAATTCCCCTGCCAGGGTTCTTCTTTACTAAATACAAATAACATTGAATTAAAGGCTTTCCCCTTAGGGTCGGGGGGGGTTGCACAGCCACCTGCCTCTATGGGGCCTGCATTTCTCCCAGAGCATCTCACCCTTAGGAGAGCTTCTCTCTCAGCACCGCCACCTAATGATGGGCTTTTATCATGCCCAGGTGCTCGTTAGTCAATTAACTACCCAGGTGGGCTCATTCCCCTTAAATTAGCTCCTCACAGGTCTGGATGCTCTGGTTTAAAGAGGCCAGCAAACTGGTGATCATTTCCTTTTGGGGGGGAGGGTAGAAGGGGGTGGAGGTGTTAGTCTTATGGTGGAAAGGCTTTTTCCAGAAAGGAAACTGAGGCATAGAGCAATGAAGTGACTTGTCCAAGGTCACCCAGGGAGTCAGTGGCAAAGGAACCCAGGAGTCCTGACTCCCAGCCCCCACTGCTCTAAACAGAGCTGGGAACAGAACCCAGGTTTCCCCGAGTCCCAGCCGCAAGACTCTGAAGGCAGCTCAAGAGAAGAGCTATCAGTGTAGCTGAGCACCTCGTGAGCTTTACAGCTGTTTTTGGGACAGAGCTATTCTCCCTATGTTATGAATGGGGAAACTGAGTCACGGAGCGACAAGGTCAAAAGCAGAGCTGGGGAATCAAACCCAGATCTCCTGCCTCACAGGCTAGCGCCCTAGGGGCTGCATTGTTTTGCCTTCCTGAAGAGCTAGTGGGGTGATAAGGATCAAGCCTGTTCTGATTCGGGAACGCGCTACACCAGGGCTCTGTCTGACTGTTCGCGGGGACCAGCGTGCTGAGACGAGCGAGTGATGAATGCTCTAACCCAGGGAGTAGTACTCGTACACCGTCACGGCTGCCGGCTGGATCAGACCCACTTCGAAGTGCTGGTGAGCTTTAAACTTCAGACAATCTGTCTCTTTGCTGGACACCTAGGGAGGAAGAGAAAAGCCCTTAGGAGCTGGAATGGCCAAGTCATTGCAGGCAGGAGACAGCACCAATAAGGGGGCAAAGGGCCCGATTCCCAGTTACTCCACTCTGCACTTGGCACAGGGGCCATTTATCAATCACTCTCAAGCATTTATTAATCCATTATCAGTCGGACCTTAATATTAAGTGTGACTGAAAGAGAGAGAGACAGAGAGAGAGAGAAAGGTGGGGAAAGAAAGAAGCGGGCGATGGCCAAGCCGTACCTTGTCTAGATAGAGGATGAGGGAGCCTCTCTCAGACAGGTCCGTGTCCAGTTCAAACTTGGAGATGTATTTGTCCACACGGTTCGTGAGCTGGGCATGGAAACCAAACGGATCAGCCAGTAGAATCCGCAAGCTGGATGGTGCCCACTTCAGCCCCACCTCTGCCAAAGCTTTGGGGGTGCCCAGCTCTGCCCCTCCTGGCTTCGTACCCCCTTCCCCACCCCCTACTATCTGCTTCCTGCTCTCCACTCTGATCCCATGAACAAGGCTTGGCCGACTGACATCCCCAGGATCTGATTCCTCTCGTGACACCCTGGTCAGGGCATCGACAGTATGAGTTCTCCTGCGCTTCTCACCCTCTCTGGAAGTGGTTCAACCCTGCCTGGGAGGGACCCCGCCTTAGGAACGAGAGGGGAGCACCATCTCCTTGGCCCGTCCGACACAGGGGCTGCCAACGAGGGGGCTGGTTCGTGCCAGTGACACAGTGACATTCCTGTCCCGCTAGGAACCAGGCTGAGAACCCACCAAACCAGCCACCAGCCGAGAACAACTACTGTTGCCCCAAGCTGGGTCGGAGTCTGTGACCGAGGGTGACCAAGAGGTGAAAGGGACCAAGCCCCTGTTTCCTGACCCAGCCAGCATCAGGAGGTTGTGATGTCCTTCCCAGATTGCTAAGTTTGGGAGTGTGTGATCCTGGCATGGAAGAGTTTAACCCCCCTGCCTGAACCACCACCACCGCCACCACTCTTAGGTTGGTCCCAGGGGAGCAGTCGACTCCCCGCACGTTGAGGGGGTGGGGCTCACCTTATCCAAGTCGTCCATGTCTGGAGAGAAGCCTGTGGGCATGGAGACGTCCAGGATGGTCATGGTGGAGTCCACCCCTCCCAGGAACCTGGAGGACGCAGAGAGGATTTGGCTAGGAAAACACCCGCCAGGCAACGAACCGGATCCCTCTATGGAGGCCACTGGCACTGACCAGTGGAGCTGGCTGGACGAAGCCACCGGGGAGGCTGCTAGCCCAGCAGGCTGTCTCCACGGCCCTTCCTGGCTGCCGCGGGAGAGGGGAGGCGTGGGTCCCGAGTAGCACAAATTTGGGCATCGATGGCTGCTAGACAGACCTCCGTGGGGAGCGGAAAGCAGATCCTGGAGGCCACCCCCCCCAAAAAATACCCCCCTGGGGGGCTGTGGAGGGTGTCGTACCCCTTTAGGGGGCAATCTAGAGCTTGTACCCAAAACAGCCGGGGTACAGTCCAGAAGATGGGCCAGCCTGGCGGTGGGCTCCATAGCCAGGAAAAGAAAGCTGAATGGGGCTGGGGGAGAGGGTGGGCCTGGAAATCACGCTGGCTGCTGCAGGCCCCAGGGCCCAGATCCTCCAAGGTATTTAGGTGCCTAACTCCCATTGGTTATCATTGCTACAGGGACACTAACCACTAGAGCAGGGGTCTCAAACGTCATTGCGTCGCGACCCCCTTCGGACAAGAAAAGGGGCTACACGACCCCAGGAGGGGGGACTGAAGCCTGAGTCTGCCCGAGCCCCACACCCAGCATGGGGGGCCAAAGCCTGAGCCCCACCGCCCCAGGGCTTCAGCCCCAGGCCCCAGCAAGTCTAATGCCAGCCCTGGTGACCCCATTAAAGCGGGGCTGCGACCTACCGCTTGAGAACCGCTGCACTAAACGGAGACGTGGACGCACGCCTCAAGCCAGGATCTGACACGCTCTCCGCCATTCTAGGGTGGGCGGAGACGGCCGGGGGGCCTGGTGCAGCTCCCACCTGGTCTGACTCACCGCATGCAGATCTGGATGAACACAGAGTCCAGGGCTCCTTCTGGCTTCTTGGCTGCAAAGACCCATCAGCACAGCAGGGGGGGTCACATTCCTGTCTCATCAATATGTCCCCCCCACTCCCCGAGCATTTAAAAATGGTTCCGGAAAGGAAATGCACCAGGATCGTCCCAAATTTATTCCGAGGGGAGGACTCCCAGCTCCTCAGGGATTCCCCCACCCCACTTACAGACACAGTCACACAAGATGGGTACCAAACTATCCCAGCCTGTTCTACACTGGTCCTTATCCTGCTCCCATCACCGCAGTGTCTGGGCGCCTTCCAGTCACTCATTTAAGCGACACGATTCTCATCTGTCCTGTGTGGTTCCTTGTCTCTCTTTCAGTGCCTCTTTGTCCTTGTATCTCCTCTGGGAAGTGCTTGGGGCCAGACAGTTAAAGGTACGTTGGTGTCTAACTCTCATTGATTTCAATAGGAGCTAGGAGCCTAAATACCTTTAAAGAGCTGTCCCTTTGAGAGCCACTGATGAAAAGCACTAGATAAGAGACAGGACTTCTCCTCTCTCTCCAAAGTATTTCTCCGGGCCCCATCGCCCTAGTATCTGAGCACCTCACAGTCTGTCCTCGTTGTGGGGGAGGGAAGTCCCATTTCCCCCCATTTCCCGATAGGGAAACTGAGGCACCAAGAGGCTAAATGACTGGCCCAAGGTGTGACAGGAATCTGTGGCAGAGCAGAATTGAACCGCGGGTTCTTGACTATTCTCCTTCCTCTGTATGCAGCTCTATCCCATCCCTTCAGTTCCTCCCTTCTTGTAAACAACCCTAATCTTTTCAATCTCTGATATCGGTTTCCAGGGAAGTGTCAATTGTGACTAGTTTGTTTGCCAAGTGTGGCTGCTTCCTTCACGGAAAGAAAAAGGATCTAGTGGTTACTGGCATGCAAATCAGGAGCCCTAGGGTCTAGCAGTCCCAGCTGTGGGAGAGGGGTGGGGTCTAATGGTTAGAGCAGGGGGGCTAGAAATCAAAACTCCTAGGTTCTAGCCTTGCCTCTGGGAGGGGAATGGGGTTTAACGATCTAGGTGGGGAATGGGAACCAGGGTTCTATACCCCACCGTGCTGCTGAGTGACCCGTGCCTTAGTTTCCCCATCTCTGAAGTGGCTAATGCGTCCCTCACCACACTGGGGCATAGTAAAGTTCTGAGATCAAAGCCTGTAGAGGAAGCAATTTTTCTTTCAGTGGGGAAATTCATCCACACCCCAACCTGCTTCCCCAGCCCCTTGCGGCTCTTGGCTAATCATGAACCAAGGGGACCATTTCTGGGAGAACCCTGTGCTCAAACCTTGCCCGTGCACCCCTGCTCCAAGCAAGCAGCTGGAACCCGGTTCTGAAGCGGCCTCAGGCTGTCGGATTGAACTGGTGACCGATAATGCCACTGTTATACAATTGCAACAAGTCTTGTCAAAGCGTGTCATGGAAAAGTGATGATTTGCTAAGTAGGATTGTCCTGTTTATATGCATGTATCAGCTGTGTACCTAAAGTGACGACTATTGCCCAGGGACTTGTATTTTACACCTGTGCTGTGTTCCCGGGTAACACCCATCAGATAAGATTTACATCAAGGCTAGACAGCTGTGGGGTGATGGCCCATTAAGGACACTTCACTCTAACAATGGGCCACAGACAATGGCTGCCCCTGTGAATTATCAAACTTGCCAAGGAGGGGTGATATGCCCATGTGACCTGGACTCCATCTCAGGCCAGTAACTTTGCCCAAACAGAGACCGTACGTCCCCGGGCACATGGCAGAGGATATAAAAGACCCTGAGATGGCTTCATTTTGCCACTTTCCTGCTCTGATTCTCTGGCCTGTGGATTTACAATTAGAAGGAGCATTTTGAACTATGGACTGAGGACCTTCCAGTCTTTTGGAAGTTCCCAGAGAGACTTCACAAGCCAGCCGTCTATTCCATCATTGCTACAGGACTTTGCAATTATTTGTATGTACACCTCTACCTCGATATAACGCTGTCCTCGGGAGCCAACAGATCTTAGTGTGTCATAGGTGAAACCGCGTTATACTGAACTTGCTTTGATCCACCAGAGTGCGCAGCCCCCCCGCCCCCTGCGTTATATCCAAATTCGTGTTCGATCCGGTCGCGTTATATCAGGGTAGAGGTGTATATGATCTATTAACCGTTATTATCTCTTCTTTTCTTTTCTTTTCTTTTCTTATTAACCCTTTAGTTTTAGTTACTACAGGATTGGCATCAAGATGATTATCGGGTAAAATCCGAGTTATAGATTGACCCGGCTAAGTGGCTGATTCTCTTGGGATGGGAAGGATCCTACAATTGGATTAAATTGGTTTTCCGTAACCGCTCATCATAAAGTCTAGTGCCTGGGTGGTGAGCCAGAAGTTTTACTTGTCTTACTGGCTTGCTATAATCTCGTGACAGAATAAACACCGGTGGGGGGTGAGTCTGCTCTGTTCTTTACCAGTTTGTCCTGAATTTGGCGTTCTCAGCTGTTCCCCATTGAGGCCTGGTGACAGAGCTCTGTTCCTCAACCAGCTCGGAAAAGGGGTAAGCTGCATGGAGGTTAACCCCTTTCTCACCGGGGTCTTGCGGCCTGGCACCCCTCAAACCAGCCCCCTCTCCCCCGATCAGGAATCCCAGCTCTTTACCATCAGGTGCCCTTTGCACAGAGACGCTAAAGTCAAACTTCTTGCAGGCTGCCGCCCCCTCCGTCAGGGGCGTGTAATAAACCGTCATCACCTGGGAAAGAAAGGGGCGATGAGGGGAGGGATATTGACCAGGCTGCTCCGGCCCAGGGGGTCTATGGGGAGGGGTCTCAGGGAAAGCCAGGCTGTCGCAGGATTCCCAAGGCAGATAGAAACGACCAGACCTGAGAGAAGCTCGGGATGGGGGGAGAGAGGGATGGAACGAGGGACGTGGCCTCCCCAAATCATGTCATTGCCCGGCAGCCCTGCTCAGATCCATCCAGCAGGGGGCAGCGCTGAGATGGGGGGTTGCTGCCCCCTCAGAACCAGGAGGACCCCTGCCAACTGGGGAAATGGGCTTTCGTCCAGGAGCCCCCTAGGCCGATGGGAGGGTTCTCAGTGGCCCCTACGTACCGACAGGGTCCCTTTGCCGTGTCCCTTGGCCGAGATGGTGAAGCCATCGGTCAGCTTGGTCTGTGGGAGAGGGTAGGTTAGTGTCCACGTTGTCGAGACACAAGTGGTTTGTTCCCGGGCAAGGCTGGGTTCCCCCACTTTCTGTAGGGGGAAGGCACTGGCCCCTGCCCATGGCATCTCCTCACCCTAGGACCATCCCCCTCCCCGCCTCTTCACACATGGCCGATTTCCCACCCTCCCCATGGCCTCTCTCCAGGGTGACCATGCCATCCCCGCCCACGCAGGCGAGCCCCCTGCCATTCTACCAACCCCCCCATGCCTGCGTCTGCTGCCATTCACCCTTGTGCCACTCTCACCCTGGCGGGGCACTCTGCCCTGTCCCCGCTCTCCATGCCCCTGGGACTTACTCGCTCCGTCCGGGCCACCATGGCATTGTCCCTGTTGATCCTCCAGAGCAGCGGCCTGCTCCGACCCGGCAGGTTAATGGAAACGTCCAGGGCCATGTCCTTGGTTTCCGACACATCCATCTGGTACTGGGCCAGAGCCTGGAAGACCATGATCGTGGCCTGTCGCGAGGAAGGGGCGCGGGGGTTAATACACAGGGACTCAGAGGAATGCCCAGCAAACCCGGCAGCAAGACCCCTGCAGCCGGGGCGGATGGGGCGCAGGGAGGCTAGAAATTCAGTGGCAGCCCCAGGGAAGCCAGTGGAAACTGCAGCTTTGGGGAGATGGGCCCCGAGGAGGTGGATGGGGGTGCGGGCTCGACTCATCAACTGGTGATTTGCGCTAAAAGAGGCTCATCAATGAAAGAGAGAAAATCTTACACCACGGCCACAAAGGGGAACTGTGCTACTCTGCGGAGCGGTGACTAAGAGCAGGGAGGGGAGTTTTCCTCTGTGTACAGCATTGGTGAGACTGAAACGCTGCGTCGGGGGCGCTGGAATGGGGGGTGGGCAGGGGGCCATGGCCCCATCACTTTTTACCGGGCAAGCGACAGCAGGGAGGGGGCAGAGAGGAGTGAATGGGGGGCGGGGTCTTGGGGGGAAGAGGCGGCACAGGGGTGGGGCCTTAGGGGAAGAGGTAGCACAGGGGTGGGGCATCGGAGGAAGGGGCGGCACGGGGGGAGGCTGCGCCTAGTTCTGGTGTGTGCAACACAGGACATGGGAATATTGGAGCGGGTAGAAAAGAGCCACGAACACGATTCGAGGGGCTGGAGAAAATGCCTTTAGTGAGACACAGAAGGAGCTGAATCAGTTTCTCAAAGAGATCAAGAGATGTCTTGCTGACACCCTTCGTGGGGTGGGGGTGGGGGAACCCCGGGTTCTAAAGGGTGCTTTGATCTAGTGCAGGAACGCAGAACAAGAACAAACAATAAGGCCAGACAGGACCATTAGACCATCTAGTCTGACCTGCTGGATTTCACAGGCCAGGGAATGTCACCCAGTTATCCCGGCATTGAGCCCTATCACTCTGCTAGGCTACAGAAGTCCTTCCTGGAAGATACTTTAGTCATTCTCTGCACTCTGCGACGTGCTCCGTAGACTGCCTGCTTTAATCATTCTCGCCACTGAGCACAGCGGGCTGTCATCAGTAGGGACCAGAGTGAACACATACTTCTGATGAGCCACAGCAAAAAAGGAGCAAATAATACTCCACCACCAGCATTAGCTCCTGAGGGTTCGAACACTGCAGTGGGCTAGCCAGGGGCCAACACCTTTCTCCCACAGCCAAGTCAGACTGTCTGCAGACTCAGGCAGGTAGCGCTGCCTGGGTGACCCTTGGCCGGCAGCTTCCATAAAAGGCTAGAAGCGGAGATTCCGTGGCACGATTCTGTGACCACGGGGCAGAATCTGGGGCTTCATGGGATCCGCTGGGCCCTGCTTGCGCATTGTGGGGTGAGACCTGACCCAAGGTGCAGGTGTTTCAGACACAGCCCAGCTCAATCTCACCAGACCGACCAACGTGTTCACTGAGCCGCTGGCAAGATTTTAACAAGAGGCTCCCGCAGCAGCTGCCCCCTCAGTCTGTGATTAACCCAGGGCAGCCGGGCTGCGCTTCCCCCTTGGAACAAAGAACCATCTGTCTGCCATGCAGAACAAAGGGCTGATAGCAAACCGCCTTGGCAAGGGGCTGTGGGAGGGGCTTTCCTAGGAACTGGGAGGGGCAAGGAATGGGGGTGTGAGTCGAAGGCTTTGGAAAGGGGATAATCCTGGGGCGGGGGCATAACCCCTCCTTGGGGAGGAGGCAAGGCTCTGGAGGGGGCAAATTCCCTTCGGGGGGGTAAAGGCTCTGGAAGGGGGTAACATATCTCCTCATGGGGACTGGGGGTGGGGAGGAATACCAAAGGAGATGTATTCCCTCCTAGAGCCAGCGGTGGCAACGGGTCTGAGGGAGGTAATCCTGGGGGGGCAGGAGGAGGGGGTGTATCCTACTTCTGGGAGCTGGAAGGGGGGGGGGAAGGCCCAACCCCCAGCAGCAGAGCAGTGACCCACACCTCACGTCAATCTGGCCATGGGGTTTCAGCAAGGAGCTCCCCAGAGGGGAGGGGAATGCTTTACAAAGGGGGGAAATCACTGTGCTTTTCAGAGGGGGAAACTGAGGCACGGAGCAGGAAAGGGGCGTGTCCGAGGTTGTGGAGTAACACAGTGGAAAAGCTGGGAAGGATCCCAGGCCCCCTGCTCTAACACTGGAGCCCATTCCCCTCCCAGAGCTGGGAAGGGAACCCAGGAATCCTGGCTCCAAGTCCTATGCCCTATCCGCGGGGCCAGGCCACCCCAGTACATAAGCCTCCCTAGGATGTGGCATAGTCTCCCCTGGGACAAATACAAGCCCCATGCCAGGAGCCGTCCCCAGAGATGGGATGATGTCCTGGACCTAGGCAATATGTTCCTCACCTGCCATTTCTCACGTCACACGTGGGCCGCCTCCGGCCTGGGCCGGGGCTCTGCAGTCGTGATATTTACCTGGGTCGAGCCGTAGCCTCCTCCGTAGTACCGCTGCTCCGTCAGCCACCGGACAACGGGCCCCGTCAGCTCCAACCTCTGCTGCTTCAGCAAGGCCAGCAGGGCGTAAGAGGTGGATTCGATGGAGTAGAGCCGGGACTGGGGGTCGGCCCAGTGTGTTCCCCCTGTGGAGCAGCGAGGGACCCGTCCTGTCACCTCCACAGCCGGCAGCTAGCGCGGAATAGCCCGGTGTGGCTGGGAGCGGGGAGGGGTATCGGGTAGGCCCGTTGTCCTGATTTTGGGGGCAGGGAGGCAGGATACCAGGTTGGATGGGCCCATTGGTGTGATCTGATGGTGTAGTTATCGGGGAGAGACACAAGGCAAGGTGGGGCTATTGGCCTGATCTGAGGTGCACAGGCGCTGACAGCCCTGGAGCACCCCTGGAAAAAAAAGTGGGTGCTTAGCACCCACGAGCCACAGCTGTTCGGCGGCACCCCCGATCAGCTGATCGGAAGCGTTCCCGAACAGCTGATCGGGGGTGCTGCCAAACAGCTGTTTGGTGGCTGGGAGGGGGCAGAGAGCAGCATGCAGCGGGCGGGCGGGCGCCTTGGGGAGGGGGCGGGAAGAGGCAGAGTGAGGGTGGGGCCTCGGGGGAAGGGGAGGGTGGGGGCAGGGCCTGGGGCAGAGCGGGGGTGAAGCCCCCGGGGGAAAAGGAAAACTCAGCACCTATGCTGAGGTAGCAGGAGATACCAGCCCATGGCTCTGACCCAATGCAGCGCTGGGGGAGATCTCAGCCCAGCTGGGCCCGTGGGTCTGATCCACACAGCGAAGGCGAGGGGGGATACGAGGCTAGTCAGCCCAATGGCTTGCTCTGGCTCAGTGTCTCTCCTGCTGCCCGGCTGAGACGCAGACGTGGATTCTGGAGCCAGAGACTCGCTCACCCGTGGAAAGCGCCATGAGCCTCTCTCCTGCTCCGGCGTGGCCCAGCAGCGCCAGCGCATAGGACGTGATGGCCACGGAGTAGGGTTTCTTCAGGTCTTTCAGGCGCCTTGCCAAGTAATCTCCAGCCTTCGTGATGCTTCTGCCCAAGCTCTGAAAGGCACCGAGACCCCGGAGCCCACATTAGAGCCCAGAGGGGAGACAGCGTCAACTGGGGAAACTGAGGCACGGGGAGGGGAAGTCATATTTTCCAAGGTTAAATGGTGAATCTGCAGCAGAACTAGAATAGAACCCAGGGGTCCTGACTCCCAACCCCCCTGCTCCAACTACTAGACCCCACGAATCTTGACTCCCAGCCCCTCGTCCTGACTACTAGACTCCCACTCTCCTCCCAGATCATCCTGGGATAGAACCCAGGAGTCCTGTTGCCCTGTCTCTTCCCACCCCAGAGTTGGGAATAGACCCCAGGAGTCCTGACACCCAGTTCCCTGGTCGCTAGCCCCCAGTCCTACATTCTTGTCACTAGATGAAAAAATGCCACGTGCTAGACTCGGTGGCCTCGCGGGCTGCATGACTCACCTCCACATACCGCTGACAGGCGTCTCTGGCCTCCACCATAGCGATGACAACGAAGGCCGTCAGAGAAGCATCCGGCTCTGAACCTTGGTACCCTCCCTAGGGAGAGGAGGGAGAGGAAAGGCTGGGTTTCCGGAAGGCTCCGCATCCCATGCCCTGTGGGCCCCGTTCCCAGGCGCTGTCCGAACTCGGAACCCGGCTCCCGAGCTCCCAAGCTGCTGGAGCAAAGTGACACCAGCCCCAGATCCAGCCCCCCAGGGCGAGCAGCTCACCACCATCTCCCCGTGGATCACGGGGGCATCCTCCTGGAACGCCCCGTCAGGCTTCTGCTTGTGCAGGATCAGCCACTTCACAGCCCCGCACAGCACCTCGGGGTCGATAGCGATCAGTTCGTAGGCCAGGGCAAAGACCTTCACCACGTAGGCCGTCAGCCTGCCAGGGAGGAAAGGCAGGGGTGAGCGAGGGAGGAGCAGCCAGCCGCCCCGACCCCGTATTAATGTGGGTCACTCTTTAAACGAAGGGTACATTTGTAACGGGTTAATATGCCCCGGAGACGAGTCGCAGCCTTATTGATTACTATCAGCCGGGTATAAGAGCTGGAGACTCGAACAATCTCTTAACCAGTTCTTGCAACAGCTCTTAACCATTTGTTAATCTAAAGAGTGACCATAACCTGTCTTATGGTTGAACCTAGAGGCCCCCAACTGAGATCACATCCTACCCCTACCTCACTGTCATGCTGGGGACTGCCCGGGATCCCAACCAAGACTGGGCCCCCCAGCCACGGCATAATGGGCACACTGCACAGACCCTGACCGAGATGGGGGGCTTCGTTGTTTCAGGTGGTGCCCAGACACTGACTGAGATCAGGGCCCCGTTGTGCCGGGCGCTGCGCAGACCCACAGCCAGCGGCAGTCCCTGCTCCAAAGGGCTCACAATCAAACCAGACAAAAGGAACGGCCTTTAACCCCATTTTACTGATGGGGAACCTGAGGGCCAGAGCGACAAAGGGACTTGCCCACGGTCCCACACGGAGATGTCAGCGGAAGAGGCAGAATTGAACCCAGGTGTTCTGGGTCCCACTCCAGTCCCCCCCGTGACAAGGCCAGCAGCAGGAGACTTTAGCGGAGAGTCTCTGGAGTCAGATGTGTGTTAGGACAACAACTCAGCCCCAGTTCCCCCCAGGTTTCTGCCCCCCGCGCTTTACCAGGTGCTCGCTGGTCTGTTTGTGAAGGCTGCGTAGGAGTTATCTGCTTTCCGGTAAGCCAGCTGCTGGGTGTACCCTGAAATCGAGAGATCAGAGATGGGGCCTGAGCTGCAGAAGTTAAGATCTGGATTCCCAGTTTGAGGTGCTCAGCCCAGCTGTAACACGCTCTGCTCCTGCAGCTGGGCATGGAACCAAGGCGTCCTGAGGCCCACCCCCGCACTGCTCTAGCCCACTAGTCCCCATTTCGACTCCCAGTCCCCACTGATACCACTAGACCCCTCTGTAGCTCTTTCATCTCATGATCTCCCGGGGCTCCTTGCTAGCCAAGGAAAGTACAGATTGCCACAGCGTCTCCACCCCCAGGGACGAGGACCTAGCCCCACGTACCCACAGTCCCATCCCCTTTGGGTTAGATGCTGCATCTCAGTCTCCCTGACACTGAGCGATACTGCCACAAGGCGACGGCTGCTGGTGCAACGCATGTCGTAAGCAGCACAGGCCAGGATGAGTGTGTGACCTCGGTGCTTCCCAGACACTGCCGAGACTCCCCTCGTGAAGGGGTGATCCCAGCTGGAGTGCAGGGTCTTGCTCCCAGCCTCCTGGTGGAGGGGGCAGATTGTGGGCATGGCCAGAGCATGCTGCACTATGGTTAGTCCCCGATTCCCATGCCAGAGTAACTCAGAGCAGCCCCAAGGCTGCTGTTGCTCACTCCAGGGGCCAGGAAAGGCCCTGCACAGTCCTAGAACAGGGAGAGCACCAAGGGGGTTTAAAGCCCTGCCCCACGCACGGGAACTGGGAATCAGGCCCCTGTGTCTAATCCACCAGGTTCCTCAAGGGACTGGGACCCGGCTCCCTTACAGACCCCAGGCTCCCAGCCAGCTCCGCTCTACTCAGACAATTCGACCAGGGCGGCTCAGTGCCCGGGGGCAGGACAGGGCAGCAAGAGCCCCGGCGCTATTGCTCGGTGCCCGGCCCACCTCCTCCCCCCGACCCAGAGAGAGATTCACCCCGAGTGATGAACTTGACGGCCTCCGCCCTGCGATCCACCCCGAGCCTCTCCCATTGCCGGCTGCTGTCCAGGTAGTGGGTGGCGATGACAGCGGGGGTCATGCCGATCATGTTCTGTTCCCCGCAGCCCGCCGGGACCTGGATCAGGTGTTTCAAGTTGGCGCCGTCGATGGAGTTCTCCACCGTGTCGCCCACAATGTCCCCTGGGCAGGCCGGTCGGAGAGGGTGAGAGCTGGGCAGAGCTTGTCATACCGGGCCCTTCCCACCCCCTGCTACCCAGTCCTCACCCACCCAGGCCAACCTCTTCCCTCCTTTGTCCTGGTGGGCATCAAGCCCCACACCCACCCCTCAAAGCCAGCCCCCCTCTCAGCTGCTTCCCCCCCTAATGCCCCCAGTCCCGCCCCCTCCTCCCATTACCCCCCAACACCAAGTCCAGGCCCCTCCCCACCTTGTTGGGCGCTGCACCCTCCAACCAGGGGTGCCAGAACAGGGGGCGCCATGGGCACATCACTTTTTACTGTCCGTAAGGGCGAGCGATGGGGAGGGGAAAGAGAGGAGCGAGCGGGCGGCGGGATCTTTGGGGGGAAGAGGGGGCGGGGCCTCGGGGGAAGGGGCAGTGTGAGAGGTGGGGGCATAGTTTGGATGCCAGTGGCCCCCTAACTTTTAGGAGCATCTTAGGGTTGCCAACTTTCTAATCTCTCAAAACCGAACACCCTAGCCCTGCCCCTTCCCCTAGGCCCCGCCCCTTCCCGAGGCCCCGCCCCCACTCACTACATTCCCCCTCCCTCGGTGGCTCGCTCTCCCCCACCCTCACTCACTTTCACTGGGCTGGGGCAGGGAGTTGGGGTGCAGGATGGGGTGAGGGCTCCAGCTAGGGGTGTGGGCTCTGGGGATGAGGGGTTTGGGGTGCAGGAGGGGACTCCAGGCTGGGGGGTGGGGCCAAGGGATTCAGAATGTAGGAGGGGGCTGTGGGTTGAGGCAGGGGGTTGGGGTGCGGGACGGGGTACGGGCTTTGGGCTGGGGATGCGGTCTCTGGTGTGGGGCCGGGATGAGGGGTTTGGGATTCAGGAGGGGGCTCCAGGTTTGGGGGGCTTAGGGCTGGGGCAGGGGGTTGAGGCTTGGGGTTGGGGCGTGGGCTTACCTCGGGCAGCTCCCAGTCAGGGTTGCAGCGGGGCTAAAGCAGGCTCCCTGTCTGTCCTGGCCCCACGCTGCGCGTTCCCCGGAAGCAGCCAGCCGGTCTGGTATCTAGACGGGGGGGCCAGGAGGCTCCGCACGCTGCTCTCACCCACAGGCACCGACCCCCAGCTCCCATTGGCCGTGGTTCCCAGCCCATGGGAGTGTGGAGCCGTTGCTCAGGGTGGGCGCAGCGTGCAGAGCCCCCTGGCGCCCCCCCGCCTAGGAGCCGGACCTGCTGGCTGTTTCCAGGGCACAGTGTGGTACCAGGACAGGTAGGGACTAGCCTGCCTTAGCCCCGCAACACCGCCAACCGGACTTTTAATAGCCCGGTCGGCAGTACTGACCGGAGCCGCCAGGGACCCTTTTCAACTAGGTGTTCCAGTCGAAAACCGGATACCTGGTCACCCTATAGCGTCTGCCGCTCCTGCCGCCTATCGCTCCTGGACTAATGAGACTGCCCGCCCTTGTAAAGCACCTGGAGAGCTACTGATGAAAGCTAGGGAGTGTTCTCTCCCTAGCCACGCAGTGGGGGGATTCGAGGGCTGATCAGAAACAGCTTAAGTGCCCACTGCTAACGGGTTAAAACGAGGTGGATGGGGACCTCTTGCTGCCATCTTCCCTACCCCACTACCAGCTCTCTCCTGCACCCATCTCTGCCTACCCCCCTCCACCCCAGTCCTTACCCTTCACGCTGACGAAGGTCACTGGCTCCGTGTTGGGGACCACATTACTCATGTCCACGGGCCCGATTGTCTCCAGCTGCTCCCCAGAAGCTGCAAGAAACACACAGCTCACAGAGGGAAGCACCCCCGGAACGTATCAGTGTTGGCGTGGTGAGCAATTGAGACCAGAGCGTCTCTTCTACCCAGAGCCCTGCAGTGTCCAAAGAAGGCTCCCAATTTAGGGCACTTTAGGAACAGAGGTTTATCTTCCCGTGTGCAATTTTGGGGCCTCCCGCATTGCCACGAAACATACAAGCTGCTTGGGGTGGGGGCCGGGGGGCCTTTGATTATGGGGGGAATCTTCAGAAACATCTCACCTCCTTAAACTGCTCTCATTTCATTTGTATTTTGCCCCGAACACCCCTCCTGCTAGCTGGGCTAGATCCCCAGAGGCACACTTGAGCTAAAGGATTAGCTCCATTAGCTGGCTGCAGTGGTAGGCTGTTATCAGTTGCCGTTCAGCCTCTAAAGACAGCCATATCCCACTCAGCACAGCACGGTGCCTTGTGACTCTGGCGGGTAGGTGGAACCAGCCCCATAAAGCCACCAGCTCCTCCCGACACGTTTGATAAGCGACCAACTCTCCGGGGAGGGGGGCGGCGGATTTCGAAGCAGAGCCTCGGGCCCACAGGGGGCGACGCTCCAGTAGGTCCTACCTGAGCCGCGGGCAGTCGGATCCAACAGGACGCTCTTGATGTTCTTAAAGATTTTCATGCCCTCAGGCTGCAGGAGAGAAAAGCCAGACAGGAGCCAAATGGCTCATTGAGGAGCGGGGGGCACACTGGGCGAGGTCTCTGCCTAACCCACCCCCTGATCCTCCGTATACCAAGCCCCAGCGCTGGGAACATTTGAGCACCAGCCACTAACGACCAATGGCAGAGAACTGACCCTGCAGGCTGGTGGGCATCTCCCAGCCACCCTCCCACTCTGGCATCAGCTAGTAGGACCCCCAACTCGATCCCCTACTGAGCTCCAGCACCCCAGGGGCACAATACCCCCCTCCTCCCCCTAGTACCAGGGACGATTCCAAGGGACAAGCGTCCCCAGCTGAGCCAGCCACTTTGTTCATTACAGCGCAACTGCCCTTTGCACCATCCCCTACTGAGTTACCCCCACTTCTTCCCTGGAGGTCTCAGCTAACTTCTAAACAAGCCCACCCATGCTTAGCTTAAAATCAGCAGCACGAGCCAGTCAGCTGATGCCGCGACCTGTAGCCAGCCGTCTCTGACACTTACCACCACCCTGAGCTTCTTCTTCACGCCGTCTGCGATGGGGAGCCCATGGACGGCCGCTCTCACCTCCATCTCCACCTCCCCCACCTCCAGGGGGATGATCACGTAGGAGACGGCTCGAGAGGCTCCGGCTTGGATCACCAGCTCCTGCTGGAACCGGCCGTCGCGCCTGCTGGAGCTGCAGATCTTCTCGTTGTACATCAGCTCTACCCGGATCTGCGAACCACAAGCCAAGCAGTCTCGGTAACAGCCACACAAGGGGAAACCATCCTGTGGGTTCGGCTGGCACCGCTCCAGGAACCACCTAAGCCCTCAAAGTAAGGCTAAGTGCCGCCCTAGGCCTTGTGAGACCCAGAATCCAAAACCCCAGATCCAAATACTTGCACATTCTAGGGAAGTTCTGATCCAGATCCAAACTGCATGTCTGGCCCCGGTCTCCATTATGGGTCAGAACCAGAAGCCTGGATCCAAATACTCCACAAGCTATGGGAAAGTTCTGATCCAGATCCAAACTGCGTGTCTGGCTCCGGTCTCCACTGTGGATCAGAACCAGGACACTCCAGAAGTGGGGGTAGGTAGAGGAGAGTTCTGATCCACACTGCAAACTTGGTGGCTGGGGTCTCACCTCTAAGTGTCTTACCCTCCAGACCCCCGCTGTGTTCTTCACCCCCAGTCTACCCCTCCACCCTCTGAAGCACCTGGCATTGGCCACTGCTGGAAGACGGGACACTGGGCTAGATGGACCTTTGGTCTGACCCCTGTGACCGTTCTTATGTTCACCTCAGTATGTCACTGGTAACCTCAGTCCAGGCAGTGATATTCTCCACAACAAATCTCGTTTTCATCCATAGCCGATTAACCATTCACCCTCCTCATGTAAAAACCTTGGCTCACTTCACAAGTGTATGTTAATTAACACCCCCCCCCCCGGAAGTGAGTAAATATAATTAGCCCCCTTTTATAGACAGAGAAACTGAGTCACAGACAGATGAAGAAAGCTGTTCACGATGAGAACCCAGCTGCCCTAATTCCCAGCACCAACCACTAGATCACGCTCCAGCCCACCTTTAGCAACAGAACCCAGAAGTCCTGGGCTCCTCTTTGCTAATGGTTACACTGCTCTCACTTCTTCAAGATAGGAATAGATCCCAGGAGTCCTGACTCCCACCCTCCCCTGCTCTAACCACTGGACACCACTCCCCTCCCAAAGCTGGGACCAGAACCCAGGGGTAACAACTCCCACCCTCCCCTCTCTAACCACTAGACACCACTCCCGTTACCAACAGGCATCTTCCACCCATCTGCCAGGGCAGGGCTGAGCTCTACTCGCCTGGAGAGCCCGGGGGGCATAGTTGTACAGCACGGCCCGGATGGCCACCTGCTCGTTCCGCACCACGGAGTAGGGCAGCCGGAGATCAATGAAGAACTGCTTCATCACCGTTATTTCATAAGGGTCGGCCACGCAGATCCCTGCAATGGGAAGGGAGTCCAGTCAAAGCCCACCCCTCCTCGGCAGCGGGCACCTTCCACAGCCTCCTCTGCAGGTATCACCCACAGCGAGGGTCCGGGAGCTCTGCGTATATGAGGATCACACCACCGAAGTGCAGCCATCTCTGGGGTGGAATCGGGCTGTCCTCCCCTGCTGGGGGCGTGCTCACTCTGGGTGTGTATGATGTTGCCATCTAGTGGGTAGGCCCAAAGAGGAGATGCTACTGGTTCGAGCCCTGCAACCCGACCCAAACCCAGCTACAAGTGTCAGGTCCACGTTGGGTTAGGTGGGAAAACATCCAGACCCTCCCAGGGTGGGCTCGGGTCGGCTCCCCCTCTCCCGTCCGTGGCGACACGAGCCAGCCACCACCCGCTCCCTGTGCTGCGGAGTGAGCGCCCTGAGGAGTCACAGGGCTGCTGACACACACACAGTGCAGCAGGGCGTGGCGGCCGGCAGGAGCAGCGCTCCGGGCTGCTGTCGCTCAGATCTGCTGCCACACAAACCCCCTGGGCAGGAGGCAACGGTGCTGAGTCGGGCTCGGGTTGGAAAACCGCTCGACCCACTCGGGCTTGGCTCCAGTTCGGGTCTGGGTTGGGCCTACAATTTAGGCCTGACCTGCCCGCAGCATCTCCTACCAAGCAAGGGAATTTCTGTTTGCTCCAGGGGCAGCATTCTGTCTTTGCAGTAGCAGGTTCTAGCCCCGGCTCCCCAGGCGTCTGGCCTCATAGCAAAGGGAATCAGGGTGTCCTAAATCACAAGATGCTCCACAGGATTAACTGTTTCAGAGAGAGGGAAACTGAGGCACAGAACGAGGGAGTGATGACGTGCAGGAGTCAGACGGCATGTCAATGTCTGAGCTGGGAATAAAAGCCAGGAGTCCTGAGGCCCAGTCTGCTGTAACCACTAGCCCTCACTCCCCTCCCAGAGCGGGGGACCGGGCCCAGCTGTCTTGGCGCCCAACCTGCTCTAGCCACTAGCCACTACTCCCTCCCAAAGGCAGGAGACCTGACTCCCAGTCCCGTGCTTTAACCATATGCCCGTCCTTCCCCGCTTGGCCACGTCACCAGTCCAAGGTGAACACACGGCTCCCACTCTTACCCCTTGTGCCGGAGAGGCTCACGGCCAGCACCTCCCAGGTGGTGATGGAGTCCTCCAGGTACACCGGCACCGTTCTGGAAGCCAGCCTGGAAGAGACGGGAGCGGAATTGATCAGGTCGGGGGACCCTTCTGGCTGCTGAGAGAAGAACCCCCCCTGTGGAACAGACCTGGGTCCGAGTGCGAGTGGAGGCAGGGCATGGGGAGGGGCCAGACTGGGAGAGGAAAGGGGTGGGGCCAGACTGGGAGAGGAAAGGGGCGGGGCCAGAGAACACCAGTGCTCTGGGTATCTGGTGCCCCTGCAAAGCCCTGGAGGGGGCCACGTGGAATACAGGAAGCCCAGCCTGTGCTAGGATGAATCTGCCCCTCAGTGTTTCTCCTTCGCCCTCGAGTGGGGTGACCTGTACCCGTCCAGATCGGCCTCCTGCGGCAGCAGCTCCATTTGCCAGAGCCAGCTCTCGGCAAACTGGCTCCTGGAGACGATGTCCTCGTCCGCCAGGTACTCCCCGTCCTCTGCGACTTCATCCATAGGCTCCCGGCTCCTCCCGGGGGCCATCGGACGAACGGCTGCTGCTGAGGGGGAGCGAAACAGGGGGTCAGCCCTGCCCTGAGCCAGGGCGAGCCCAGTGATGGGTGGGAATGCCTGTGTTTCCCTGGGAGCTACAGGGCCCGCATGCCTGGTGGGTTACAACCAGGTTAATATAATAGGCCCGACCGGGGGTTTGAACCCTGGGCCAACGGTGCTAAAAATGTGAGCTTTGACCCCTGGTGCTAATATTCTGTGACAGCAAGTCCCTTAGGCTGCTGTTTGAGCCCGTTAGCTGGTGGATACGGCAGCCTCAACCTTCTTGCAAGGACCTGCCCCTGGAGCCCAGCTCTCCTAGTGCAGGTGACACTAATCACTGGTGCAACCCATTTCCCCTAGTGCAGACGGAGTCTTACCTAACAGGACCTTTCTGTGGAACTTGGGGAGCCTCTTGAAGATGTGCTTGCAGCAGTCGAGAAAGGCTTGGACGCACTCGCCGCCCTCCAGGATGTACTTGGCTCGTCGGTCGCAGGAGTAGCCCATGGGGTTCTCTTGCATGCCGTCCTGACAGCACTTCCGCAAACGCTGGCTTGGATACTGCCTCGCTGCGGGAAAGCAGGGCCCCCTCAGCGCCCGGCACGGGCGTGAGAGAGGGAGAGGGCACGTGCGAGAGCCGCAGCGTGAAGGGGGCATGCGCAGAGGGCGTGCGAGAGTGCGTGCAAGCAGAGGGCGTGCGAGAGTGCGTGCAAGCAGAGGGCGTGCAAGAGTGCGTGCCTGCACGAGGGTGTGCAAGAGTGCGTGCAAGCAGAGGGCATGCGAGAGTGCGTGCCTGCACGAGGGCGTGTGAGAGTGCGTGCAAGCAGAGGGCGTGCGAGAGTGCGTGCCTGCACGAGGGCGTGCAAGAGTGCATGCAAGCAGAGGGCATGTGAGAGTGCGTGCCTGCACGAGGCCGTGCGAGAGTGCGTGCAAGCACGAGGCCGTGCAGAGGGGCACCTACCTTTGGCAGCTTTTCTCTCCGAGATCAGGGGCGAGCGCCGAAGCCGAGTGGGCTGGGAGCAGCGGGACTCTGGCAAGAGAGAGTAACACACGTCAGTGTCGTGGGGGTGTGGCAGCATCTCCGTGGGGAGATGGCATTAGTCAGGCTAAACACTAGGGCTCAGGGGAGAAACGCTGTGGCCTTTTCCTGGTCTTGGTTTCACAGTTGTCCCTGAAAAGGATCCCACCTCTGGTAGCACAGTGCTGGAGCACTGGGGTCAGTACTGATTAAGAGGGAAGAGCGCCTCCTACTGATTCTCCACCCTGCTCCCTGCAACACAGCACCCCCAAGCACCACACTGGTATTGGGGTCAGCGCTGACTAGCATGGGAGAGCGCCCCCTGCTTAGCCCCTGTCCTGCTCCATGCAAACCAGCACCCCCTAGACCAGGGGTTCTCAACCTTTTTCTTTCTGAGCCTCCCCCCCCCCCCCCCCCCCCCAGCATGCTAGAAAAACTCCACGGCCCACCTGGGTCACAATAATTGATTATCTGCATATAAAAGCCAGGGCCGGCGTTAGGGGGTAGCAAGCAAGGAAGTTGCCCAGGGCCCCACGCCACAGGGGCCCCCACAAAGCTACATTGCTCAGGCTTCGGCGTCAGCCCCAGGTGGCAGGACTTAGGGCCCCGGGCTTCAGTCCCATGCAGTGAGGCTTTGGCTTTCTGTCCTGGACCCCAGCAAATCTAACACTGGCCCTATTTGGCAGCCCCCCTGAAACCTGCTCGCGGCCCCCCCCAGGGGGCCCCTGGTTGAGAACCGCTGCCCTAGAAGACCAGGATGCAGGGGAGGGGGGCTTGATAAAGGGAGGGACTTCCGGGGCTGTGTTTGCCCTGTTCCCATGCGGTATGAGTAGCGGGCTCGATCCTGTGCTGCCCTGCACTGGAGAGCCCTGTGACACGACCAGGTCACCTGCCCGCTGGGGCGTCTCAATGCCAACGTTGGTCTGAAGCAGCAGCCCAGCGTCCGCAAACACCCCCACGTGGTCCTTGCCGCTGCCGGGAGTGCAGCCAATGTCGCTCTTCTCCACTGCGTCCCAGATCTGGAGAGACAAGAGGGGACACGATGCCATTCCCTGCTCTGCCCCAGACACCCTGGGTGACCTTGGGTAAGTCACTTAGCCTCTCTGGGCCTCAGTTTCCCCATCCGTACCATGGGGATAACAGCACAGGATTGTGAGATGCTTGGGTCCTACAGTAATGGTGGCCCTGTAAGTACCTAGGGTGGATTCATAGAGGTTCAGATCAGAAGGGACGTTCGATCAGCTAGTCAGACCTTGAGCCCAAGAAGCAGACTGGCAGCAGTAGGATTCAACCTCTCCCAAAGAAACCAGCACTTTAATGCAGCACCTGGGCCCACTGGGGCCATGCTATCACACGAGCACGCTTGTAGGTCGAGAACACGTGGTGGAGCAGCTCCAAGTCCAGACAGCAGGGGGCAGCAATGCTCATGCGCACGCACAAAGCCAGCTCACTACCTTCCTTTAGGCCTCTCCCCCATCCGTTCAATTTGACCCTCCCGTGGATGAAACTGGGAAGGCGTCCTCCCTCAAACCCATCGTGGGTGTAGTGGGGAATCCAGCCTCACAGGTCACGCCTGCCCTAATCTCCTCCTGCCGTCGACACCCTCTCCCTGACGGGCATCAGTGTCAGAGCTGGGAGTGGAACCCAGGAGTCCTGCCTCCCAGCCCTGTCCCCAGCCTTGCCCCATTCTAACTACTAGGCACCACTCCCCACCCAGAGCCAGGAACAGAACCCAGGAGTCCTGACTCCCAGCTCCTCTGCTCTAACCACTAGACCCCACTTCCCTCTAGCACCAGCGGTATAGAGACCTCAGCTTCTCATATAACCCATCCCCACTGCAGGTAGGACTCTGTCCTCCTCCGGGGGTGGCTGTAACATACATAGAGGCTACTGCAAGATTACCTTTTTTTCACTCAGGCAGCAGAGTGGCTCCTGCTTCAAGACACAGAGGTCCCCGGTTCGGTCCCCACACCTGACCACCCCCTGCCGTTACGCTCACCTTGGCTTGGGAGAACTTATATTTCCTGTTTAACACATAAACAGCTTTATCCACAGCCACCAGCCCGACCCTGGCTCCGGGATCTCCCTTCACTCGGAGATTCATCTGCCCACCTGGCACCTGGACATCATTGTCTTGCTCCGTCGCGCCTGTTACCTTCAGCTTTCATGGAGATGAGAGGAAAGAATGGATCAGCCACGTAGGGGTGACTGCTGAATGGGGAGACCCCCCCCCCATGACCATGGGGCTCCCAGGGGTATGGAATCCCCATGCTGCCCCTTGGGATTTGAACCCCTCTCCTTGGGCTGTAGAAACACCGGCGTCGCCCACTGGAGCTAAAGAAGCGCTCCCCTAGCAGCTAGAAGTAGAGGAGACTTGAGCCAATCCCTTTCTCAGGCAGCGCCAAACAGGAATTTTTCAATGAAACAGTTTTTCGTCAAAAACCAACCCTGATCTGTCAAAGGCAAACCATCTCTTGGGCCAGGGGCGGGTCCTTTCTGCGGGGAAAGATTCCCAGCTGGTGTGGAAGTTCTGCTCAAAATGAGACAGCGAGAGAGACCCCAAAACAGTGACTAAAGTTCAAATCACTGCTCTGTCCAAGTTGGAGGAGGGGCTTGAAGTGGGTCTCCAATATACCAGGCGGGTGCCCTAACCATTGGCTAGACAGTCAGTATCTTTTGCTCTCCTCCAGTGAAGATTTAGTTATCTCAGAGCTGAGACCAGCCCAGTGGGATATGGAAACCCCAGGTTCCCATGCCCCCCACAGCCCAGGCGAGCGCCCTGGATGCCAGCGTGGGGTGGTCTCGCTCTGATCTTTTTTGTGAAAGACTTTGCAAGGTCTCTGTTTTGTGCCTGAGCAGAACGGGAACCTTTTGGACAGTTCTGCTCCTATCATCAGGGAGAGCTTTGCCTGAGAAAACACAGAGGGCCTGATTCTCCTTTTGCGTCCATGGCGTGTAAATCAGGAGTAACTCCACTGACGTGAATGGACCCAATTCTTCTCCCACTGGTGTAAATCAGTAATAACCCAATGGGCCAGATCCTCAGCTAATGTAAATGGATGTCACTCTGAAGTGCGCTTAGATGATTTACGTCAGCTGAAGATCCCACCTAAAGGCCTCACTTGTCCTCCCACTGGGGTAAATCTAGGGTTACCATTCGTCCGGATTTACTGGACATGTCCTCCTTTTGTGTGCTAAAAATAGCGTCCGGGGGGAATTTGTAAAGCACTCACAATGTCCGGGATTTCCCCCTCCCCCGGCAGAGCGAGCGGCTGGGAGGGCTGCAGGAAAGTCCCGGGCTGGACTCCGGAGCAGCTTCCTCCTCCCACCCCCCCCCCCCTGCATTCTGAGCCGGCCGGCAGCTCCTCCTCCTGCAGCCCGCTCCGGCAGCCCTGTGCAGGGC